>NC_060208.1:12398750-12767500 GCF_021130785.1 Homalodisca vitripennis
GACAAAAAACTTTAAACGTACACAGCTCTCTTATTAGTAGCTCTATATTGAAACGTTTATGACAAAAAAATCTGCATGGAATGTGTTCTGGGTTTTATCAATTTTAAAATTTAACATTCTTTAAAGACCGGCAACAGAGGGTCTAGGGTTGGATTAATGTTTTAATACAATAAAACCATTTTTTAAATTTCCAATCGGCAGGAAGAAATTTTTTACGTTTTAAAAAAATACAAAAATACTTTTAAATTTTTTCTCGGTTTTTTTGGTCAAAAAATTTAAAAAAAAAGGGTTTTTTGTATAGTTGGGAAGGGAATTTTTATCTACAAAATTCAATATTTTGTTAAACCTTTTGATATTTCACATTTTTGGATTACTGACTTTATTCGCCATCTGCAAAGACAGAGAGACACTGCTTTCTGCAAGGCTAAGCGAACAAAGAATCACACGATTGGAGCTTATATAAAAGACTGAGAAATCAGACACGGGCCAAAAAAAGAAATTCTAAATTTAGTTTTTAACTACAATTCTCTTTCTCCAACAAAAAACCAAAATTTTTGGGAAAACGAAAGGGAAAGAGCTGGGAGTGGGCAAAACTGTTTGGTGCCCCAACAAACCCTTTAAAACCCCCAAAAAATTATAACCCAATAACTTTTTTGCTAACGTCCCCATTGATCGTCCCGGCCGTTATTATTTTCATAGGCTAGGGGGCCTTCTCCCGTTTGACAGACCTGTTCATAAATTTTTTCTTTCACCCGGTGACGAGGCGAGGTGTTCAGGGGGGTCATGAGGATGTCTACAATGCAGTCGGGGCCGACAACATTCCAATCAAGTTCATTAAGAGCACCCCTGCCAGTCACCCTCCCAGTTATTACTGAAAAATTTAATAAATCTTTAATGCCCCCTCAATTTTCCAGATATAGGGGAAGAGAGCTCAAACCCCTCCCTTAAATAAGTGTTCTTTCCCCTAAAGGGCCCCAAACTGATTTAAGACCTATTAGTAAAAATGCCTGCGCAAAACCAAGTTTTTTGAAAGAATAGTCCCCCCCAAAAATCCCCCCCCCGTTTTATTGAAAAGTAGCAAAAATTTTTTGCCCGGTATTTCAATCGGGGTTTTTCCCCCTCACCACAGTACTGCCAACAGCCCTTTTAAAAATCCCCAGAAGATATAAGACTTGCTGGGGGCAAGCGACAAGCACAATTTTACTCTATTCGTTTTTTTCCCAAAGGGCCTTCGACGGGGTTTTATAAACCCTCTTTTACTGATAAAAATTAAAAGGGGGAAATTTTTTCCCCTCGGGATGGTTGGTCAGGTGGGTGGGGTCATATCTCTCCGAGCGACAGAAAGCGTGCCCCAAGACTGACAATGGGTGCTCCGAGGGGAAAAAACCCTTTTCACCCGGGGGTTTCCTCGGGGTTTCCCCAACTTGGACCATTTTTTTTTTACACTCTACATTAATGACAAAAAAACTAGAAACCGACACTCAAAGTTCCATCTGTACCGGGACGATTTAAAAATTTTAAACCGCCACTTTTCACCTAATGAGATGGACATTTGTGTACAGGAAATTAACCCCTGTTTATTGATTCAATAGCTTACTGGACTTTCAGACTTTGGACTAAAATTTAAATTTTGAAACCAAGACTAACTGTATTTTAATAGCTATAAAAGGCTTTTTAAAAAAAAATTTTACATTAATACTGCTCCAAGACTGATACTGAACAATAAAGAAATAGAAAAACAATAAAAAATTTAAAAAAACCTGGGAAAAAACTAAAAACAAAAAGGGGGGATGGGGTTTGATCAGGTGTCAAAAAATTTTAATAGGGTTTTTGCCTGAATAAAAGGCCCCAAGCGATTTTCACAATACTTGCCGGGGTTGGGAAAGTTAGAAGGGGAAATTTTGGGGAAAACTCTAGTTTTACCTCACTTCAATTACTGGGTTAAAAGTGGTAAAACAAAAAAATGCCCGTTGACCTTTCTATAAAATTCAGCGTGCACAGAAATTTTTTGTATTCCGTTTTTTTCAACTTCCACGTGATATCACGATCTCCTTATTTTGAGCAAATTTTCCCTATTAAAAACCAAAAAAAAATTAGAGGGTTTTTTATGAAATTAGTCTGTTGCAACGCACTAAATCCACAATGGTTTTTCCAAGTTATTTTTTGGCCCCAAAATTTCGTTTTTATGTCTGATATTAGTGCACGTAGAACTCGTAGGGTGCATCTTATTATCAACTCCAATTCATAGGACAACCTTAATATAATAAATCTTTCAACTGTTTCCTCCGCATGTCGAATTGTGGAACCTCTACCCAGACAACACATAACGTATTGACAAGCCGCGATCCAGCTTTGGGGCGGAGGTTATCGGGGCCTTGTCAGCTGCGGTACGTCGGGCGGGAGTGACGGTTATGGTGTTCTTGTGGTCACACTTGTGTAACTGTATGTGAGTTGCGTGGATGGGGAAGAAAGTCAGAATAGGATAGGATAGTTTTATTAGTTATCCCTGTAAAGAGGAATTATGTTTAGAGATTAAAATCTAAAATGGTTAATTTTATTATAATTTTATATATATTGCATTATTATGTTTAGCATCAATATAGTAATTAATTATTAAAGTGATTTAGTTTAAGTGTCCTAATTACAAGTGTGTAATAGTTAGTGGGGTGGGGAGGGGGGGTGGATAATATTTTATTTACCTTTGTTTATTTTTTTTGTGAGGTTTAAGTGGTAGAGAGACTTTTAAGTCCTAACTTCGCCTCTGTAAATAAAGGCATTTTTCATTCATTTCGATTTCCATTTCATTATTTTTGATACACCCAGCACACAGTATATAATGTAACAATCATCATCAATAATAAGACTAAACATTCAAAATATACTTCATAACAGGTAATTTCACACTAGCTCAGAAGGTTTCACAAAACTTATATCCACTATGGACATATTTTTATTTAAGTGTGATCCGCACAGAGTAACACGATTGAGTTGAAAGTTTTTGTATGATGGCGTGATGCAAATGCGTTATTGAATTATACCAAATACATGGTATACTTTAGGATAAAAAAAAAAAAATTAATAAATAAAATTGTATTATAGAATTGTATATGGAATAGGGAATAAAAAAATATAGTAAATTTATAATTGAAATCCAGTCGGCAGGCACGAACGCGCTTGGGAATCTGGTCTAGACCTGACTTGGATGGCAGTGATATTGCCAAACAATATCTACAGTGGTACTCAATCCTTTTGTTAGGCGGCAACCTGCGTTGAGAGAGATTCAACAGGCCTGCAGGAACAGGAAACGTAGTCGGTGCAGGCCGAGAAAACACGCTTCTGCTTCCAATCGATTTGAGAAGCGATAGAGTAAAGTCTTTAGTTAGGTGCGAGATTTTAAAAGTAGTGTTTCGGGTCGTAAGGATCCCGGTCGGTATAGATTATTTTAATACGAACTCCAAGACCTTCACGACCAAAGAGCTAAGTACTTTTGACTGAATTATTAAAATTTTCTATAATTTGAAATTATGAAAATTTAAGAAGTGAAATTAAATTTGAAATTGGACATTGAAATTTGAATTAAACGATCAAATTCTGTGAGTGTGGACCTAATATATATCTAAATTGTAAAGGAGTTATTTATTTAAAGTCTAAACGGTAAAAATTTAATATGAAATAATAGGATTCTAGTTAAAATTAAGAGCTGCATGTGCTGCAAACCAATCCTGTAGGAACTTGTGAAAATTCCTGTTAGAGAACTGTTTAGTTTTTATGTTTGAGAATTTTATTTTAAAGAAGTTTATTTTATTAGTTTTTGAGGAGAGAATCCCTTTTATTTTATTTCTTACAAATTATATTCAAGATTATTATTTTATTTTAATTTTTGATTACACACGTAATTATAGAGGAACAAGTGATCCATTTTAAATCGAAAGTTCCTTGGCCTAAGGAGTAGTAAATTTTAAACAATTGTGCAAAACATTTTTCATTGTGTGGAATACAAGGTTAACAATTTGAAGTTTTGAATTGATTTAATAAACCGAATAGTTAAAAAAGGTGCAGTTTTAAAAATTTCCACCAGTATCTACTTAAAAATCTTATGATTTCAGACATTTAGGGTCACATAATAAAAAACAAAAAAATTTTGTATATTAACTTTAGTATAACAAATAAGTGTCGCCACTCTGCTATATTCTGGTGAACCATCTTAATAAAATTGAAACTTAAGTGGTAATTGGGGGTAAATTAATAAGTGGCTTGGTATACGGAAAATTAAAAAAGTGTTTAATATGTAAGACTTTTTAAAATAGTCACTATATGATGGAATGTTTAACCAAGGATGTATTGGACTAAAAGAAATGTATAGGATTAAGAGGTTTGGAAGTGTCTCCTAGTCTTAAGGTGATATATTTAAGGAAAAAGTTACGGCAGTTAATAAGTCTTGATGTAAATAGTAATTATTTGAACCTGATGGAAAGTGTCGCTTATCAAAGGAGGAAAACAGGGAATAATTTGAAATGTGGAATAGGAAGTATAATGTACCTGGTTTAACAGCATCAGGGCGATGCAAGAAACAATAACTTGTTATAAATGTAATATAGCCTGGTCTGTTTGCATATCAGTGCCGTGAGGTAAACAGAAACCTTTTGTAGAACCACGGAGGATCCCAATGTAAACCACACTCCAGCTATAAACCCCCGAAAATGTAGCTCATAATGTCCAGGAGTTCAAAAAACTAGTTAGTTAGGAAAAGTTCGAACACTGAGTTAGAGGAGCGGCTAACATTCCGTTTACCTAAAAATTTATGTCGCAACATAAAAGATTCACCATGATTAATCGTGTCTAAATTAAATCATACTTGGCAAAAGAAAAATTCGGTAAAATATCATTCATTGCCCATCTTAGAAATAGATTTTGGCAAGAAATAAATCATTACCATGTATTATTAGATACTGGTAGTAGTAGAAATAATAAAAAGTGATAGACCTGTATAAACTATTCTTGAGAGAAATATAGATGAAAGTGTTACCAGTGATCTAACCTACATGTATGAGTTCTGAAAAATAAAAAAATGTACGTAATCGGCAGTGTAAATATAAAAATAAAAATAGATTATGATCACCTGGAAAGTGGAATGTTTGTTATAGTGAAGACTTAGCTCAAAATGCAATTTTAGAGCGAACTTTATAAAACATTCTGTTTGTTAATAGCCTTGAAAAATAATTGTTGTCGATTTGACTTTAATATAGAAAAGTGTATAAAATTTGTGCAAAAATATTACATTAGCGTGTATGAACACCAATCACACTTATAAAATAGGGAGCGAAGAGGCCAGTAATGAAATAATAAAAATAATAAAGGAATTTCCAACGGTATTTACCGACAAAATTGGTAAAACCTAGATTATGATTAATAAATTAAAAGTTAAAGATCATGAACCCGTAAAACTTAGACCATATCCATTGAATCCACCTAAACAATTAAAAAAAAAAAAATTAATGACGTAATGTATTGTGAACAGGACATTTAGTTCAAACCAATTTGATTCAGTACTCGAGTCCAGGCCCTTTTTAGTAGGTAAGGAAGATGGAAAATCGGAAAGATTAGTAGTTAATTACAAGAAGTAAAACAAGAAGAGTTGGAAGGAGTGAGTTATCCTATAGGCGACATGCAACGAACTATATTACCATATTGTGAAGGGAAACAATTATTACTCAGTAATAGACTTAACCAAAAGTTTTTTATCAAATAAGTATAATATCGAAGGAAAAGCCAGGAGTTTAACTACGTTATCGTAACCTTTCGGAAGTTACAGCTTAAAAAACGAATTTCTTATTAATTGTAAATCATTTTTTTATATTGGTGTGTATTTTTTTTTTGAATAATATTTTTTGAGGTTTTTTAATTTTTTTTTTCTTTGTTTTATATTGTTTTTATTACCTCGTTATTGTTTTTTTTTAGATTTTATATTTTTTTTGTTATTCTATCATTCTTGATTTTTTTTTTATTTTTTATTACCTTTTGATTTTAATTATCTCTATATTTTCTTTTATTTTATTGTTTTAATCTTTTTTTATTTGTTTTTTTTTCATGTTATTTTAATGTTTTTTTTTTTTTCTTTATAATCTGTTCTTCGTTGTCAGTTTTTTAATCCTTTTGGAATTTTAATTGGAATGTGGGGTATAGTACGTACATATATGAATAAAATCTTAGGAGAATTGAGATTTACTTGCACTCTCTCGCCCCCACCCCCCTCCCCCCCCCCTTTTTTTTTGGACGATATTATTTGTATTCGAAGACAATGGAGGAACATTATATGCATTTGAAACAAGTGTTAGAGTGTTATAAAGAAAAATTAAACTTACGTGTGAATCCGAGAAAGTAAAATTTTTTATAATGAAATTAAAATACTGACATATGGTTTTCCAAAGAGACAACTATAAGAATGGATTCTGACCGTACCACGGACGTTATTAGAATCTCCGAGGCCCCGCGAACAAGAAATGGTAATTGCGAGATTCATAGGATTACTAGTTATTTCTCTAAATTTTATTTCCAAATTAAAATGCGGAAATAGCTCAGTCCGACTCAATGAAATTAGGAAGGAAGGAGTCCCGTCCAAATTTGTGTGGGACCAAAAATTGTCCAGAATCGTTCCGATAAACTGAAACGCGGTTAATCCCTGTCCCCCCCGTGTTAGCCATCCCTGAGTTCAACTAGGAGTTCACAGTCCCAAAGCGACGCGAGTGATAAGGCCCTCGGATCCTGTTTTATTACCGGAAGCGGGACAATGGACATTTAAAACCGGTGCCTATTATACGGAAAATTTAAGCGAAAGTGATGTGAAACTTACTAACCTAAATCAAAAGGAACTTTGCTAGTTGTCTGTTCATAAATAAATTCCGTAATTTCCTAGAAATGAGACCATACACTTAGTGGACCGACAACTCAGCATTGTCTTTGGGTATTGTCCCACTTTCGTAAGTTTAGGAAAATTAGGGCGCTGGGTTGGAGGTTATTGTGTCTCTACCATTTAAAATTAACGCATGTTAAAGGTAAAGTCAGAACCCAGTATGGGGACTAATTTATCTAGATTATTTCAAATAGTGAATTGACCACAATGTGTTACATGACTAGAAAAAGTAGTGAATAAGGACAAGAATGAATGATAACCTCTATAAAAATGAACAATGCAACTGTAAATAATAAGGAACTTAGTAATAAGATGAGGAAACAGTGTCTATAAATAGTATAAGTAACGATGCCTTTTAGCTTATGGACTTAAAGAACGCATCATAAAAGCAAGATGTAAATATAACTAAAATTATAATGGATGGTGTATTGAACTTTATAACCAATAGTGATTTTTAACAGTGTGGAAAAAGGGGTGTTATTTTATGTGAACAGATAAAAACAATTCTAAAAAAGGATCTATTACCTGGAGCACTTATTCAAGGTCGTATACGAGAATTATCACAACTCATTGTCTGGCTGTCACTTCGGCTATAAAAAACACAACAGAGAATAAATGAAAGGTATTTATTACCCTAAACTAAATGATTAATGAGAAAAAAAATGTAAAATTGTTGTGAATGTGTTTGAAAGCAAAAAGCTAGCAACTGGATTGACCAAGGACCTTTGAACAGCAATCTGAGCAGGTCGTCCAATGCAGAAGAGATATATGGATATTATGTGCGATTGACCTGCGTCTTCCATTCGAAAGCAATACATCCTGATAGCTGTAGATGACTTCACCAAAATATAATTGATAATGCCACTCTCAGGAAATGCAGCCTCAGGTAATGTAATTAATGCATTAGAAAATAATATTTTCAAAAATTTTCTTTACCTGCAGAATTCGTGACGGATAATGGAACATATTTTTGTACATCGAGGAGTTTTCAAAAAAATTCTTTGTTTGAATTTGGGCATAAAACAAAGTGACCATTATTTACCTTATACACCACAAGGAAATAAAAGAGTGAAAGGCAAAATCGAAATTTAAGATCAAATTCTGACACTTATTATCATGACTGTAAAAAGAATTGGACAAGGATTTGTACCATGTGCAAATTGGCCCTAAATACTTTCACAATGAAAGCATAAAGTCGTCCCATGGCATTTGAAATGAAGGATCATTTTATATCCAAAGCAAAATGATTGTTAAGTCACTAAAATGGCAAATTAAAGATATTTGTGATGAAAAATGGAGCAAAGAATAAGAATGCAAAGATGGATGAAGGCCTATTTAAAATTTAAAAAGACAAAATGAGCTGAATTCGAGAAGAAACCGTACAACCGAAATCACAGTGCAAATTAAAAAATGTATTTATGTATGTTCTATTATAAATTTACAGAATCAGCGATATAAGCTAGATCTGAAATATAAGACCATTCAGAATAATTTCACTTAGTTAGCTCCAACTCATGATGTGGTTTACAAAATTTAAAAAGATTGAATGAATTCCGTAGAAATACTCTTGCAGGATGTGAAACCCACATGGGTAAAGAAGAATGCATATATAAGAAATAACAAAAAACATTATAATTAACCGAGGGGTAAAATAATTTTGAATTAAACAAAAAAAAAAAAACGAACTGATTACAATATATGACGAATTAAAGTTAGGTTGTAAAGAATGAAGAAAAACTATATTGGAATGTAACGCTGTATGAATTGTATGTATTTGATTTGAGAGAATTTCATTGACAGGGAAGATTGAAATTAAAATATATTGAACATTGAGGAAATTCTAGACAGGCCCAGTTAAATTGTAAATATTAACATGAATTGTAATGTTTGTAAAAATGTATGTTTAATCTTGAAGAAACCTCAAGGGAATAAAAAAGAGTTAATGATTTAGATAAAAGGGCACATGTGAAGTACACAGTTGCGATAACTTACATTGTTTGGAGATGAAGGAGTGAATTAAACCAATATCCATTATAATATTTTTGCTGAATAAGGCAGCAAATCCGAAATACATGCGGTCCTTAATTAATCTTAATTTAACATGTAGTTTATTTATGTTTGTATGTAAATTAATAATTAACAACGTAATTATTTGGAGTATTATTATAAACGTGTGTTTAGTTTTGATACATATTTATGCCCAAGGAGGGCGGGGAACAGAAGAAAAAAGACGTTATTTCCTATGATAAAGAATGGTATTGGTAAAAATAATAAAATAGAAGAACTGACACCCCCGTCTGGGGATATGTTTAATTCTATTATGAAGCTGCTAATAGATTTTACATTGATTTCAAACATGATTTTATATTGATAATATTATTAAAATATTTTTTATTCATTCCCAAAAAGATTTAAAAAAACTGAATCTAAATAGACTAAATTGATTAGCAACAGACTTTATATTAATTCCGAACTGATTTTACATTTAAATTCAACAGAGTTTATATCGGTTTCCAATGGTTTTGCATTGATTTCAAATACATTTCTCATTTAAATACAACAGATTCTATATTTGATTTCCAACATATTCTTTTATTGATTTCCAATAGACATGAATCTCAATAGGAATATAAAAAATTATTTATAGTAGTTTTTTTATTAATGCGTTACGGTTAATTTGATCAAACTACGATTCTTCTTTAGAATTTATTTTGTGTTTACAGGTATTATACAGAATTTTCATTTTTGAGAGATTCTATATTTTTATTAGTTTATTTTCCAATTCATTTGAACGGTAATGTTTTCTCTTGATTACCATAAATTCATTCGTGGTGTAAAAACTGAATTTTACATAGGTTTCTATTGTCTCAGAAAGTAAGCTAGAGACCTCTTATTATTATCTAATTGTATGTGTGTTTGTGTGTATTTATGTATAACATTTCTTTCTTCTTTTGTTACGCATTGTCTTTCAAATTAATTTAGAGACAAGATAAAGAAGAGATAAGAATATATGAATGCATTACATTAAGGGAAAAAGTGGTGCAATCTTGGTTTCTTGTTAAACATCTTATAAATTTAAAACTTGTTGAAGTACTGTAAGTTGCTTCAATATCGTTTTTTCTCTCACTGCCTCGGGTCTCTCTAACTGAACATAAATATTTCCGATTGCGAATATCTTAATGTTAGCACTGCTCATTCATTTCTTTATAAAACAATAGAGGGGTAAAAAAACATCATTTTTGTTTTAATTTTTTATTAAAAAACAGGTAACATACAAAAGTACATAGTGAACATTTAAAAATATACTGTACACCTTAAACATAGAAATCATTAGAGAAAAATAGTTCGGCTTATACATTAAACAGACTTATAGCTACCTTATTCTCATTGTAGTTGAGTGGGTTTTCAACTAAACTCATGATACTTAATGTAATTGAATTGGCACTAAATTAATTGCTATAAACAATTTCAGATTTGAAAGCAAAACTTACACTTTTAACGTAAAAATGTTTCTATAACTGATATCGTGTCAGAATCAAGTTTCAAGCGAGAGTAGTTAAGTCATGTTTTCTGTTACAGAAGCCAGGAATCTAATACCATTATTTGGTAAATAGTTATAGATTTAATCTGCAGTACTGCTAACTAATCCTTTTTTGCTTCATTGGAAGGGTACAATAAAATTAGAACGATGTAATAATAATTCTAGTGGCTCATAGTAAAAACATTAATTAAAACATTATAAAACAGTAAAATCAATCAAAACTATATACGCAATGTTAACATCAGATTTTGTTCACACCTGCTATAGAGTATTAACTGCTGTGATGTTTTCCTTTGAACTTGTGACTCAGACTGTTTATAGGCGATGCATACATCATATTTCGTTCACCTTCTATAGATTATTTATTGCAGTGATGCAAAGATTACTTTGAACTTGTGACTCAGACTGTTTATAGGCGATGCATACATCATATTTTCGTTCACCTTCTATAGATTATTTATTGCAGTGATGCAAAGATTACTTTGAACTTGTGACTCAGACTGTTTATAGGCGATGCATACATCATATTTCGTTCACCTTCTATAGATTATTTATTGCAGTGATGCAAAGATTACTTTGAACTTGTGACTCAGACTGTTTATAGGCGATGCATACATCATATTTCGTTCACCTTCTATAGATTATTTATTGCAGTGATGCAAAGATTACTTTGAAACTTGTGGCTCAGACTGTTTTATACATTTATACGCAATGTTTACATCGGCAGAGGCCAGTAGGGCCGGGCCCTGATAATTTTTGTCATTTCTAATATTTTACCCACAATAACGTATATCACACACAGCACTCAAGCTATAACAAGAGTTTTGTAAAGTTGCTCATATGTTATTTGCTTCATATTCCGAGAAATTTCCTTGGGACCAATTCACTTACAGAATTAAATATGTAGATGTGGATTTGAGTAGTTAAGTTATAAGAATACCAAAAATATTTACTAAAACGTCCGACCCGTGACTCTAAGATTACTGTGTTCGTGGAACGATTTTTTTATATATGTAGCATTTACAACTATATCTATTTTGGATTTTTGTAGTTAAAGCTTAAAAATCCTTTCAATTACTCAAGATCACATTTTTTAATATAAAATATTAGATCGTATTGATAAAGCTGTAACATTAATCTTATAAAAAATAACTTTTAATGGCTTTTAAATACGGATTTAAAATCTTGTGCATGACGCAAATAAAACCGTCATAGTGACTGTCGGAAAACTAAATTGAGTTTACACGAATTATGAAAATTCTGTTTAAATATAACTTACTTTGTAATAAAGAATAAGAATACTACGATAACGCAGTGTTTCATGAATAATAACTTAAATTTGATGACTGCATTTTAATACAGTTTCTTAGTAAAATTCGGAAAATCTAACCTTGCAACATAAAACAGTTCGGAAGATTGAAAAAATTACGTAACGCTAAAAGCATCAAAACGATATACGAAAATAAATCACGATTTAAACACATTCAATATTGAACAGAAATTAAAATATGTTTTATTAGACCACGTAAAACACCTTTTGCTTTATATTCATTCATATAAACAATAACATTAAATCACTCTACACTCAATTTCCTGAAACTGCTAATTTATGCAACAAAATTTACAAAAGAAATTATAACGAGTGTAGACCACTTAAAGTCTACCCCTAAATAGGTGATTTATCTTACAATAAATTTAAATTTTGGCGCCTCAATGTATAACTATAACAAAGTAAAACAATATTTAACATGTATTTATTAGCGCAATATATACTTACCTCATGTAATTTACTTTTTTGAAAATTTAATAAATCAACCATGAAATACCTATTATTTTTACAGTGTTGTTACAGTAACTAGCAAGGCGTGACATTCGGTATTTAGACTATATTAGCAATATTTACCTGTTATTACTTAAATTATTCATAAAAAAGAATAGATTGGAACATACACCATAACTATTGCTCTAAGGATAAGGAACTCTACTGAGAAAAACTTTGTAAGCACCTTTGTACTTAAAAAAGTCATTTACTTTCTTTAAAATTTTGTTTTGTATTATAAGACAAATAAAAGGGCCGTAAAGGAACTTCCTGAAAAGATAAAATTAAGGTAATAACATAAAACGTATTTCAAATCCCTTGTTTTCACATTATGGAATGTTTGTACCGTAAACCGTTCGGGGGAAACTGTCCTAAAACTGTTACAGTGCAGCAATATAAAGAGGAGACAAACGGGATCGCTTAGTAGGGTGTAACGTACGAGTGTTACAGTCAGTGCTCGTCTCAGACAGCCTCGTTTGAAGGGTCAAATAGATTCAACTGTAACTATTTGTTAAACTTCCGTGAGTGGCGCCAGAAATAAGTTTCTACTTTCAACTCTGCTGTTAACAATGGAAAACCCATTTATTCTTTATTTGTGTGAGTTTTATGTACAATGTTTAATAAATGGTGACCACCACACAGAGAGATTAAATATTTCATTACTTAACCACGCGAACAATTTACCACAACCATCATCAACTTTTTCTGTGATGTCCGGTATGGATATATAAGCTCTTGTTTAATAACGAAATGGTCATCTCTTTGTTTGAATCCCACATTTTTTATATTTTATACATTTGCTTTAGTTAGTTATTTCCATTGTAATTGTAAAACGTTGTAAGTAATTACTTTACTTATGAAATACGCACGGCTATAAAAGTGCAAATTATAAAATTTAGTGTAAAACACAGCACTAACTTATACATAAAGTATTGGTGATACAGTAATAGAAGAATTAAATTAAATAAAAATAAAAACATTAACATTAATTTTAATGTAATTTAAAATGAAATTACAAAATATGTAATTTTGAAATTGATTGAAAAAACATTTTTAATCAAAATTTAATTTGAGTTTATTTTTTTGTTATTTATCGTAAATGAAAGAAGCTTTTACCCAAAATATATGTTTTTAAATACGTTAATAACAAGCATAAAATTAAATAAAACTAAATTTAATCTGTGGTTACAAACATACATGCGTAGAATATTTGTTTCGTTTCCCTTTCTCGCCTAATCGTATGTAATAAAACAGCGTTATAGTTTAAAGAAAGGGAACATGGAACTGTTAACATTTGACCTTATATAAATAGTTTCAGTAAATTTCCTGTACTGTCCGGGAACCAACACAAGAGACCTTTCTAGCCCTTCTCATGCAACTTGAATGTACCACCTGCGGGGTTCTAATATTGCACGAGTAACAAACTTTAACAAACAACTACATTTTATAAAATCTTTTTTCAGATTTTTATAACCACTTAATCTAGAAATTTGTTCATTCCTGTATCATATTTGTCGACATTACATCTGTATCAAGCCAGTAGTCTGTACTCATGTATTTTGAACGTTAAATATTTTATATCATCGATAGCCCTACAGTTTGAACATTTAATGACGACTTATAGATTTCGTAACAGTTTAACATTTAGAGGCATTTTGGAACATTTTTTCACATTTATTAAACATTTTCAAAAATTATTAAATTTACTTAAACCGCTACTCCAAAGTTAGATACTACCATAAAAGTGTTATCTGAAATGTCTCGGATGTTACAAGTCACATTACAATATGCTGCAAGTAGCGACTGAATGTTAAAATACCATACTGAAACAAGGAGTTAACCTTCACATTTTTCTAACCCACGTTAAGGCGTGTAAGATTTCTTCAGTGAAAATTAATCGTTACAGCTTCATTATGTACACTATAAAATATTGTTGAAGTTTAAACTTGAGATTATTTACCTAACTTTATCAATGCATATATAAAACCATACACACAGCCTGTGGTTATCCACTTCCACGTTGCAAGTATTGAAAGTTGAAATGGGAAAAGGACTAAGATAAACCTGAGCAATGAGTCATACAATGTATGATCCCATCATGTATGATCATCCTGTCCTCTGTGTCCTTGCCTCGACGACAAACAGGATTAATCATGATTAAAGGGTATCTGTTTATTGGTGCTGTTTTGTGGCACTGTATTTAACTCTGCTACTGTAATATTGTTTACCTAACTATACTTTAACAATATTTTTTCAAACCTAAGTTTTATATTCATACATAAAAACACATTTCAGATTTTTTTCCGTAGCGAACATCATAACAAGCAATAACTATACATAACTACACATTTGATCAAAATGTAAATGTGTTATATTTAAATGGGACTTTTCGGCTTTTTTTCTTGGATGGTTCGAAAACCTTTTGATCTACGACACGTATATTAATCGGATGGCGTCACAAGAATTCATATTATTTATTGTAAAGTTACAACCTGTTTTGTACAAAACACTTGAAATACAAATACGAGTTACCACCTATAATACGCTATTTTCAACATACTAATGAGTATAGAGTGACACATTTTTAAGTTATAGAATGCACATGAACTTATATTTTAAGTTCTATAATCCGGATTTCACACTTAAATATTTATCACGTAAAGGTACTACCACTGTTTAACTCATCTTGCTTGATGTAACTCGTACCAAGATCATTACACCAAATAGTCCGTGCCATGCTAACTTGAATACCTGTATGTACATATACATCTAGCTCCATATAACTCATCAATATTAGACCACCGGACTCGAACTATGTAACCTACGTGCCTAGCATGTTATAGATACAAGCCCTATATCTCTGTGTAAATCACGTCGAATACCTCATCATAAATCTCACAGTATTCTATTTTCATTGCAAATCACACTTTTCATTCTGCAGCTATGAAACAGTTGGGAGTGCCGATGGCCGAGTGGTCTAAGACGTTGGACTTTGAGTCTGAGTTAGAGATAGCGCAGGTTCGAGTCCTGTCTGTGACCGTTGCACTTTTTATCAGTACCATCGACCTGGTACTGTATCGACTCTCCCCCTTATTCTGTTTGATAAGATCCTCGCACAGGCCAGTGGCCCATGAGGACGGGCAAAATAAGGCATAAAAGGAGATCGGCTTTCTCCTTAAAAAAAAAAAAAAACATTACTTAACTCCCAAAATAGCTTATTCTATGCAATCCACGCCCAGTATCTGACACTACACTATTTGCATCATTTCAACGTCATAACGAGCTCTTTTACCGTTTAAACTGAAATGCACAAACAACTCTTTCCCTGGATTGAACTGTGAATAACCGTATTGATTGAATTAACTCGCAACTTCTCGATTCTAATCTAGCAATTTTTCATTACCATACCTGTTTGAAATGGCCATAAAGTCTTTTTGGTAGTTTATTGTATACAGAATATCCCACAAGGAAACATTTTTTTAGAGGCCACAACTGAACAAAGCAATAAATTGAAATACAAATTTGTATAAAAACATTTAGTTACAGGAAGAATAGGATTTTGCATAGATATTAGCTTTGAATATACGTAAATATGAATACAAATGATTTTATATTTTATTATTTATGTGGCAAAGAAATGTTTAGAACAATATTGTATAGTATGCAAAGACTACTATATAACTAATAAAAGCTTGTGTATTGTTCATAAATAGAATTTAATTATATGCCACATAAAGCAAATTTTTACTCATTACAGTAAAATTCAGCGCATTAGTTTAAAAGTTCACTGTATTAAAATAATCGCCTCGTTTCTTGTCTAAAATTAAATTCATATTTAGTTAAATTAAGGTTTACTATTCAAAAATGTTTATGTTGACCATAACTTGTCATACAATTTTACAAAATTAAAATTTTAACTACTTTATATTCACTATTAAATTAATAGAAATATTGCACTAAATCCAACTTTCCAAATATCTTTGATTGTACACTAATATTCCAAACTATTTCAAGATGCAAGTTCTGTAATTTATACTATTTATATCTTCAGATTATATATTTAATTTTTTTTGATAAAAAGGTAAAACATATAAAAATTTAATATATACATTTTACAAAAAAATTATAATAATTTATATTGTATATATACATGCAACATGATTCAGTGACTAAAAATCTAAGTTTTAAGACCTAAGTACATCATATTTTTGTCTTATTTTAATAGCACAATCGCAATAAATTTCATCTTAGGCTGTTTATATTATTTACACGTATTAAAAGAATTAGATAAATTACACACAGTGTTCATCCTAATCATTGGTTCATTCTGTATAATTCCTGCTTTTATATGGACGGAAATAAAATATATTTATTTTTACAAACCACCAAACGTGAAACATTAAATGCCCATGAATTTTTACGCAGTACAACACTATCAGAGGAACGAATGACGTATATTCGTGTTGGCAACACTGTATGGAATATGTGAGCGAGAAAGAGCCCCCATTGCTTTTCGATAATGAGTTCACCTGACAAAACACACACAACCTCGGAGTCGTCTGGAACACTGCCACTCTCAGTGGCCTTTAGAACTTTTCTGTCTGAATGACAATGTCGTCTGGTCTCATCTGTGAACAGATATGACAAATATATTTTATTTTTCCCAATAATACTCTTCATTGAATTTCATTGTAACTAAAAATAATCAAAGGCAGTTTGTAAGTATTTAATTTTTCTGTCATATTCTAAAAATAACAATACATAACTTGCTCAGTTGGTTCTGTATTGCATAAACAATAAACCATAGTTCAGTGATACAAAAATCAGTAACACTAAGTTTCGAAATTTTTCAACTGATCCCTTGAATGAAATAAGATGAATAAGTTGAAAGAAACAAATCATACCAGAGCGTTGTGGACGCAAAAGTCAGGAGTCACACTATGTTGTGTGTCAACTCAACTAAATCTTAAACGTGCACTGAAAAAAAAAATAAAACACAACACTAATTATTACAACTGAATTAGAGAATAAAGGTTACAATAGATCTGCATTCGCCGACCAATCACGTAGAACCGCTTTACGGCCCTCATCAATCGATCAAATTGTTATAGGTTAGTTATTCACCTGAGCAAGAGATAAGATTTCAAATCTCGAAACGTAGTATTACTGGTATATTGCACCACTGAAAAATTGTAAATCCTATTTCCTTCACAATCATTCCCTCATCAAAAACAATAATACTGTGAAGGAAACAGAATTTTTTGCGGACATTTGCCATTGTTCAGTATTACAAAAACAGCCATGAAATGCAAATGTCCGGAAAAATCCTGTTTTCTTCACAATCCTTCCACCGTCTAAAACAAACCTCAAAAAATAATACTGCCACATAATAATACCTAATTAGCTGTTTTTAATGCTTCCTACAAACAACAAACTATTTTTTTATATTCAATGTAGTTCAATGTAATTAAAACTAAAAAATATCCTTTAACTGAAGTATCAGTCCAATGCGCTAAATTACAACTGAGCGCCAGATAGTTTGGAACATTGGTTCAATGTTGTCACCAATAATGTTGTAGGAGGGGGGAGGGTACAGATTTAACTTCTGTATTGGCACTTATATGAGAATGCTCAGTCTAGTACTTTCTTTGGACCGTCGTTTCATCACTGACCCTTTCCTCATGGTGGATATTACTCAGTACGTTGACCTGGTATTATCCTTTACTCATTCGTTTGATTGAATAAAAATAAAAAAGATACCGTGCTAATTTTAAGCCTTTTCGAAACATGTAACGTACTTTTGTTTCTTAGGATAAGACGCTGAGATATTTCACTTCGTCCTAAAAGGACCTTTGCACTCCTTCCGGTGTGACAGGACATTCTGGATGGGTACAGTTCGAGGACTTAAGCTGCGCGCGTGACCTTGAGTGTGTGGTGATAGGCAGGAGGAGGGGGTGGCGGGGTAGCATTATGCGCTGCGTCCCGAAAACATTTCCTGTGACACATGAGTAAAACCCTCCTTTCAGGAATCGTATTGGCCCAAATAACTCTTCACACTCGCTAAAATCAGTCTGTTTTGTGACAGTGCTGATTGTGGTGGAATTAAATAATAAGAGAATACCAAATAATAGCAATAATAGGAAGTATCCTTGTTTTTCAGTTGGTATAGTGTTATTTAACGTGTTTTTGAAAGTAACGTATTTGTCAATACTAATCTGCAAATCGAAATCATGGGTTTAAAGTCGTTAAAGAGATTGTTGCGCCTCCATTTCAGCGGCTAGTACGTAAACGCAACCCGCCACACAGATAGCGTTCATTTGTTTAAAGGGTAGTATTTGGGCCCTACGAGCACAGCTAAATTCCTCCAACTGTAAGATTGGGGGAAGGGGTCACGTCTTTAATAGAAGGGGATGCCAGCTCTGTACAGCCTCTTCCAGTCAAAGCGAACACCCGCTCATATTTAGGCCATCAACAGCCCCACTTAGGGAGCCCCACCAACTCCAGGGCAATTATCCTTCACAGTAGACTAGACCTATAGATCTACTCTTGCACTCCAATATCTCTAAATTTGCTGTTAGTGATTTGCCGCTCCTGGACATCCATAGGAATGACCAGATTTAAGTGACGCATCGATTCTTGCTGTGTCCAGTGTAGGTTCAACTGGAAAGTATAAACCAGCCCAAAGCAAACCATCTTGGTTTGTAAAATATTTAAGTCAGTACCAGTTTATTTCATGTATATAGTACTGCATACATTTTAAAAACATTTGAATGGCTGAGCGTTAGTGAACACTCGTGGGGAAGGACAAAATAAATTCTATATGTCTGTCTATATGTTTGTCTGTCGCAAAATATCGCAAAACGAAATGACCTATACACTTGAAATTTTGCGTGCACATTTATTTTATATACATTAAGTCCGATGATGGTGCATGTGACGTCATGAAATTTTGTTGAGCGTTAGCAAAATATTGTTACATTATTGTAACGGATAACCATGATAGCAACGAGAAAATAGAAGATTAAATACTTTTTTAACGGTGTTATATGTGCGAATTAACACTTTTAGATTACATAAAACATATTTACAAACAGTTATGTAAATAATAATTCAGCGCGTGCTGCATTTCGTTATAAGGACACCACATTTGAGTGCGAGCAACAAACATTTATAACTTGGCTTGGTGTCTTTGTTGCCAAGGCCAACATGTGTGGGTTGCCGTGAGCGAATTCCTCACTAAACAGGGTGAGGTCGTATACAGTAATTGTTACACTGCTTATAGTATAACACAGTACTGTATATTCTCTCACAAAATATATATCCTAGAGAGCTAAAACTTAGTAACTTTGCCTCAAACTATAATTTAAGTTACAAAGTTTTGGAACGTAAAGTCTGCTATACACAAAGAGTAAGATTCGATAAAATTAGAAGTGTTTGAATAACTTAAATGTGTAACACTCCACTACACTTTCTACCTATTCGTGAATCGAAAATGCCTTTCTTGTGCTGCCTTTACAAGTGTATGGACTAATGACGACACTTTATTGTTATAGTGGTATGAAGGATTGTAGGTATTCGAATTGGAAAAATTCTGTTAATGAATTTTCAAGTACTATTGACCTCATAACGTTTCGGGGTCATTGTATAAAATTACTTTATGAGATTTATAAATGAAATCCACTTATGATATATATAAATAAAAATAAATGGTAATTCAAAAAGAGCGCCGGTTTTGATATATCAAATTAAGATATTTATTTTAATGAAAATCTGAAATAAATACATAAATTTGTTCATCTAACCTTCCGATTTCATGTATGAAATATAATGTCTTGCATGTTTCCTCCTCTGCATGCTGGCACGTAACAACTCTGTCTATGAAATTAGCCATGACTGCACGACAAGTTTCCACTTCAATTTGGCCGACAACCCGTCGAATTTCCTCCTTCAACTCATTGATGGTTCGGGATTTATTGGCATAAACTAATGACTTTAGATAACCCCAAAGATGAAAGTCACAAGGTTGTTAAGTCACACGACCTTGGTGGCCGTTGATGGTCGGAATTACGAGAAATGACGCGATCCTGAAAGCCGTCACGGAGCAACACAATTGTTTCACGGGCAGCGTGGCAGGTGGCACCATCCTGCTGAAACCACAACTGGTCAATGTCTATGTTATCCAAATGAGGCCACATAAACTCCCCTAATCATCGTACGGTATCGGTCTCCATTCACTGTCACAGCTTGCCCTTCCTGATCTTCAAAAGAATAAGGGCCGATGACGCCGCCTGACCAAAAGCCGCACCAAACTGTCACTCTTTGTGGATACATTTCCCTTTCGTTAATAATACGAGGGTTTTCTGAACCCCAGATACGGCAGTTCTGTTTATTAACCAATCCATTCAATTGGAAGTGCGCTTCATCACTGAAGATGATATTCATTGCGAAGATTTCTTCCTCCTGCGAATTTCTCAATACCCAATCAACAAACTGTCGTCTCTTCTGGTGATCTGCCACTTTCAATTGTTGCGTCAGCTGAATTTTATAGGGGTGATATTGAGATCGTACCGAAGAATTCTCCGTACAGAAAAACATCTTAAACCCAATTGTTGATAACGGCGACGTATTGATTTTGCTGGGCTAACAGCCACACTGTCACGAACCACCTCAATGTTCTGTTCAGTTCGGGCACAACGACGACGTCCAGAACTTTTGAGGTCGACTGTTGTACCCGTTTCTTGAAACTTTTTCATGAGTCTGCGAACTGCTGATTCATTCGGTGCTTCATTACGTCCTAGAGTACCGCGAAGTCGCCTAACAGTAGCCGCATAACTCTCTCCACTCTGATGAAACGTTTTCACTATTAACACTCGTTGCGCACAAGTAAACTTCTCCATGGTTAGACACAGAATGCACTAATGAGAGAAATATCAGCTGCGTCAACAATCGGAATGTAGTCATAAATAGAATCAAGGTCAAACATTGTTACCAACCGATAAAATAAAATTTACGGGTCTTTTCATAACCGGCGCTCTTTTTTAATCACCCATTATAATAAATTAACATTTCGTTATACAGTAATTTCCAAAGATAACTGCAGAAATTTTACATAGGTCAGATCATCATACATAAGCAAGTTCCGAAAATTCTCATGTTTCAGACGCCTTAAATATTCATGATATTGCAAGCTACATTACACCACCCAGCTCAAGTGAAAGGAACCACAGAAAACCTGACATACTTTACATCATCATACGCAAACAAGTTCCGAAAATTCTCTTGTTTCAGACGCCTTAAATATTCATGATATTGCAAGATACATTACACCACCCAGCTCAAGTGAAAGGAACCACAGACACTTGGCATACTTTACATCATCATACGCAAACAAGTTCCGAAAATTCTCTTGTTTCAGACGCCTTAAATATTCATGATGTTGCAAGATACATTACACCACCCAGCTCAAGTGAAAGGGACCACAGAAACCTGGGATACTTTACATCATCATACGCAAACAAGTTCCGAAAATTCTCTTGTTTCAGACGCCTTAAATATTCATGATATTGCAAGATACATTACACAACCCAGCTCAAGTGAAAGGAACCACAGAAACCTGGCATACTTTACATCATCATACGCAAACAAGTTCCGAAAATTCTCTTGTTTCAGACGCCTTAAATATTCATGATATTGCAAGATACATTACACCACCCAGCTCAAGTGAAAGGAACCACAGAAACCTGACATACTTTACATCATCATACGCAAACAAGTTCCGAAAATTCTCTTGTTTCAGACGCCTTAATATTCATGATGTTGCAAGATACATTATACCACCCAGCTCAAGTGAAAGGAACCACAGAAACCTGGCATACTTTACATCATCATACGCAAACAAGTTCCGAAAATTCTCTTGTTTCAGGCGCCTTAAATATTCATGATATTGCAAGCTACATTACACCACCCAGCTCAAGTGAAAGGAACCACAGAAACCTGGCATACTTTACATCATCATACGCAAACAAGTTCCGAAAATTCTCTTGTTTCAGACGCCTTAAATGTTCATGATATTGCAAGATACATTACACCACCCAGCTCAAGTGAAAGAAACCACAGAAACCTGACATACTTTACATCATCATACGCAAACAAGTTCCGAAAATTCTCTTGTTTCAGACGCCTTAAATATTCATTATATTGCAAGCTACATTACACCACCCAGCTCAAGTGAAAGGAACCACAGAAACCTGACATACTTTACATCATTATACGCAAACAATTCCCAAAGATTCCCTTGCTTAAGACGTCTTATACACTCATTCCATTATCCTGCCCAGCTCAAGTAAATGGTACTGCAGAAACTTGACATAATGTAATCGATTTTTGTAATAAAATTCCGGAAATTTTTCTTTTTGTCTTTTGGATTTTTACTGGCTGAGCGTCAGCGAAGCCCTCACTTGAAGGGGTGAAAAAATTCATTTCTGTCTGAATGTATGTCATTATGTTCGCTCGTTATCTTGAGAACCAATTTCATATCTATATAAGCAACAGTGATTTTGATAATTTTTGACACTCCATGCAATTAAGATGAGCGTTAGAGAACCTTTTTACATTGGTCTTATGGGTAACCATGATGATAGCGAGGAATCCGCAGAATAAATAAATTTGTTAACAAACTGAGTACAGTCATAGGTCATTGAATATGTGATAAAATAACACACGTAGTCTAGTTGAATTTGCACTAAATTTCACATGCAACCTTAACATGTGGAGTCCCATATTCCTACGTTGTAATTGGATTATTTAAATAAAAGTTAATTTTTAATTACCTGATAGAAACATTCAAAGTTTTTGGAAGGCCTTGCTCTAACCATAGAATAAGATGTACATGTACATGTCACCTGATATATAAAAGGCATTGTAGCCATTAATCTTCAATACTTTTGTGTTTGAACTAACGTTAACATGCATCATAATAAAAGAAACATTAACTATCGTATTATTTGAGAACTAATACACGTTTTCTTTGTGTGCTGATTTGATTAACAATATTATATCTCAATTCTCTATCTGCACATTATCAAATATCTGTGTAATTATTCTAGACGTAGGAATAGTTGTTAAACTATCATTATTATGTTCAAAAAAAAAAAAAAAAAAAAAAAAAAAAAAAAAGGTGGTTGCCTTTTGGAGCCATATTAATCGAGACATTCTTTTCTCATATTAGTATCAATCAATGTTTTAGTGTGTATGAGTGTATGAAAAGACGGAATATATGGATTGATACACCTGATGACGAGTTCTAGAATTATTGGTTCCAGTTACTATTAGGTAGTGAGTTTTGAGTGATGGTTTAATTTAAGTCAACTTAAAATAATGTTTTGATGATAAATTTCATATAGTTAATATCATTCTTGGATATTTGTATATCCTGAGATACAGGAGAGGTCCCACAACACATTAAAAGTTCTATATTGTAAGATACACCATCCCTTGTGCGACTCATTTGTTGAAGTCACCACACATTTAAGGATAATCTTGGAACACAGATACACTGTTATGAAAGTTTACTTAGTTGAGGAGACAGCCACAGAAAAGAGGTGAACAGACAGACCGTTACCGAGTCTCAGGGTTGCAAGGACACTGCACAGTGGCTGATCAATACTGAGGAGGACCTCTCGCCGTATCTCAGGGAGGCGGTGCGAGTCTGGGTCACCGAGAGTTGCCTCCGGGGAGTCTTCCTCCAGCAGATACACAGGGCCTTCTGGAAACTCTCCCTGAAGTTTCTTGACATGAAGCCGTACACGATGGGATTGACACAGCTGGAAAATCCAAACAGAACAGTGAGTGATGATGAAGAGTCATGATCAAGAGCCTGGATCTAGATAGAAGTGATTGCTCTCCATCTTACCTGTTGAAGTAGGCCATGAGTGTGAAGGCCGTATACATGTGTTTAAGTATACTCCCCGGCCTTTCACTGTCCAGGATCTGCCATGCTGTTAGGCAGTTGTCGATCAACATAGGAGCCCAGCAGATCACAAACACTACCACGATCATCACCAGCATCTTCACGACCTGCAACATTCGTGCACCTCTGTTACATTTCTTTTTATCAGCATTTAAGTATTTACCGCATGTATTTTCAAGATCTATTGCATTCTTAAACCTCTATTATATATGAGTATGTCACCAGGTCACAGGTAACCTCGACCACCATCTTTAGCTACAACAGTGAGAAAACTAACATTATATTGCAAGTCCGAAACATAATTAATACTCTTATATCGTTACAAGTTTATTTTACACTTAGCCTATAACGAATACTAGACTTTTAGTCAGTATCTTCTTGATCTGAATGACTCGTACTATTAGATAGTTATCTAAGGGCATGTTGACAACGGCTGCCTAATAACAAGCATCTTCAGCATTATATCTTTCTGCTAGGCTCGTAAACCTCTATTATATATGAGTAGGTCACCAGGTCACAGGTAACCTCGACCACCATCTTTAGCTACAACAGTGAGAAAACTAACATTATATTGCAAGTCCGAAACATAATTAATACTCTTATATCGTTACAAGTTTATTTTACACTTAGCCTATAACGAATACTAGACTTTTAGTCAGTATCTTCTTGATCTGAATGACTCGTACTATTAGATAGTTATCTAAGGGCATGTTGACAACGGCTGCCTAATAACAAGCATCTTCAGCATTATATCTTTCTGCAAGGCTCGTAAACCTCTATTAAACCGTTTCTATGGCATGCTAACAACGGCCGCCATATATCAAACATTATCAACAACGTCTCGTTCTACAATAATCGTGAACCTCTTTGTTGTCAACCAACATATTAGCTTTGTAGAGGTCTAAAATCATCGCGATTATTACTAGTACCTTTCCGTATTCAACTTTCATGAACTTCTCTTATGCAGATGTCGATTGTCACACAGTTTTACAGATGAAAAAACCACTAAGAACCATCACCAGAGTCTTCAAAATCTAAATAAACTTCTTGGTAGGGGACATGTTTCACCTTAAATATATAACAAATAATAATAGAATGTGTTATTATTTTATATTATGAAATACTATCATTTCTAGATATTTTGCAAACATTTATACACAAAATAAATGTTATTGTCGAAATTTGGATTAACCTAATCTTAAAGTAACTGGTAGCCTATTTGTTAAATTATAAAGATACGCGGATTTACCGGTGAATACTATTAGGATTATTTTTGGTTGTCTTCATTGTTGCACGGTAACGCTTACTTGTTCTGAGCTTGAATTTAGATACCGTTTCGAGGGGTGGTTTTTTCCCGCCAAAAAAGCGGGGTGGCGCCCCCCTGCATTTATGGCCAGGGGCATTTCAGATTTATACTTTTCCGAACTCCCATCACCGGTTTTCACACATGTCTTGGTGTGAAAATGCCGGTTAAAAATGTCCATGGCCAGAAGTATGGGTATTGGTGGCGCCCTGAATTTCTGACGAAAAAAGGGAAACACTATCCCTCGAGGTAGAATCTAAATTCAAGCTCAGATTACGTAAGTGCTCGAAAATGTTAAATTATTAAATAAAAAATTACTGGAACCAACGGAAAAGGAATCATAAATAAATTGCTGTAAGTGATATGATAGCAGCGGAAGCGTTATCCTAATCAGCCTTTTACTGGCAGCAATGTGAGCTGTCAGCGTTATCTAATCTAAACAGGCCAGCGTTATCTGTTTATTCCAGCGGCAGCTCTGACTATTGCTACTGTACAACAATGCAGACACCCAACAACAATCCAGACTTATACTTATATTTTTGTTCCCTTTACCAATATAAAAATCAAGTATTTTTTCGTTTTAACGCTAAACTTTATTATTACAAAAAGTAGTCAAATGTATACTCTACCGTTGATATACTATATTCTGATCTTATATACAGGGTGTAACAAAACTCGCTACACAAACTTTACGATAGTGTTAAATGGACCAAGAGGAGCTAAAGTCTAAACTGAACAATGATCTATTTCTTTTTGTTTACCACCTGTCTATGTGCCAATGGCGCAGTGTAGCGGGTACGGCGGTTATCGCAAGATAACCAGATCAAGCAACGTCGAGCGTGGCCGCTGCTTGGACAGATGACCGCTAAGCGATCCTGTCCTTGCAAGCGGCCCGCCTGCCCGGCTATTGGTGGTGGTTCGGAAGTCACCATTTTGGGGAGTCGGATGGCCCTATGCTGCTAATGTTAATTTGATCAAGTTTGTGTACATTTTTCTAAAAAACTATATAAGATGTCAACATGATTTTTTTGTAGTTACTTTTATTAGACTTTTATTAAGATTTTGACTCGGGGTTTTTAAGTTATTCAAAAAATTAGTATGGTTAGGATTTTTTTTGTAAATACATTCAAAAAAGTACAGATTTTTTGTAAAAAAGCTGTAATAAAAACATTTTTTATGAGAATTTTGCTAAAAGCCCGGGTCAAAGTGTGCTCCTTAATTTTCCCATCAAGTTCAAAAAAAATTGTAAAGATATCTTTATTGGTTCCTGAGAAAAAGGTACATAAGTGGAAAAACCTAAACTTTCGGGAAATCGCATTTAAAGTTAAAGCCTAGTCTAATGCAAAACATAAACCTACCTCAGTGCATTCCAGCCCCATATGCTGGATTGTCTGGATCTTCCTCTGCCTCATACTCATATTCCAAACGCCTTTTTGCTAATGTAGAGCTTTGTCTACACTTTCTCTCTAATTCTTCTATAGCTTTCTGAGCCTTCTTGCGATTCTTGCTTCGTCCAGTTTTTTAAGGGCACTAACACAGTTCACTCCAGGAACAATGCCTAGATTTGCTAAGACTTTACATCTGGCTATGTTTCCCAAATTAAAACAAGCCAAGGCTTCATACGCACCAAACTCGAGTGTATTCCTCATCACAAATGTCCTTTTTGGAATGCGAGACCAGATCATATTATTAAGAGACTCGCTCGGAATTTGAGTGCCTCCATGCAAACATTTCTTCAGAAGTTCTGGAGACGCTAAATCTTTGAAAATAGGTTTTATTTCAGACATTACAGTGTCAGGTAAATGAAAATGAGAATCATGATCATAAATGTCCTTATTTTCTTTTGCTTTCTGAAACTTGCACATGCTACTTGTTCCTTTGGGGCAAAGTTCGTGTGCTGGATGTTGGTTACTGGAGCACAAATGAAAATAAACAGCCCATACGGCTTCTTTCATCTTTTGTAGGCTACTGGTATTTCGTCTGATGGCTAATCCGTAGTAAATTGCTATTTGTTTGATAGCAGCTCCAGTAAGTCTTCCACGACCACCTATTGCTTTGCCGTCAGAGAGTTCTTGCTTGCCTTTTTTTGTTTTTTAGTTTGAGAAGGCGAGTAGACATCCTTTTTTGAACGTGCCCGACACATTCTAATTTTTCAATTATAAATTCAGGCCCATGTGGTTTCAACTGCGATACAGTAGAGTAAGACGCAGTGTCACCATCACCAAAATAAATTTTTTGTACCTGACTTTATGTAGTGTTTTTGACCGCCTAAAAATATCAACCACTCCGGCTACCTCCATACCTCCGCTGGATCCCATGTAATTAGCTGCACAGCTACCTAAATGTTCTTTTTCAAACCTCTTTGGGCATCTGCAATGATTATATAGTATTTGAGCATCTATTACTTTACCTGTAGCAACACTAATTGCAGTCACAACTCCATTTTGTGAGGTATGGCCTCGTCTCTGCCAAGAGCCATCCAGTGCAACAGTTATATCCCTAGACTCATCACTCGCATCATCATTTTCACTAATTACTACTTGTACTGCTTCTTCTGCTGATGTTTTCATAGATTCTAAGCTCACTTTCCTTGGTAGCATTACAAAGAACATTATTGTAGTACTTGAATGAAGCTGGAGGAGGCATGTTCATTACTCCACAAAAGGTTCGAGCGCCTGCTCACCTACGCCAACACAACGAAAAGCGTAGGCTAACCTAACATTTATTTCTCCCTTTCCTGTGCTTAGTGCTGGGCTGTTTGATTCTTTCACACTAAAATTACAGTTAACACACATTATTTCTACTGTGAAACCTAAGCCTAATCTATCTTTTGCAACAAGATCCAGTTTTGCTCCACAATGTAAACATACAGCTATTTTACCAAGTAAGTTTTTGAACAGTCCTCAAATTGACCAAGTCATATATTTCACCATTACCTAAATAGTCTTGGTAGTATGCCAAATTCTCACCAATTTTTTTCATACTTGAAGAATTTTGTTGAGGTACATCACTTTGAGGTGGGGTAGGCCTAGGAGAAGCACTAAGATCCACAGAATCACGATCACTTCCAGCACTTTCATCATTATTTTCTTCACGAACAACCACAACCTTACGATTACCTAGACATATAGACTTACGCTTTTTATACACTTTAGATGATCTAGGCATTTTTACTAAAAAGTAATAAAGCAAACTTAGGATGTCACTAACCAATTCAAATCAACAACACCTTGAAACTTATCAGAATAAATATTAATAATATTAATATAAAAAATAAACAACAAAACAGCTGTATTGTTGGGTGACAGCTGAGTTAGTACCAACCTCAGAAAATAAAATCACTGTACCACAGCGCTTACATAGTACTATAACAAAGTTAGACATTTAGCATGACAATGACAGCTTGTTGCGACAAAACCACCGAAAAACTCTCCATGTATTGCTTTATAAAAAAGTGATGTAAATTGAGTTTGACTCAACGGATTTGCATGAAATTTGTTTTTAAAATAAATAGGAATATATTTAAAACTAAATTTAGCAAAAAAATTAATAAAATAATAATTTTTTTGTATTTTGTCCTTTTTTTTCTTTGGAATGTACTGATTTTCATTGCGAGTAATTAGTTTTTTCCTATGATTATTATAAGTTGGTAAAAAATATATTATTGAAACCATTGCATGTCATTTTTCGACACTAAACTGAACATCAGTTCATGTTCCACTAGCTAACACTTTCATATATTTCATTGTTTTGCTGTATTTAACTTTTTATGTTGGCTATACTGTCTAGCATCTGTATTTCAGGTTACTATTATTGTTACTACTGTCAAAAGAGGGATGGGAAAGCGGCTTTTAAAATTTAAAATCTCTACTCAGGTTAAAGTAAAACTTGAGGATGGTAAGGGAGATTTGGTGGGCGGGTTAGACTAAGTGAAGCCTAATATTCAAAAACTGCAGACCTATTATGAGCCTGGCTTATAAGGAGAAAATGTGCAGAGTGTTGAAGAGTTGAGAAAGGCAATATGGGCAGTGTACTTTGACACGATGTCATCAAATGATAAACCTACTCATCAGCTATGCCCTAAAGACAATGGAGACATGGTGTAAATATAACCTGAGTTTACTGACCAATGAAATGTATGACCATGATAAACATTTTCACATCCCTGAGTGTGTTATGTGTCTTATAAAATCCATATTCAAAGACTTTTCAGAAACCAAACTGTTGGAGCGATGTTTGAAAGGGAAAACTCAAAACCAAAATGAGTCATTGAATAGTGTTATTTGGTCCCTAATACCAAAAAGAACTTTTGTAACTCTGCCTTCCCTTAAATTTGGTGTTTACTCTGCAGTTTGTAGCTTTAGTGACGGCTTTTCTAGTAAATTACAAGTTTTGGAAGCATTAAACCTACGTCCAGGGAAAAATTTTGTAAAAGCGATGAAGCGCCTAGAAATAGTGCGAGTGAAGGAAGCGGACAAGAAAGTTCAAGAACTAGAAAAGAAAATAAGGAACAAGAGAGCTTTGAAAATAAAACGCCTTGAAGACATGTTTACACAAAGTGAAGACCCAGATAATCCATCCTACAGCTCAGGAAACTACTAGGCTATTGTAGTTAAGACATTTTCTTCGATTCCCGTAAGTTGGTTTTTTTCTATTTAGATGCAAGTTTTCTCAGCCATTTATGAGCTCAGACTCTCAAATTTTTTACCACTTGTACTTTGTACTATAATCTAGGTCCTGACCAAAGGGTTTTTACAAAATAAAAAGTATTATCTTAGAAATAAAATATATTTTGTGATTTTTTTAGTTTTAAAAAGGTGAACTTTTTAAAAATTATTTATTAATACTAAAAGATGATAAATTGTAATTTTGGTTGGTCACGAACTATAAAAAAAGGTGTGCTTTTAAAGACAAAAAAAATCAAAGCTCTTCATGACTCATTATTTTAGAAACCTGCATTAAGTTTATATGGACTAAGATAGGCGGTAACAGTCCCCTTAAAACTAAAATTAACAAAAAAATACAAATTTAAAATTTTGACCCAGGGGGTCATCCGACTCCCCTTGCCGTTGGTCCCCAGGTTAAGTATTAGAGAGGGCTTCGTAGCCCTAACTTCGCCTGGGTAAAAATAAGACATTCTTTACTTTACTTTTTTATGTGTGTTTGTAGCTTTCAGTTTCTTCTTCTGAAACCAGTAAATATAAAATACTTAAAACTGGTACAATAATTTTTCCTTCAGTCTCAAATCAAGAGAAAAAATTACAATTATACTATTACATATATTGTTTCAAGATATAAGACAGTTGAAGTTTTTATTAGCCTAATACTGTAAATACTAAAAGATTATCGAACATTGTAAACAATCCTAAAAGTTGCAGAATATCATAACATATATTTTTACGCCCAAACCTATAAAAATCAGTCAGTTAGTAATGTAAATATAAGCTTTTAATAATTGTAAAAAACTTTCCACCATATTGAAACGTGATATGATATTGAATATTAAATTTTCTCTTGATATGAGACTGCAAAGGGGAAGCTATTGAAACAATTTTATGTACCTTTTAATTTTAAAATTCCCCACCCCCCCCCCCCCCCACCCCCCCCCCCCCCCACCCCCCCCCCCCCCCACCCCCCCCCCCCCCCACCCCCCCCCCCCCCCACCCCCCCCCCCCCCATTTTCTTACTTTGTCGTATACAGCTTCTTATTTTTTCTGCAAGTTCAATGCTTTGGACTTGAAATCATCAAATAAATCTCTCTTTTCATTCAAAAACGAGGATAGTATTTCAAGTTCCTTTGTAGTGTATCAAGTCTTATTTGTTTTATCAACTCTCTCGAGAATTTCGTCGCAGATCATAGTTAATAAACGTGGTTTGAAAATTGCCAACTGTTTTTAGAGACCCAATGGTCTGAGTATCGTCTTTATTTAGCTCTTCAAGAGCATCTTTTAATTCGTGTCGACTTATTGTTAAATCTCGAAGGGCGTCTGCCCTAGCAGACCATCTTGTGTCACTCAGGGGTTTTACCATTAGCTTTCTCTGATCTTTCTTTGATTTCCTCGTTTCAATATGACTTTTTAGGATGTTCCACCTGTAAGTGGATGCCGAGAAAAAGCATATAGTCCTTGTACGAATGTAAAAAATATTGTGGCTTCTGGACGCGCCTTCTCGGCAGTAAAACCTCCCAGCAAGATTTAGTGAGTGAGCTGCACATGATACATACTCAGTAAGATCATTTTTGCTGTTAATCCTTGCCTGAAGACCTGAGTATTTGATGCATTGTCGTAACTTTGTCCACGACAGTTATCGATATCTAGCTCAAGTTTCTCAAGTAAACCGAGGGTTGCTTCTTCCAAACTGCCACATTTGTGGGATACACTTGGCAAGAGTTGTATCAGGCGTTCGTTTGCGTAAGCATTGGGCAATGAAACATACTGAAGTACTGCAGCCAATTGGTCTGTATGCGGCACGTCAGGTGTGGAGTCTATGATTAAAGAGAAATTGCTTGATTTCATTTAAGATTTGTTTCAGTACCTTTTTGCTCATAATCTCAATAAATTCACTGCAAATGTCAGACGACAGGTATGAAACACTTCCTTTGCCTTTGTTACCATTTGTGTTGCTATTTGTTGGCCGAGAAATGGATCAAATTCACTTATCACCTCAAGACTGAAGTCCGTTTGATGTAGATCCAAACGCTTGGTTATCACCTCTAAATGGGAGAACTCTACTCGACAAAACTTTTAAAACAGACACAACTCTTGTCAAACTTTTCTACAAATATTTCATTTCTTCCTGCTATTGGCTTTAAATTTGTTTGGTGACATTAGATGTGGTCTTCTTCCTCTAAATAAATGTCAAAACATTAGCCCTGTGGACGTCAGATTTTGCATGTTTTTCGGCTAATGCAAGGGAATTTTTCCAAACAATAAACCCTTTGCTAAAAGATGTGGATTTGTCCTCTGGTTGAAACATAAGGCAGAATTTACAAAATACCCGCCCTGTTGATTACGAGTAAAAAATCCAGTCTCTTTTGATCTTATCTCTGTTCGGAAGCGTGACAAAAATAAGTTGACCAAAAGCTTTAGTTTTACCTTACTTTTTCCATCGCCGTGATGTTCAGACTTTGAAAAATCAGCTTGCAGAAGATTTTGATCAAATTTAGAACTTATGATTTTATTTCATTCATTTTTGATATTCCATGATGCCGGGGCTTCAAGCTAAAAATTGCATTGGTCAACTGGGTCTTTGGGCTTCACACTTTCTACTACGAGGTTTTTGTCTGAGTTTGAATTACTGTCGTGCTCGTACACAATTGCAATAGTTGTATCTAATCCGGCCGACATTGGAGAATGAATAGGGTCTTTCTCTTTAAGTTCAAAATCATATTGGTCTTCAACTGAGTCCGTAGGCTTGATTTTCGGACGTTCTACTTCCAGGTTTTATTCTGAGATAGGTATGCTACGTGCGATTGCAGTTGTTGAATCTAGGGCGGCCGACGTTGATGGACGAATGAGAATTCCTATGGGGTCATTGTTGACTGGATTACACGAAGTGTAATTTAGCCTTTCGGTAGTGGTGCAATAAATGGTACATTCAGATACAACCACGGCAATTTTTTCCTTTTTTACGCCCCCAAAAAAATGCCAATTGCCTAGCGCCCTAGGCACGTGCCTACCGTGTAAAACGGGCTTGGTGGGGGGAGAGGGGACTCCGGTACCCCAGCTTGACTGAGAGGTACAGAAAATTTGTAGTGGTAACCCCCCCTTTAGGTCATCGTAGGTACACCTATGCTGACTAGTAGGTATACTTACATAGGAAAACCACTATGTTTAAGTCAGTTACTATAAATGAGTTTAATAACTTAACAAAGTAACCAACATATAACGAGCAACGAAATTAAATTTAACAATAAAAATTACCATAACAACAACAAAAAGTCTAATGTCTACAATAAATATAAGCTATGTATGTGAATGTGAGTGTGTGCGTGTGAATATGTGAGAGAGTGTAATAAAGCAATAAAAAGTGATATAAATAATACAATTTAATGCCAGAACATTAACAAAACATTCATCCACACTTGACCTTGAAGGTGTGACCCTTTGAAGGCTTCACATAATCACACACTTATCACTCAACTTAAGCAAGACTCTAATCAGATGCAGTGAAAAGGCGCAAGTATCTGGCTTCAAAAGCACACCACATTAAATGAAAAAAAGTCCGCCACCGAGTTGCACAACGCGGGGAAGGGCACTACGCTGTTGGTACATCATAGAGTACTGGAGCCTCTCGAACATGTCTGGGGATGTGGTACGGCCTGGTAAGTGAAAAGGAAGCTCCAGTAATACTCAGCAGGGGTCACTTCTGGCTGGTTTATACCTTCCAGTTGAACCTACCACTGGGCACAGCAAAAACCGATGTGTCACTTAAATCTGGGCAACCTTATACATATCCAGGAGTGGCCACCCCTTGCCTACTTTGACTGGAGAGGCTGGTTCAGATCTGGCCACCCCTTCTTCCGGAGGGACATGACTTTGGAGATTTAGTGCTCTAATAATGAGGAAGCCCTCATGGATCTCGATAGGAGGCGGCTCCTACCCCCTAACCTTATTCATCCTGAATATCCTGTCACTCCGGAAGCAGCGCAAAGGTTCTTATAGAACTAAGTGCAATTTATAAGCTTCTTGCCTTAAGAGAAAAAAAAAAAAATGCTCAGGACATCATATAATACCGTTCACCACCGAACTGTAACTAATATTGTGTAATATTCTTCACACTAGCTTACATATCTGAAACCATTTCACTTTACATGGCGTTGATAACTTTCAGTGATCATACAAAGATCTTTCAACATTTATATGTAGCAAAGTACTGAATAATGTATTTTGTCAAAAGCTCATAACAATTTAAAAGGATTTTTAGACATGATTTAAGAGGGAAAATAAATTTGAACTGGTCTCTAAAACAACATTTACTATTAAGACATTGACTTACTAAACTAGTAGTGTAAGATTTGGTCAACTAGTATAATCGAAAGTTTTACAAAATTATCAAACTACACAAAAAACGGACCTCTTGTGCAAATCTGATAATTTTACAAAATTATGACATATGACTTGAAAAGTCAAGTTGATTAAACTTTAACAAACACGTAACTTTGAGTTAACAAAACAAGGTAGGAGTGCGCCACACAAGTGTCACATAACAGGCTTTGCTCAGGTTGCATGCAAACTTTAAGATAGTTCTGCCTACTGAGTCATAGCCTTCAATGAAGCTCAGCCAAATTCCATGGTTCGACACGGACTATCATCCTTACACTGTGTCTCTTAGGTATAAGATAAGTTATTCCTTTAACTGTGAGGCAAAATATAAATTTTTTTACTGAAGTGCTTGATCACCTTTCGCTAGAATGATACAAGATGGTTACGGCTTTGAAAAAATCACAAGATTAATTTTTTTTAACAACGTAGCATAAAATTCATGAAATGCAAAAACAGAACATTACTATGATAATGTATGGATGGATGTTATTTAGTGATTTAAATTAATTATAACAATGGATTATAACACAAGAAAAGTTTAGGATAAATTGAACAGTTGATAACAGTTATAAATTGGCCTTTCATGACCTGTAAATCAATTTATATGGAATATTAAAATATAATTCTCTTTAAAGATATTAATAAAGATATAAAATATTAAATAATTATTAACATGGTTGTTGAAAGGCACAATATTATGAAACATACATTACATTTTATATTTTAACTTTTGGAACATTCGTTCACTTTATGTACACTGAACTCTTGAAGATATATTGGCAAATAAAATTTGGAATTCAAAATATATATCAAGCCCCGATAGATTATTCCAAAAAACCCGGTGTGAGTACGGACCTGTTTATCCAATACGAAGGCTACAACAATGTTCTGAGCCACATCAACATGCACTCCCGAAATTAGTAGTCACCTTCTCATGTGGAAGTTCTTTTTCAAGTCTTGTGACAAGATGGTTTTCTCCCCTCTTTTTAGGCAGCTGCCTCCACCTCCACACCACAGTCTTCAAGGATCTTTAGTTCGGTTCAAGGTCTGCTCAATTCGTTGAATTTTGTATCTTGTTTATTTTCCTTTTAGGTCAAGAAGCTTATATATTGCACTTAGTCCTTTAAGGACCTTAGTGCTGCTTCCGGAGTGACAGGATATTCATGACGAGTAAGGTTAGGGGCCGCCTCCTATTGAGATCTATGAGGAAGAATTAGGGCACTAATCTCAAAGTCATGTCCCCCCGCAAGAAGGGGAAGCCACCTCTCGTCAAAGCAGGCAAGAGGTGGGACACACCCTTGTTGAGGCTAGCAAGAACCTCTGATACTTAGGGAACAAACCCCACCAACTCTAACAGTCATCTCCCGCAGTAGACTAGACCTATAAAATTACACTTGCACCCCAGTATCTCAAAATTTGCGGTTAGTGATGTGCCGCTCCTGGACATCCATAAGGTTGTCCAGATTTAAGTGACAAATCAGTTTTTGTTAAGCCCAGTGTTAGGTTCAACTGGAAGGTATAAACCAGCCAGAAATGATCCCTGCTGGGTGTATCTTCTGGTTAGCGGGGGGTTGTTGTATGCCTCAGCACGCTTTTCAGGTTTCTCAGCTCATTAGAAAGATCACGTTGCTGAAAGCAATGTATGGTTACATCCGCCTACAGTCTAAATGCTTCCTAATAGTTATATTGTATAAAATTTCCTGCTGAATTTTACAAATATCTTGCAATTGGGACTCCACGTACTTCTCCCAGCAGTGCTTCTCCATTGTTGGAAGCAATCTGGGAAGGCCTCTTTCAGAATGTTTAGTTCCACTGTCTTTGGAGCCATATGTTCTCTCGTGTCTGAAATAAAGTTCCTACCATTGGCCTCCTGAGTTCTGGGAACAGCCAGAACTCGTTGAACCAAAGGAATCTGGGTTTTTACCAAAGCAGAGCAGATCGGAGCGTGGCTCACTCTATACTGATAATAGAGGAGCTCTGCTCAGCCCCCCTGACGGCCCAGGCCACAGTAAAATTATCTGAAAAACCGGTTTGAGTACAGGCCTGCTCCTTAACATGCATGATCTGTAACATGTCATCAAAACTATCTGAATCTTCAGAATGGTTCCAACTGGCTGTCATTCAGTTTTTGGAAAAATTTGATGCAGTAGCGCTGTTACAATCGCTCCAATGAAGGCACTACACACCATCACTCAAACAATACGAGTGATGAATGATGCAATCCACAATTGGGAAGAAATTCACACCTGCTCTAAGTTTCAAGGTCAGCTCATGCAAGCCTCATTCATCAGATTTTCAGAAGAAATATAAGGTGGGATACTTTCCAAACAGAACTGAAACAAGTTTGTTTTCCATAATCAGGAAGATACTGACCTCATTCTGGTCACAGCCACAATGCAACATGATACTTCAAACCAAAAATTCAAGACATCCAGAGTCAACAAAGAAATTGAGAATGCTTTGTCACCTATTACACATATATGACTTCATCCTTAGCATCTGTTAACTTGTCATTGTTGTCGAATTCTCATGGCTTTTACACCAACAAAATGGATATGGTTAACATTGTAAGAACCACTGCAAATATGCTTCTGAAACGACCTATTGCCATCAAAGTGTATTACTAGTGAATACAAAGATGATGTCAACATAGGAGGCTGATATGAACAACACAGGAGTACAGGTGAAGAAAGAACCCTATGTGGGGTTCACACAATCCCTATAGGCTGATTTTTATAATTCCATACCAATGCCTGACATTCGTAGCAGTCTTAGGCCAAGTTTTGGAAGAGTTCATCGAGGTGACTTAGATAGCTAAAAGGTCGATATATCAGCGATTATGAGTGGGGCTCATATCTAAAGTTTCGTGACTATGCTGACCTAGAGCAATAAACCTACAATGGGAGGGATGTTCCAAGGGCATGCCAACACTCAAAGACAGTGTTTCAAGAAGCTCACTGGCAACTTTGAAAAGAGAGGTCTTAAAACCTTAGTATGTTCTCCAATGGGAACAGGGAGCAACTTCACCCAGGTGATACACTTCATCAAGAACATTATCGAGTTTCAAGGCTCAACAAAAGCTACAGTTTATATTGTATCTTATAATGAAGGTCAACAAATGTGTTTTTAGAGGTGTATTTCATTCGACACAAAAGAGACATCTCCGAATGCCACAAGTTCCTCTTGACTGTAGCCTCTTGTCAATGACCAACTGTGTAAAGATCCTGTGTGCAGTGCAATGTGTCTGTTTGCTAAGAATAACAATGAGGTGGCAACTTTTGTGGTAGGTCTCTGTTTTGCAACAAAATAAGCTATGTACAGTATTAGCCATAATAAACAGTACTGAAACTGAATCAGCTGTAGTTGCTTTCTCGATAAGCTGATTCAACTTTCGATTGTTGCCACGGCTTTGTGTCCATTACTTCTTTCTTATTTTAGATTAGTTTTTGCTACCATGGTTCTAACAATGGTAGAGAAAGTTTTTATCGTAGAGCATTATTTTCGCTCATACAGAATTGGACATGCGGGTGGGCCAAGCTTGTCATACACTGCATTACGTTTTCAGGAACATTTCCACTAAAACCCGCCTAGTAATGTTGTGATTCTTAAGTGTTATTGAAAAATTTCGAAGAACAGGTAGTGTTTTGAAACAGTGAAAGGGCTTTTCAGATCGCCCAACTACTGTCTGTACAAATTAAAACCATGGAAGAGTGTTACAGTAAGTGCTACAGTCACCGAAAAGAAGCCTAATGACCAAAACGATATAGGGCCATTCTTGATTGGTTTGCGAGAGATCTAAGATTTTATTGTGCGTGTATTCCAGCAAGATGTGCAACCAGTGACACTGCCGTTAACAACATCGCTTTCATCCAACAAACCTTTGGCAACCGTCTTATCTCCCTTAGAACAAATTTTCCTTACCAGCCCACTCCCCCGATCTTACACCGGACACCTACGTCTGGGAAATGTTGAAAGAAAACATTTTTCCCCGAGGACCCACTATCTACTATCGTTTAACTCAAAGAAAAAATAACCATGTGTATTAAGAGAATGGAACAACCCTATTCATAAGAGTGGTGCAAAACCTACAAGAACGGTACGAGTGTTGCCTCAAACTAAACGGGGGTCATACTGAACATATTAATACCCGAGTTTAACTGATTTTGCTTCCTTTGACTTGGATTTATTGGTAAAATCTATATGTAATGTTACTGTTTACCATAATAAAGTATTAACATTTCAGTACTATTTATTTTAGCTAATACTGTACTTAGCACAATCAACAATAGTAAGCCCATAAACGATTAGTACTATTTCGAAAGTTTTTGCTGTATTGAAAATTAATATAAATAAATATTGAATCACAAAAAGTACTTGCTCCACCGACTCTAACCCAGATTTTTCACTTGCCGGATGAGTATGTTACCACTACACTACAGAACCCTTACTTCTTATCATTCAATTATTTTGCATCTGGCCTTTTTTGTCACATATGTGCTTAAATAACCAAACTAACATATGATCAGAAGAGTATATCACTGTATTAACAAAGTTTTGCCAGAAACCAAATTTTATTTCATTGGGGGGACAAAGGTCTAATGATTATAACTTCTTATGGCAAATAATTTAATTGAATTCTTTAAAATGATGATGGAACCTCTTATCAGACTTTGCGTAGAGACCCTACTTATTTTCTCGTTTTTATTTTGAACACTAGTTATTTTGTACTTGTAAATTTTAAAAAATTTTTTAAATTTTACAGCAAGTTAGATAGGCCATATTTTATCTACACAAATGTATATTCTATTGTAATGTCTTGTTAATTTAAAAAAATACAGATATTTCTATTCTTAGTAAGACATAAGTCAATTCAGAACCTCTGAAATTAAATTTTTGTTTTTGATTATAGGCTGCAAAATTATTATAAATAAAAAATTTGATATTAACTTTTTGAATGAAAACAAAAACACTGCTGGCTTGTCTTGAATTATTGCTGTAGTTTGTGATGAAACTTTCAGAATTAAATTATGAATAATTAGCTATTTTTATTGGTTGATATTCAGTCAAGTTCATTATCCAGAGGATCTCTTCTGTCTCTTTATTCACACAATATCTCAAGAACGCATTGAGCTAATCAAATTCTGATGTGGATCAGAATCATTTTTCTTTTATTCATCAACAGGAAGAATCATGTTGAATATTCATCCATGTTCCTTAATGAGATTAGATGTCTAGACTTTCAAATTCAAAATACAGTGACAACTCCTATTTGATGTTAGGATGGTCGACCATCATCAAACAGTACATAGGTTTATTTGTTTTATACAAAATGTTTGATGTTTTATGTGTTTCTTTATATATTTCCAAACTACCAAAGATCCACAATTGGGTGATAAAATACATATCATGGTAAGTCTTTCTATTGTTACATCATGGCTGAAGATGATTTAGCTTAAATCGGAGCTGATTTAAAAAACACCACAATAAGGATTTTTAAGGTGAGTAGGTTAATTGTCTACATATTAACAAAACAATCCAGAGGCTTTTATCATGATTAAAATAATTTTATTGGTATGAATTCCTTTCATTTAAAGAAAATATTACATGATTACCATTTAAATTATGCAGTAACAATCGATATCAGCTTTTCCAAACCAACAAAGTCATCAATCACGCCAAAATATATTCACAACCCTGAAACAGAAATTGAAAGAATTAGTAAACTTTATACAAACCTTAAGCTATGTAACTCTATAAAAATTATATTATATTTACATTCTCTTGTTTTATAACTGTTCATCTGAAAAATCTTATTCACCATCTTATCTGTACACACAAAGTTCTATGCAATTGCTTAATACAAAGGGCAATTAATATTTTTATACTAAAACATTTAAAGAAGTGCTGTAGGTGCACAATCTTCTCTCCCTTTATGCAGCCCCCTTTTCCACCTGATGTAATACCCTTCCTCCTCTTGACGTAATGCCCTTTTATTATTTTGCTATAATGCCCTTTCTCACCTAAGAAAATGTATATTGACTAAGGTGTATCTTTTTAACAAGTATTCTGTTTTAACAAAATTCTGAATAACCCCAAGATCTTTTGGAGCTTTCTCAACTCGATAAGATGCCAGGACTGCTTACCTACTACACTTTGTCTTGATGAGTAAGCGGCTGACTAACCTGCAACCATGTGTAAGTTGTTCGTTTATTTCTTCTCCTAAGTGGATACCTCATGAAGTTGTGATCAACTGTAACACTTCTTTCGCTGGCGTCTTATTCACGTGTTCGGAGGTCATCAGGATTTTCAATTACTTGGATGTAACTAAAGGTTGTGGTGTGGACCAGATCCCTCCTAGTGTATTAAAATACTGTATCCATCTAGTTGTTGAGCCTTTACTTTCATACTTTTCAACAGGTTAATCACCTGTAACTCTTTTCAAGTCTGGATCGAAAGAGGGTGCCAAGAACTATAGACCTATTGTCATACAACCCGCTCCATCCAAGGTGTTTGAGAGGCTGGTCTTGGACAGACTGTCTTTCCATTTTCATAGCTTGATCTATCCAAATCAGCATGAGTTTTACTCTCACCGATCAACAGTGTTAACTCTTGATTGTTTTCAATCAAACCTTATCACTGCTTTTGGAAGGAGACTACAGCTGGATACTGTCTACATGGACTTTTCAAAAGCATCCGACCATGTTAGTCACCCACATCTGACATCTAAGTTAGAAGTATATGGTATAACTGGTTCACTATTGCTATGGCTCAAGAGTTACCTGGAAGGACGTTGACTGAGAGTGAAGTTATCTGGTATGCTCTCCTCTAATATTGCAGCTACCTCCGCGTTCTGCAAGGTTCCCACCTTGGGTCTTTACTTTTTAAACACCTTCATTAAGAGCAGGAAAACATCATTTCAAAACTCAAAAGTACTGCCAAACCAACCGATCATGTACTAAATACTCCAAAACATGCTCAAACCGAAAGAATAAATACTTGTACATTCACCACTGACCCTACCTTGTTGTTAGATATAGGACTTATAAAAAAGAGGCAGGACTACTTGGAAAACTCAATCAATGAATTCTAAAATAAAATAATTGACAGCCCACCTCTAACAATTTTACCAAATAGCACAAATACAAAAGACAAACTGCTGGTAACAAAACGGGAATCAAAAAGTGCATTATTAAATCAAAGGAGATCACATAAACCAAACTGGACTAAACCTAATCACAAAAAACTACAAAACCCCTCATACAGTACACCAAACCTATTCAGTGTTTCATTACAAGTACAAAAACAAAACAAAATCTTTACTACCTGAAATGAGCAATGAAGCCAAAACTGACCCAGAACAACCGCAGAATCCAAGCACTAGCTCCCAAGCACCAACTCTATTAGATCAAACTACCCCACAACAAAATAGAGAAGAGACAAACAACCCTCTGAAAGAAGTGAATTTCTCTCTCACACAAAAAAACAACAAAAGACAAATGCTCCGCTGGAAACAGCGATGATGAAAGCGAAACACCACATACGAGATCATTAGCTAAAAGAAATCTAAGAAATACAGCTATAAACTCTAACACTGGTCCCACATCACACCTACACCAATCAGACTCTACCACTATCAATAACCTTAAAATATTTGCATTCGACCCAGAAGAAACTCCATTAGTAACAACTCAACAAAGCAAAGACTGCGACTGGAATAAATCATGCGGAATTGCACTGTTTGACAAAGATACTAAAAAATGCTTAATTAAACTAGAAACAAAAAGAATCACACAGATATCAGACAGAATCTCATCCAATAACTTATCTTACAATAACTTTATCACAACTACAAACTCAGATGAAAAACCCTAAATCATAGTTTGCTACTCCTCACTGCAAATAAACTGGAAAAAGAAGATCTTCAAATTATTAGAACTGTTAAATGACTGCTTTAAGTTTCCCCTACTATTGTCAATAGGCCTTGAAGAAGTGTTAGAAGAGCTAAAAACCAGCTATGCTTGCATTAAAGATCTGCTGCATGTACTCCACCAATTTGCCTGCAATGCATACCTGCACCGAATCCGCCTCTATACAGAAGACAAAAAACTTAAGAAGTTAGTGGACTCAATAATAGATGTTTACCTTTGCAAGACCCAGAAAAAAAATATCCCAAATATCTACAGACAACACAACAAGCATCTATTACACATGGAGGAAAGCAGGCACCTCATACTCCTCCTGTCCCAATACATATTGACCTCAGCGACTTAAAAGGTGATTATATGAGAGGAGCACTAAATGAGCAAACAGAACTATGGTGAGCCAAAGAAGGCAAATTACTTCACATCTTCTCCTCTCTCTACAGAGAATACAACCTTAACAATATCAAGCCAACAGACAGTAGAATAAAGGAAATGCTTCAAAGCTCCAAAGAAAAATACACACTGATTGATTTAAAGACAGGAGACTTTATTGTCTCAAAACTCTACTAAACAGTACCAGCATGGCTATGATGGAGCTCATTTTATAGAGCTCAAAACAGACACAAACTCAAAATATGCCGCTGTACAAGGAACAAGCCTGATAAACGCCATTGTGCAAGTATCTAAGGACACACATAATGAACGACCTCCACCTGTACAACAGAACAAAAGACATTAAATTAGTGAAATTAGGGGCTAAACTGAAAAATAATACAAGGTGTCCCAGGGGGGTGTGGGAAGACAACAACTACACTAAACCCCTACAAAGAGGGAGACCTGGTGCTGTTTCTTACCAGGGGGGCGCAGAAGATTTTCGGGCACACTTCAAAGAACAGCACCCAGAATGCAAAAATTCCACTCTTGACAACTTCTGGACTATCCACTCATTCCTACTGAACTCAACAAATAACATGAAGAATGGAGGGACATACAGCCGACTAATAATAGATGAGGCCCTCATGATCCATGCGGGAGAAACACTTTTTTCCACAATACAAGCCGGAGTCACAGAGACACTACTTTTTGGAGATGTGAACCAGATCCCTGAAATTAATAGAACTGAAGATTTTGAAGTTAAGCACTACGACATTATGGAAGTTGCAGAAATAAATCAAGTTCTAAACCACTCCTACAGATGCACAAGGACCACAGCAGCTATTCTAAACAACTTTTATGACAAAGGAATGACAAACTCATCCAAGATGGCGGACACTCATCAGTAACTGTGAAAGTGCTCCCATCAAAAGTGAAGTTTTTAGTGGTTTAAACCAACAAATAGCCTACTAACTACTCACCATTACAACATCAAATAACTGCAAGTCTCTTCTAATTATAGACTTATAAGCTACACAACCAAAAGTAAAGAAACACTAGAAACACAATCAACACTACAAGCTAACCTACTTTCAAAGGCAGCAATATTTTACACATCACCATTACTACACAGAAGAAGAACTTGTATCTAACTCCAGAGTAAAACTTTCTATTTGGTGAAATATATGTCTTAAATGAACTTTATTATATCAAAGAGATAGACACTGACCACCTGAAAGGCAATACAAGCTGTGACGTCACACTCACTGCCAGCTCACAGCTACTCAATACATTGCTTCCAACGAAACATTCCAGCTCACAGACAGACGGCCTGATGTATGTCACAATGGTGAAGCGTTGACCTTCCATATGCTGACTGCTGACTCGCCACCCTGACCTCACACACTGGCTACTGCTTACAGTAATATTATAAAAGCTGTCAATATTCTGTTAATCTGATACCAGTAACAATAGTAAAATAATTCTTTTGCCTACATTTTTATTTTTGCATTCATAGAATAATCCCCTTGAGAATAAAATGTCATTAACTAAAAACCCTTGTGGTGTCTGTAGTATTGGGGTCAGATACTCAGGAATTAAATGCACAGGCCTCTGCCAGCTTTGGTACCATGAGAAATGTATTAGTTTACCAAATAAACTTAATAAAATGTCTAGGTCGGATGTCAAGTCGTGGATGTGTGAAAATTGCAAAACATCTAAAAATCCATCCATCAAAGAAAACTCTTTTTTATCAGAAAATAGCAATAAAATCTCAGACCTAGAGGGGATAAAGTCAAAATTACAGGTCCATGAAACTTTAGATGAATCTGATCTGGAAATCTCCTTAACTTTAGCAGCAGAAGCAGGAAATGCTCTACTACACGAGAATACTAAATTAGTTCAAGAAGTTCAAGATTTACGTACGTGTAATTCCAAACATGAAGCCAACCTAGCTAGTATGGAAGCTAAAGTAGAGGATCTTCTAGCTAATGAACAGTACTTAAATAGAATCGAAGCTCTCCAAGGAAAATTGCAAGAGACACTTCTCCAATTGGAGAAAAGTAAACAACAGCAAGTTGAGCTGCAACAAATTTTCGAGGATCATGACCAAGCTCAGGGCCAACTGCTTAGGCAATATCTAAATAAAATAAGTAATTTGGAAAAAGAAATGTCTAGATTAAGCAATGAAGCTCATCATAATCTACATGACATTGCTGATGAGACAAAAAAAACAAAAATGTTTCAAGTCTACTGAGACCCAGACCTATGACGGGACTTTTTGCACTTTGACAAACACACCAATCGTCCTTGAATTAGCTTGGTTATGTAGAAGGCAAGATGAAGTGGAACTCAAGATTGACGGACTGTCAGCTCAACTCAATAATCTTAATCTTGAACCCAACAAAGACACAATAACATCATTTTCTAACCTTGCTAACTACAATCAGAAACACAAACCAAAGGGACATAACATGAACACTAGCTACAGAAAACCTAAAAATAGTGGCAAGGGGGACAATGTTTTTAGTGTCTCTTTGCAAGTAGCAAAAAGTAAATCATCAATTACTTCAGGGGATTCTAGCCAGTCAACAACCCCACAGGCTTCGATATTGATGGAGGGAGTCAGTCAAACCCTGACCAAAAAACTGTCCACAATATCTTTGACAGAGAACCCCAGCCAATCGACAACCCCACAGGCTTCGGTATTGACGTAGGGAGTCAGTCAAACCCTGACCAAAAAACTGTCCACAATATCTTTGACAGAGGACCCCAGCCAATCGACAACCCCACAGGCTTCGGTATTGACGAAGGGAGTCAGTCAAACCCTGACCAAAAAACTGTCCACAATATCTTTGACAGAGGACCCCAGCCAGTTGACAACACCACAGGCTTCGGTATTGACGGAGGGAGTCAGTCAAACCCTGACCAAAAAACTGTCCACAACATCTTTGACAGAGGAACCCAGCCAGTCGACAACCCCACAGGCTTCGGTATTGACGGAGGGAGTCAGTCAAACCCTGACCAAAAAACTGTCCACAACATCTTTGACAGAGGACCCCAGCCAGTCGACAACCCCACAGGCTACACCTACTGCATTTGCTCCAAGTAATGAGAAAGACGCCAGCATCATTGTAGGTGAGACAGATGTTCATTTTTTCAACTCTATAATTAAAACAAACAGACAAAATGATCATATTATCACATATCCTTTCAGCTGCAAACCACCCTTAAATTCAAAGAAATTTTCAGAGGGCCAAACTGTAGATGACTTTTTCAATAAAAATATAACTTTTTACAAAGAACACATGGCCAAAAACTACAACATGATACCAGCCCAAAATGTTCAAAAGAATTTTTTAGAAACAGTGCCCAGGAAAAAATCCAAATTGAAACAATTTCAAAAAACAAAAACCTTCATAAATTCTTTCCGGAAAACAAAGCAACTGGTTTAAAAAACCAACTAAGTGAACGTCCTCACAATAAGAATCCCAAGAAAAATCAAAATAGAACACATGGAGGAAAAAATTGTCAAATGACAATTCTTCATCAGAATGTAGATTCATTAGCAAACAAGGTAAATAGATTGAGTCACATGCTTGAGAACACAAATCCTGGTCTGGTAATTCTTACTGAACACGGATTAAAAAATGAACATCTTGAAAATACCAGAATCCCAAATTATGATCTCATAGCAGGTTTTTCCAGGGACACACATAAGAAAGGAGGAGTTGCCATTTATAAGAACAATACATTTGGATATAAAATAGAACCAATCATTGCAAAACCATCAATAGAAATGGTGTGTGAAACGCAACTAGTTGCTATCTCAGAGGGACAGGAATGCACTTATGTCTTGGGAATCTACAGGCCACCTGGAGGAGATCTTGACGTAGCCCTTGACCATGTATCTGACATTTTGGACACTGTACCTGTATGGAAGTCACGTATTATAATCATGGGGGATATAAATATCGATTGTCTAAAACAAGATAGGGACAACGCAAAGCTAACTAATACTTTGGCAGCATACAATATTCACCGTTTACAACTCCCACCTACCAGAGAGACAAATGCTACATCTTCATCCATAGACTGTGTATGTAGTAATATCACTCCTCAAGAAATCAATGTCTCTACATTCACTACTGGGATTTCTGATCATAAAGCACAGCTAAGCTCAATCTACAAGTGTTCAGCTCCTCTGCCCATTGTAAATTCAGAAAGAAGGCACTTAAACAAGAAAAATTTGAACCACCTAAAAGAAATTCTCCGCGATCAGGAATGGGATGAAATCATAAATACAGAAAATGTAAACACAGCGTACAAAAAACTTAGTGGCATCCTCACCTCAGCAATGAACACAGCCTGCCCTTACAAAAATCTAGATCCAAACAAAGGCTTAACTTTAGAAGCATGTCAGACCCTGTTGCTAACAGACTTCAAAAAGACTTTCTTGAGGCTCTTGAGCAAGAAAAATTAAGACCTGGGGTTGAGGCAAAAAGATTAACAGCAGAAAGAAAAAAGCATATGATTTGAGATTGAAATTTTGTAGAAGACAAGCAACTGCCGACTTTATTAACAATGCTGATAACAAGCCTAAAGCGATCTGGGACACCATAAACAGTGAACGACAAAAAAAATGCACGGAATCAGCAATTGAACTGGAAGTTGACGGAAAGAAAACTCAGAATCCACTCCAAGTAGCAGAACACTTAAATACTTATTTCACAACTGTAGCGGAGAAAACACTGAAAGAAGCCGGTCAAAATCTTGACCTCACTGATAACCAAATGGACATAATCAACAATGTTTCTGATTATAAGTTCGAAATGACAAATCTAACCGAGGTTGAAAAAACAATTCTTTCACTGAAATCAAAACCCTCAGCTGGAATTGACAATATATCATCCACTGTATTGAAATATATAGTCGAAGAAATCAGGCTTCCATTGACAAACATAATTAACAAGTCTCTCTTACAAGGCATTTTTCCAGACGTCTTAAAGTAGCTAAGGTTATCCCGATAAATAAACGAAAGACATGCAAAGTTGCAAGTGATTATAGACCGATATCTCTTATTCCTACGATTTCTAAAATAATTGAAAAAATTGTTTTAACAAGATTGATGAGACACCTCTCTTCTAACAATCTCTTATCTGAACACCAACACGGCTTCCTACCTGGAAGATCCACCACTACAGCCATCATAAGTTTTGTTGAAGGTGTAATAGATCAGTTGGAAGAAGGAAACTTGACCACAGCTTTGTTCTTAGATTTTTCTAAAGCATTTGACAGTCTCGGACATAACTTGCTCATTAAAAAGCTTAAAACATTGGGAATTCACAATACAGAAGAAAGGTGGTTTTCAAGCTACTTGAAAAATAGAACTCAATTGGTTGAGATCAAATATACAGTGAACAACACAACTTACCATGCAAGATCTGATCAACTTCCTATCAGTAGAGGGGTTCCTCAAGGATCCGTCCTTGGACCAGTACTCTATATACTGTTCACTAATGACTTACCCAATCATCTCAGTGAGTATGCCTCTTCTACAATGTATGCAGACGATACTGCTTTGATGTTGGCAGAAAAGCAACCTGATAATTTAGACTGTAAGGCCTTCATTGCTTTAAATGTAGCCAAACAATACTGTCATGTTAACAACTTGGCACTAAACGAAGGAAAAACAAAGCAAGTACTGTTTAGTAGAGCACAAAATGAAAATGCTGGACTCCCGATGTTAGAGGTGGAGGAAGAAACTAAGTACTTGGGAATTATTGTAGACAGTGCTCTATCTTGGACACCTCATGTTGATTTGGTCTGCAACAAATTGAGTACTGCCCTGTATGTGCTCAAAAGAGTTAGAGCTGTCACAGGCCTCGCAACAGCTAAAGTTGCTTATTTCTCACTATTTGAATCCCACATAAGATATGGACTGCTTGTTTGGGGTGGATCAACTGCAGGAAATCTGAATAGAGTCCTAATAATGCAGAAAAAGGCTGTGAGAGTGCTAGCAAGCTTGGGACCAAGAGACACTTGTAGAAGTGCCTTTAAAGACCTTGGTATCCAAACTGTTACTGCCTTGTTTATCTTTCAGTCCATCAATCACATTCTCACAAGCAATGCTGAAAGATTCATTGACATCCATACCCACAACACCAGAAACGCAGTAAATTTCAACCTTCAATCTCACAGACTTGCAATGTTTGCCAAAAAACCTTCCTATGCAGGAGCAAAATTTTTCAATCTACTGCCAAGACATCTCAAAGAAGAGAAGAGACTATTCCCATTCAGGACACGTCTCACCACCTGGCTGGCCGACAAGACATTCTACTCCGTTGAAGAATTTTCAAATTGGAGAGATTTGTCAACCTAATTTATAATTACTTTTATCTATTGACACATATTCTGTACTCTATGTTCATGAATAAAGTTTGCTTTGACTTGACTTGACATCCAGCCTAGTAATGAATGAAATGACAAAGCTTCACCTAAAAAGCATGGACAATCTTCAGATTGACAAAAAGTACAAAATCTTGGTATTCAAACAATCAGAAAAATTTGAATTAATTCCACTGGGCTATAATGTCACTACAATCCATGTATTCCAAGGGAAGCAAGCAAAAGACATAGCAATTGTGAGAAAGGACGAACAAATCTACAACTCTATGCCACACTGTCTTGTGACCATATCGAGACATACAAACTCTTTATCTTACATCTCACCTTTTGGAAAAGACACTTTGAGGACATGGACAAACAAGGCCTCAACAGACGAAATGCTGAAACTCTTCAAAGACAAACCCCTCACAATTAAACACTCCGACAATGACATCTCAAGATCAAACACTATATATAAAAACAATAAACTAGTAAAAAACCACCCGGAACTAAAACAGCTACAAACACAGCTGAGTTTTATACAAACCTTATTGAAAAAAATAAAAATAAAAAGACAGTCCAAAATACCACAACAAGATTCAAGAAAAGAAACAAATAACTCATTAAACCTATCTACTACAGCCCTTTCAGAGAATCTAAATAAAAATATTTGTTATTCTAGAACCCTTACAAGCAAAACATTTTTTAGAACTGCACCAAGAAAAAGAAGCCAAGCAAAAAACGGCCTTCACCACGAGAATTATTCTAAACAGCAAATTTTGGCAGAAGTAAATACACTCTCAAACAACCCAGCCAGACAAGAGCCCCTCCAAAATAATCTGCAACTCTCCATACTTCATCAAAACATGCAAGAAATGAGTAATAAAATTGATAGACTTAATCACTTTGTAGAAGAAACAAAACCAGATATTATCATTCTAAGTGAGCATGGACTAAAAGCACAATAACTAGAAAATACCAAAAAATAATACCTAGGAACACACTGCTTCCCACTGATGTACGCTGATGATACGACACTACTCGTGTCCGAATCTTCTTTCAACAATCTAGCTATCAACTCCTACATAATCTTGCACACGGCTTACCAGTACTGTCATGAAAACGATCTGGTAGTGAACACTGGTAAAACCAAACAACTGGCTTTTGGAAGAAGAAAAGACGAAGTCCCAGCATTGCCAGATTTAAAACTGGAAAGACACACCAAATTCCTTGGTATGACAATTGACGACAGCTTACAGTGGAATGACCATATTGAATCTCTCTCCAGTCAATTGAACTCTTGCCTGTATGTCTTAAAAAGAATTAAACATATCAGTGATAAAGCCACAACAAAAATTGCCTAACATGCATTGTTCGAATCTTTCATGAGGGGAGATACAACAGCAGGAAACCTCAACCGGATCCTGTTGCTTCAGAAAAGAGCTGTTAGGATAATCTCAAATCTTGGTCCCAGAGAAAGCTGCAGAGATTATTTTCGAAGCCAAAAAATTCTAACAGTAATCTGCTTATACATTAAAGAAGTAATCATGCATGTTGACAAGGAACTCCTGCAACAAGGACAAGATAACCATCACTATAACACCCGTCACACATCAAACTTCCACCTGCCTCTACACCACACCATGAATTTGAAAAGAAACCATCTTACATGGGCAGAAAATGATTCAACCTTCTACCACACGACATGACCACACTTCAAGGAAAGAAGCTGAAGACATCCCTGACTATATGGCTCATCAACAGACCATACTACTCCCTAGAAGAGTTCCTGCACTGAAGAACACAACTTGACTCACTAGACAATTTTTTATAAACTGAAACCTATATTGTATTGACGCATGTACTTTTCTCCATGAAACTGTAAATAAAGACTATTGACTATTAACATTAATGATATTGGCAAGGCTGCAGGTGGGAGCAGTTGCCTTCTCTTCGCAGATGACATTAAACTATTTAAAACTATTACCACAAAAAGAGAACTGTCTAGTACTACAAAGGATTCTGAGTGAGATAGAAGTGTAGTGTGAAAAGAGCTGTATGGACCTCAACATTAAGAAATGCTTTGGCATGTCTTTTTAAGAGATCAAGAACTCTGTGACTTTCCAGTATCATTTGGGAGACGTTCCTATGGTTTGTTGTGTCAGTGCGAGATCTAAGTGTAATGCTTTCACATATCTGAACTCAGATGACATTTGTCATGTTCGTTGTAAAGCTTACAAATGCCCTGGTTTGATTTGTTGCTACACAGCTGGAATGAAAAACCCTGAGTTCCTCAAACTCCTCTATCTTACAGCAGTGCACCCCAACCCTGGAGTACAGTTCCGCTGTATAGTCCCCTACATCAAATCAACGTGCAACAAGAGTTACAGAGTGTTCAAACACGGTTCCTACACATGGTCGAAGCAAGACTGAGATTTGCATTCAAGGAAGTCCCAGTCGAGGAATTGGTTGTCAAACTTGACCTCCAACCACTATCTACCAGAAGGAAGGTTCAGGACATCCTGTTTCTATACAAACTCTTAAAAACCTCATCGACTCCCCAGAGCTTCTCGCTGCGGTCTTCAATGCACCATGAGAACGCGTTCCAGAAGACGACTCTTCAACTCAAACTATGATGAACTCGATGCTTGACCGGGTTCAGCAACTGGACAATGATGTTTCTAACTCAGTTGACTTTTTCAACCCTTCCTACGCCGGCTTCAGAAGAAAACTTAAGTGCGTCCTATCACTTGCTGTATTATATTGCTAGAAATTTTGTTCCCCTTCTTAAAAGCTTCCTCTTAAGCTCTTGATTTTTTTCTAATATTTATTTATTACTCATCTTTCTTTGTCACTCCTTCACAGTTTTGTTTGCAATTACTTATTTAATACTTTCTTTCTCGTTACCTTCTTGTTGTAACTCTTGATACTAACTATTATTTTCTCTTATTGTTGACCTCTTAAATTGTTGTTTCGCTGTTGTTTGTTGCATCTTTCAGTTGTTATTTTTTTTATATTCTGTTATTATACTCTTATTTATATTTTCACTGTTACATATTTGTTTGCTATTATTAATTTTTAATAGTTTATACTCTGCTATGTTACTCATAAATATATTTTTTACTTTTGCATTTCTGTTTGTTATTCCCTTTAGTTGTTAAATTGTTATATATAATTTATACTCTGTTATGATTATAATATTAATATTGTGCACATGTACATTAGCATTTATGTTGCATGTGTTTTGTCCTAGCTAGAACACTTGTTTTGTATTATCTGTATTCTTTTTCTAGTTTGCCTGTACACTTTATATTGTTTTCCTAATGATTGTCCATTGAAATAACAAACAAACAAAAAACTGATGATGAGGATTCCAAAACTGAGCTCAATATACAGCCAATTTTTTAATCCAAAAACAAATTTTCAAGTGGGTATGATGAAGATAAGTAACAATACTAAAATTTTCAAACATCACCCGTGGAATACTGCTGCACCTTGTAAATTCATCTTTTGTATCTGACTACTTTCCTAATGAATTAAAAATTTAAAACTAATTCCGATCATACCAAAAATTATGAAGATGTCAAATTACAGACCCATTTCTTTACTTCCTATCCATCTCAAAATAAGAGAAATGGGCATATATTCAACTTATGTCTTTTTTACATGAACGCAATTTAAAAGACAGTATGCAACATGGGTTTTTCACTAGTAAATCCATTACTAAAGCAGCAGTTTTATTGATAGATTCAGTGCTATATTCTGCTGATAAAGGTCAACCCACAGTGGGAATTTTTATGGACCTATCAAAAGCTTTCGGTAAAATTGATCACTCCGTACTGATTACAAAACTAAGATCAATTGGTGTTAAAAAAAACATGCTCTTGAATAGTTTATATCATATTTAGAAAACAGGTATTAGTTTGTAGAGTTTACAGATAAAATGTTACAATTTATGTACCCTGCTATTTAATAACAGAGCAATTCATTCTGATCTACAACCACTCAAATATGGTGTCACTCATGGTTCCCTACTTGGACCTCCTTTGTTTACTTGATGTATAAAAAACATAGAATTAGCACTAACGCATATCCCCTAGAACAGCCTGTGTCTCTATGCAGATGATTCAAAATTTTACCACAAAAAAAAAAAAAAAAAAAAAAAAAAAAAAAAAAAAAAAAAAAAACAACTAAAAATACAGTAAATTACTTCACTAATCCCAACTTTACATTAAGTGTTGAGAAAATTTATTTTATTTTATTTTGAATAATATAATATATCAGATACTCCAAACATAACACTTGAAACTAAACAGAATAAATTTCAAACAATTATAAATTTTCATGGTTTGCACATAGAACAAACACTTCACTTGGAATGATCATGTTTGCAATATATGATCTAAAATTAATTCAGGGATATAAGCTCTATTTAGAATGTCATTTTTCTGCAATGTTCAAACATTGAAAACAATTTAGTACACATATATTCAATCACATATTTATTTTGAAATTTTGTCTGTATGATTTGACTAGTAAATAAATCTTTATCTTATGCTTAAACAACAAAACCAAGCATATTTGTATTATTCTTAAATTATACGACCTGATCAAACAGCTGAGAAATATTTTGAGAATATGGAAATTCTGGCAGTTTATATATATATAATTATATATATATTCACTTCGAGTGTATAAAAGCAGAATTGCTCTGTTATATCAATTATTAGACTTCTTGATACAAAGTTCCTTTAATATTTCGGCTTTTTGCCGTTTTCAAAAAGGTATAATAAGGTATAATACAAAATAACAATATATATATATAAAAGATTGATCGCTATGAATATGGCCAAACTTAAAATTTCTAGTACTGCTGACCTTGGAGCTTCTATATGTTTCCAATTTTAAACTTACCACGATATCCCAGACACAACTCCTGATGCCACAGACACAACTGCTGATGCCACAGACCCAACTGCTCTGATCACAATGCTGAAGTCTCCGGTTCTAAAATATTGACAAAAAAAGAAAGAATTAAAAAAAAAATTAATAGAAACACAAAAGAAGAAAATCAATGAAAGGATTATAAGCTCTTAAAAAAGTACTTGGAATGTAATTAGATCTGAAGTAGGGAAACCATCCAAGACCATGACTTATATAACTTTAGAACAAAATAAAGTAGAAACTAATGATCCATTAAAAGTTTGTGAACTGTTCAATAGCTTTTTTGTAAACATGGTCGATGATATAATAACAACATTGCCTATCTAGAAATAAAGTTAGATTCAAATTTGTTATATTATTTATATATGCTAATGTCCATAGCAGTGGATATTTTTGATTGTAAAGGTTAATATGGCCGTATTGAGTAATAATGTGCCCCTCGACAATAATTCATTCATCCCCTCATACTTACCCAAGCCATCATGCACACTAAGTCATGCATGATTGACTAAGTTATGATTTAATATTGTTTTACTTCGTGGTTTTCTATAAACTATAATGGCATTCCTCCAATTTCTCACTGATAGTTCTATAGTTTGCGTATTTAAATATGGAAATAGAAATCAAGATTTAAAAAAGTAGGCCTATTTATTTCTGTCAGATTGCAGACAATAATAACAATAATCACAGTAAAGATAGAAATAAAAAAAGGAAACAAAAAATTTGATGGATTCAAAAGATCTCTTTGAATTTAAAAATATTAACTTTTGCTTACTTAAATAATGGCTTTTTTCTGGCTCCCCATGGGTAAAATCGTCAATTATTCTATCAAAATTTAAACTTTTTGTTGTATGGTTCACTGCTTCAATGTAAATATTGTATAAATAATGTAATTCGAAAACGACTTCTTAGCAAACAATTAATCCTGACTTTGTTGGTCCAAAGCCCTTGTGAGAAATGTGAGAATATATTCAAACAACATTAATTACTCTTTGTCCTTCCGATCTTGAATGCACGCAAGCTGTGCACAATCATTGTAACAACAACCTTGCAGTCTGGAGGTTTGCATGTTTAAACAAGGAGGTATAACTGTTACAGTATATTAACAAAATCTGTTTAAAGTAACCGAAGTTAAAAATTAAAGTTTTGAATAGTGGTTTACTAAATTACATGCCTAAGGCAGTGCTTTAAGAGCTCCATAACGTGACCAATCCCGTATTTTACAAAACACCTAGTCGAGAATAAAGATTAAGATGGTAAATTGGTAAGAACTTTTATTTGTATAGTTAAAAATTTACAAACTGAAAATCATTACACTTGAATATAATGTTTTTTTAAAAACTTTGGTCTTAATCGGATCACAATTTTCAGAGTTAAAAATTTTCAAAGAAAAGTGCCAAAATCCGGTATTTTTTCTCATATTTATGGAAATAGAAAGTAGAAGTTATTGTTTATAAACTATTTCCTTCACGTGTCTAAATGCAGAAATAAACAAAGACAATTTTAACAATAACACGGAGCAGAGCGATAGGTGATGCAGCAGTGGCAGGTTCCTTCTAGAACAATACCTGTTGATATACTTTACATTACAGTGCATCTCTTTCATTCACACAACCTTAGAATAGCATGAGCCATAAGTAATATAACATAACATTATTGTAACGTACCTTTCAGGATGTGAAGGACATTTGTACACTCCTATATGTTCTCTGTCAGCAGTATGACACCCATACTTGCAGGTGTGGCCACAACGGAATATGTGTGACCCACATACCTTATTGCAACCTTTCTTTATGATCTCTGCGATCTCTTCCCCTGTTGATACCGAGGTGATTATTTCTGGATGGTACTGGCAATGAAGACTCAGGGAGTTTCCTAACAAAATTAACCAAATTAAATCATGTTTATTGCCTTAAGACTTCTACAAGTATTAACATCTATTTGCTACCAGATGGCCAAGCCAGAAGTACACGTAACAATGAACTATTCTACAAATTAAATAAAATAAAAATCACACAGAGGTCCAAAAGTAGCATTAACAGCTTAACAATAAGTATAAAATTTAATAATTAATATATAAAATTAAAAATTAATATTATAAAATTGAACAGTTAATATATCAAATCTAACAATCAATATGTAAAATTTAACATTAAAAATATAAATTATACAAATACAATTAATTGCATACAAAAACCTACAACAGATTAGAAACATACGTCATATATATTTTGCTTTAGTCAGTTTCAATTACTCCACTCACATTTTGGGAGGGGGGGGGTCAAGACGACTTTTTCCTGTAGTGGACAGAAAATAAGGAACGTGCAGTACACCGCTCACTCCCCATTTTGTTCCTTCCAAAGATTCTTGACCTGTTTCAATGTTGAGAAAGAACATAGAGCTTTTTTTGTGGAAAAAGATAAAATTTTATTTGTTTGAGTTTAATAAAAGGGTTTTTCTGATCAAGAAGTCTTTAATCACTGAGAGACCTATGAAAGCGGACATCTCAACACTTTCGACACTTTTTTCCCGAGATAACCACATTTGTGTCATCAGCATATAACAGATAGCAGAGCTTTCTCCAACCACTACAGCCATATAAAATAACTCACTAAATTTGTGATTCGCACAAGCCTACATAGTCAACTTATGATTAGCTGGATTTCCATAATGAAAAGGTGACTAAATGCACAATCAATCCAAATATGGCACAAGAAGACAACACAGTTCAAACTAACAATAATTACAATACTGCTATGTACACTACAACATCCTTTATCCTGATTAATTAGCACCAAAAGTGATCTGAACTGACAAAAATCTGGATTTGAGAATACAGTAAAAACACAATATATACAACAGGAACTGTTACATAACAGGAAAAGTGAACAAACTTATTATTTAGTTTTACAGAGATCAATCATTGGGAAAACGAATAACAAGACATTCTTTGTTTATGACGATGGAAGGACTGTGGAGAAAACAGGATTTTCCCGGACATTTGAGTGCTAAGTGATACAATATAAGTAACACTACGTTTCAAGATCTGATCTCTACTTCAGGTAAATACTAAACTAATGCATGACTAAAATCTAGGTTAAAGGAAACAAAACATATCAGAGCATTGTGACATGCATAAGTCAGGAAAAACAAAAGCCATGTTGTGTGTCTATTCCATGAACACTAACTCTAAAACATGCACTTAATGAAACCTAACTTCTGTAATTATTTTATATAAGTATTTCCATACAGTGGGTACGACAATAACACGTTTTAGGAATTGTGATGAATAACGACTTAATCACTATCGGTGAAGAGATTGATAAAACGTTTCATATATTACTCTGCTATATTGCTCCTATAAAAGTAATTAATGAATGCGGACAATAATACTGTCAATAGATATCTCCATAATTAGTTCGTCACAGTGATTCCAGGTTTAAAGAGAATTTGTTTGCTTTATGACTCAGTAGAAGTTAGGATTACTAAATTTCCTAAAGGGGTTTCACAGACAAGAATATCAAGCTGAGGATTACTGGTGGGCAGATGTTGGAGTGAATCCAACATGGTGTTGGTGTTGTGTTGCTGATCCAACAGTGCCTCCAACAATGAGAAGCGTAGTGACGTAGTCCATAGACTTGCTTGGATGGCAGAATTCTTCTACTCGCAGCACCTCCCCAATCCATGTGTGGCCATCTCCAATAACCAAAATTTCAGTATTGCTATTATACTTTGCCACTTCCCACACATTTGAAGGCTGTCATTCTATATTTTTAGCACCTGGCTGATTTGTTTCCTTGATGGTAAAGCGAAGGAATTAGGCTTCATTCTAGAAGTCAACGTGTATTTTGAATTAACAGATGCTCTTGTCTTGTACTTCATTTCCTAAGTATTAGAGGGAACAGATTGTTCATTAGATTGCTTAGTTGATTGTCCAATTACAACTTTAAAAAAGTTACTTAAGCGTATCAAGCTTTCGTATACGGTACAATGTTAGCTTCGCTAAATTTAGTGTAGCATTCATTTTCCTTTTTGTTCCTTTTATTCATTTTATTCTGTTTGCAATAGTAGTTTAAGATTAAGATTTCTATCTTCTAGGCTTTTGTCAGACTTTCCAACCAATAAATAGTAAGTGTAATTGTCCTAAATTTGCATCCTTCAGTACTCGATCCCTCCCTATCACCAATGGTTAACATATCTTTTGTGTGTGTGTGTTCAGTCATCCCAGCAATCTGACATGACTAAAGGTTGATCAACCCTTCTATCTTCCATTCTTAACTGTTTGGCTCACATCCTTATTATTATTGCTTTTCAACAAGTCTTATTTTATTTCTGACAATGGCAGGCTCTGTCTGCATAACTTATACATATCTTACAGTTTTAGCCCAATTGTTTTCTGTTTCATTCCATTTCGTGCAGCCAGGAATGTATTTTTCGCACTATGATATTTCTCGAAATGGTACACAGTTCCCTTATCCCTATCTATGAGGTTAGGTCGATTCTTCTCATGCATACTGTTTCTATATTTTCTTTAGCAAGTTCAAGGCATAAGTGCTGAAGTTAGTTTATCAGCGAAGATCGTCCACAAGTCAATTGGTCAATTCTCACTAACAAATAGTTCTTTGAAATAAGACAGTCATTATCAGTTTACACCCTGATCTCATGCGTCGATCTGCGACATATTATCTGAGAGATGAGTGTGAGCACTCTAGTGAAGGAGAGACACCCGTTATTAATGTTTTGATTTGAGGGCCGCAATGTATATTTTTGTGAAACAAATGTTCCTCACCATTCCTATCCGTTGTCAATGAAGCCATGCAGGTCTTACAAAGGCATCTCTATGTTACAACCCGTCCGCTAGAGGAAGTATACGACTTTATATCTGTAGTTATCAATCAATGGTTATTCTCAGTTCTCAGTATTAGTTAAGAGTATGGTACTCTCGTGTGGGGAGGAGTGTCGTCTGTTGTACTGGAACAACTTGCGGTCACACAGAGAAATATAATAAGGATCATTTTGAGGAGAAATCGCAGATATCCTTCTAATCTTTTATACCACGAATTTCCTGTTTTAAGTGTACGGCAATAATATATAAAATTTCTTTTACTGCATGGAAAAAAATACGAAGATTTTATCTTTGTAGTGCTTCACTATACTACCACACATAGAATACAATTTGGATATGAAATACCAAGACCAAAAATTGTTCCGTAGAAAAATTTAACTGCTTTTACATAGGTCATGTGCTTTATAAAAATCTACCGGAGCACATATTAAAGGCAGAGGGCAAATGTGTAGCAGAGTACAAGCGTAGGGTGGGTCAGTGGTGGTTCAACCTGGGTGATGCTGCTGCAGAGGCATTGATTTGTTCGTGTTACCAATAAATTATGTAGAAGCCTCTTAACAGGAAATATTGTGTACATAAGAATTATTATTGTTGGATGTGGTTTAGTGGTGTTTTTGGATTGTTTTCATCCATCTAACAGTAAATATGGTGGTCAAACGATGCCTATATTGAATTCATAATAATGTATTTCGTATAATATTAAACCAACCCTTTGTAAATTTGAATGGAAAACCATACTATATAAATTTTAAATACAGAAAGGACTGATTTATGGACTCTTCCCCTTACACAGACCTATAGTCTATATGAGGAGTTTTTCATTTTAAATTATGGAAGTGTAGTGTATCTGTTATTGTTTTGTGTATGTGAGTAAAAAATTTTAATTTGAATACATCTGTTAACTGTAGCTGTTTTCTAAATAACAAAGGACATTTTTATTACTCTATTAGACTAATTAACGGTTAATAATTATAATAGAGGAATTAACAGTGAACCCATACATTACAAGTAGGTTAACTACTATGTAATTAAGCCAAGTCCAACAATACACCTAAGGTAGATCCAGTTGTTTACACGAAGAAACATGAATTATATGATGATAAACATGAATAAAGACGATGTCTCCACAAGGCTGCTACTTAGTTGCGTTGCTAAAATTGAAGGCATGAGCATGGTGGCAATGAACACTACACCATAAGTAGGACAGGCTCCATGTTAAACATTCTGCCACTTTTTTCACTACACACTGAAATCTGATAGTTTACACACTATGTAGGACTTTGCCACTAATTGTGAGAGGTGCCTTCGGAGCCGGCATTAACTCAAGAAGCAATAAACTTACTGCTAGCCTTTCCATTCATCCCTTTGTCCTCACTTGCCTTAAGAGATTTCTGAAATGTTACGATGTGTTACATAGTTCTACTTGCTGCCACGATGTTTACAGTTTCATGCCCATCTCTAGAAGACAATGTTATTTTCCTAGCAGGATTATTTGCTGGTGGCTTGTGAAGAAGTTGGAATAAAAATTTAACTGTGATGAGTGCAAGACAGTTCTTCTCATTTCAGACTATTGTTTAGAGTTCCCAAAGAACATATTCTGATTTGCCTAAAGGATTTTACATGTCAAACAGGTGAATTTTCCAAACTTAACGCACACACCTTTAATTTTGTTTTGTAATGTTGTGCACTTTTATATTTTTCTAGTGCATTCACACTTATCATATGGAATAAGCATATATGGCGCAACAACAAAAAAGAATCTGGATAGATTACTAGTCCAACAAAAGAAAGCTCTATGGATTATTCTTAGACTTAAAAAGACTGACTCCATTAAGAATTATTTACAGAAAATGGAATTTTAAAGGTATACAGTTTATATATTTATGAAACAGTTCTCTATGCGAAACAATAAGAAAACAACACTCCAATTCTAGTTAATAGTCATCAATACAACACAAGTCATAACAGAAATTTCCCACAACATAATCTTGATTTTTTTTTCAAAAAGAAAACTGATTTTATGGGACATTAGGTCTTTAAAAACCTACCAAGAGAGATAAGAACAAAGCTTAAAAAAAATGAAAATGAAATTAAAATCTTACCTGCTGGACCTAGCACTTTATTTATTTGAGGAATTTTTGGAAAGAAGGTAAATTGGGAGGTAACTATTTTGTGTATGTGTGTATGTGTGTATGTATGTATATATATATATATATATATGTATACTTTGTTGTTTTCTTTATATAATTAATTTAATGGTATTTCAATAGCAAATTTGTGTTTTTATTTGACACTATTCTTATACATGATATGCATTTCACGAATAAAGTCTTTTTGAATCTTAAATCTTGAATCACTTCCAGGTGTTGTGCTTTAAAGAACTTTAAAAAAGTTTACTTCAGAAAAGGGAGTGCAAAAAAACATTTGTCACAGTACAATGCTTCAAACTGAACAGAAATATTAAGGTTAGTTTAAACCAGACTGTTTCTGTTATCCACTTTAATAAGATTCAAACTATTCTACGAAGTAAAGTGCAAATCTCATGATTTAAGAGATTATACACTGTTAAATATTTTAATAAAAGTGCAAGGACAACCAAAATAGGTGTGATGTAAAAGTTAACAAAAATCTACAAAGTATCGCACACTTAAATAAGTGGAAGTTGCTGTTAGTTCAGAGAGTTAACAAATCAAGATTTTTAAATCATAACAAGTTACTCAATTTTACTAATTAAAAGTTTAGTTGTATGTATTTCTTATAATTATGTTATACAGGTAGGTGTATGTGTATATATAGTTAGTTGTATATCTTTACACAAAACTGTTTACGGTGTTATGGATTTCTTTACATTTTGTGCTTTAATTTTAAAACTTTTACCTTTTTAGAAGCCCAATAATAACATGTTTTTGCCTAATTTCTTTGAATTTGTTTGGAATGCGTGATTACAAATAACACATGAATCGAACTGTGAATCAAGAACCAATACCTCTTTATTGTATCGGAATCCAATCATTTCGGAATTGCCCATCACTATATTAAAAAAATCAATAATTAAAAATACTGATAATAATACTAACCTATTGCATTGTGTTTAAGTAGGGATCGCTCTACTTCCCACCATATGTCAGTGTTAGAAGCAAGAAGTTTCATGTTGCCAATAATATAAAACCCATCTCTGGCACGAGACAAGGCAACGCATACACGGTTTTCCATCTTCAGAAACCCAACATTCCTTTTATTGTTGCTACGAACCAATGAAAGTATGATGATTTTATTTTCTTGGCCTTGGAAATCATCGACTGTTGAAGCATTCATTGACATGGTTTCTGAATATTGTTTCATCATCTACAACAGAAATAACTAAAGTGTGTATGATATTAATATGTTTCAAATTATTTGTTCTAATAGTTGTCTTCTAATAAGTTTTTAATAAATTGGAAATACGACTGTTAGAATGAATTATTTTCTTAGTTAACCTTCACTCTATGATAAAAACTGATACTACATTTGACTTGCCTGCATATTTTACACTTTTTGTAAAACTTGTAGATTTCTTAAACATTTTAGCTGCAAACATTTTGAATTGACATCATTTTGAAATGGACAACTGCAGAAAGTGAATATTGTGCATTAATGTGTATGTAATAACTCAGCACAATGAAAAATTACAACTAACAAAACTTTTACTAGAATTCCAATGATTGATTGATTGATTATAAAACCATTACTACACTTCAATTGATTGATATTACATAATCTCAAAATATTATGTTTAAGTTTCTAGATTGAAGATGTGTTGAACAAAAAGAACAACTTATTCGTTCAATATTACAAATATTTAATGAAACATATTCAATCCTAAATTCATTATTATTGCTTTTCAAACATAGACAGAATAATCAAGAAAAAATACTTCAAATTTCAATAGTTCGAATGTAAAAAATCGATAGAGTAAAATTGAATGGTTCTTATCATCCAGATGAATTACAAAACTTAAACATTTCCAGAGGTCTTTCCAGAATTATATACAAGATGCATCAAGATTGCTATGTGTTACCAAATTTCATTAAAATCGGTTAAGTAAAGTTCAAGATTTGAACATTTCTGTTAAAAGTTCAGGGTCAAGTTCGACATAGGTAATGCCGACATCACAAATTTAGAGAAAATTTTATAATCATAAACATAATAACCTAAATAGTTGAATAATAAAATTAAATCTTTTCTATTTATATTAGTTGTAGAAATATAAACATTTTTGCTGAAAATTTTATTTATTGGTAGTCTTATAATTCTTCTTTGCATCTATAACAAAGTAATTTTCTATATAAATAAAAGAAGGAGCCATCTGGATCAGCTGTTATATAATTATTCTGAAAGAGGAGAAATTATTGATAACAAATATTTAGTTTTTAGACTTTGTAATTTAATTAATGTATAAGAAACCAAAACTTAAGAAATTTCTAAATAAATTAACGAATTTGAACAATCAGCTAAAACAATTACAATATAAACACAAAAATGAAAAGAAATTTGTTCCAGAATTTAGATGAAGGAATGACCATTTTGAATTATCTTATGAATATATAAAAACTTGCCTTCGGCTCACTGGGGGCTACACCCCAGGCTTTTAAGTGAGGTGCTATCAGATTCGGGGATAAGCGGAATTCGGTGACAGGTTAAGTCCAGATATAGGTTAGTCTGGAAGTTAAAATTAGATCGTAGTTAGTTTTATTTTCTGGATTTTACCAAAGGCATTTTGAGGTTGAGCGTTGGAGGTTTGACAAAAAAGACTGGAGAGGATTCTAGGGGTGGTGGTTAAAATACCGGGAAGTTAACCAAATTGGGTGCGAGATAATTAAGAAGAAAGCGCTTCGGATTAATACGTTCTGCCCTTATACGAGTATACTAATGTTATATCTACCAGTTTTTGACCAAGGGTATTTATGATTTTATAGAACATTTGGAGAAAACACCTGAAGAATACATTGATGAAATTAATTATGATTATTCAAAAAAAGGTTAAAATTTTTCATCCGTTTCGAAAGGAATTCTCGCATTATAGAGTGCATAATTCTGGCATTTTCTACAAAATATTTTGCAGTACAAACGATTGTCTCACTAAATGGTCTTAGAAGAGTTAAATAAAATAGGGAAGTTAAGATTGAAAGAATATAAGAAATTGAATCTAAATTTGGATTTACAATGTTATCTTTTGAGTTAGAAGAATTTAAAGTACATTTGCCTAACAGATTTTTAAATTGTTTATATGAAAAAGAGATAAATAAAAAGCTAAATTTACATTTTTGGAAACAAGATAATAAAGATAAAAAATGTGTTATAATTAACTTTGTAGAACACAGATTTTCCTTCAATTTTTCATTAATTTACGAAATAATAACAATAATTTTTAATTTGTTTTTAAGATTCTTCATGAATTTTCAAAGATTTGCCTATAACTGTACTTAGATTTTTCAATAAAATTGCTTAGAAGCACACAGCTAAAGGCAAAAAGAGTTTAATTGAGAAAGAAAAAAAGAGTTTAATTGAGAAAGAAACTCAAACAACAGCTTGTGGTTAGACTTGAAATCTTTATTAGTATTTTAGAGTCTACCATATGTCTAATTGTAAGCAAATTAGGTAAAACATATGTACTAGTTGAGGTTTTGTGTACTAAAATGTACTTTCCTAAAGAAACTGACCTTAGAAATATTTCTGACTTGGTCCGAGTACGTGGCCAAAACTGTTATGTCTTCTGGGTGGGTTCCCTGCATTATTAAGTACCTCGCAAGCTGAACCACAAAACTTGACTCATGCTCATTCCTGAAGCTTACTGAATTCGGCAGCTGGAACATTAAATTACAAGCAAATTATATTGTTGTAATGCCGATTTATTTTGTCGTTTCAAAAGAACGCTAAAAATAATGTGTGTGAACAAATTACTTACTTATAAATAGACAATATTCTTTATTAAACAATCTTATTGAGATATGTTACAGAGACAAAAGTATGTCAGAATAGATAGAAGTCTAGTCAAGTCAAAGATTGTCATTCCACGAGTAGAATTATCAAGTGTGTAGAAGGCCTGGTTCTGTAGCTAATGGAGAAGGATTCTCTTCATGGTTCTTGGGTTGTCATCTTTCAGGTAGTCAGGCAGCTTGTTACACAGCTTAATTTTAGAATAAGACAGTTTCTTTTTCAAATAGGGCAGTACAGTGAATAGGGAGTGTATAGTCTTATGCTTATCTGGTGAAGTGAATGTGCAGATGACTTTGTTTAGGAGGAACCTTGGTTCTGTAGTGTATAATGGTTTCCAGGATGTAGATGGGAGTCACTGTCAACAATTTCCAGTCTTTGAATACGTTTCTGCAGTTCTCTCCAAGTCCTATTCCTGCCATTACACTTAGTGTTTTCTTCTGCATAATTGGGACAAGAAGAAGATTTCCATCCGAAGAACAACCCCAGACAGGTTATTCCACGACATAAGTGGCTTTCAAAAAGTGCATGGTTTGCAATTTTCGTGGGTTCAGGACTACTACCTGTTTAGTTCTTTTCAGTGCGAATAGAGCTGAGCTAAGCTTATATTGTCTACGTGACTTTTGAAGCTCAGGCAAGTCTCTCATCAAGTATTATGCCTAGATTTTTAACATCGCCAGCTGCTTGGAGGCCTGGCAGTTCACTTATAAGATCTTTTTTAGTACCAAACAAGATTTTTTGGGTTTTATCCTCATTGAGAACAAGATTATTTGTAAGTATATATTCTTGGGGTATATATTGAAGGAAATGAACAAGTCTATTTCTAGTTGCTTTGTATCCTTATTAGCTGTAAGTAGCACAGTTTCATATTTAACTAGATGTCCTGGAAGTCGAAGAATAATATGAATAGGACTGGTCCAAGGATCGAGCCTTGTGGAACTCCTCTTCTAACTGGCAGAAGACTGAGCTATACTTATGAGCCCTTTTGATTGTTTCCTTTAGTTCCACTGTCTGACTTCATTCCTTAAGGTAATTTGCAAACCACTGGAATTTTGTTTTTTGGATCCCAAGTCTGTTAAGTTTAGTCAGTATGAGGTCATGACCTAAGCAGTCAAATGTCTAGTTAAGGTCAAGGAGTACAGTAGTTACTGTGTTACCAATTTCTATGTTGCCAATTCTATAAGGTCAATAACTGCAGTAGAAAAAATCCAGATTACCAGATATAAGACCATGCTGCTTGTCAGTTAGTAATTTATTCTTAAATACTCCAAAAGTCAGGTGATTATAAATGTTTTTCTATGAATTTTGAGAGTGATGGGAGCAAAGATATTGGTCTATAGCTGCTAATACCTTCAGTTTTGGATAGATTTGACTTATTTTTAGTTTAGATGGGAAAATGCTTTGCTCCATGGACAAGTTTGAGATTTTAAAGAGTGGGATTATTAGTTCATCTGAGCAATACTTATGGATCTTAGTTGATATTTCATCAATCCCTGTAGAAGTTGACTTTTTCATGATTTTATCGTCTCCTTCACTTTATCAGCTGAATATTGTTGAAAATTTATAAGACACTCTGTAGAAACTGCTTGAAGATTTTAGTGTTTGTAGATGAATTGACATTCATGTTGTTAGCCTTCAGTGTTTTGTCAGCTACATTAAAAAGTATTCATTGAAATGGTTAGCTATAATCTTAGTGTCTGTATAATTAACCTTCGTGGAGTATTTCTAGCTTAGTTGTTTCAGAGTCTACCTTTCTTCTGCTTTTACTGTTAATGATATTCCAGACAGCTTTGGATTTATTGTTGGCTTGTTGTATATATGTAGTGTTGGCTTCTTGTCTGCCCCATTTAAGTTCTTGGTCATATGATTTCTTCTTTGTTGCAGCAGCAGTTGGTCATTTACATTTCCGGACAGTAGGAATTTGTCTTGTATATTTAAAAATTCTTCTTTGAGGGTTGAGAAATTTCCTCAGTGTAATTGATTTGTTTTCCTTTTTTTTGCCTTTCCCAAAACTTTTTTTTGGGGCATGGCCAGTCGAGTGCAGGTTGGATTGTTGCACTTAGTGTAGGTAGGCTTAATCTACATCTTGTAAAGAAAAAATAGGATTCCAGGCTTCTGTTTATAGTAAATGCTTTAGAGACAGAAGGTTTTTATGGGAAGGTTGTCTTTCTAAAATTTATGAGTTTCTTCTAGTCTCCTTGGGCATGTCCAGTGAAAAAAATTGTCCAGTGTGGTCCTACAGTCCTGTGATAGTAACCTCGACATTTATGTAATCCTCTAGAGATTATTTTACCAGTCAATAGATGGCTTTAGATCAGTGTACCGAGATGTACAATTACGATAATTATCCTATTTTTAGTCTAATGTTTTTGTTTTCTTACAGAAAATAATTTTATATGATTGTACGATAATTTTGATCATTGATAAAATAACCATAATTTCGTTAGTGTATTTTTTTATTATTAAAATAGTTATTTCCAAAATTTTAATAAATTCCAGCAACAAAATTGAACAACCATTTATTATAATTTAGTAGAGTTACACGCACCATCATCTAAGTCAGTGTTGTCTATGTAAAAATAAAGGCTTCATGGAAAACTTCAAGTTTATGGGTCACTTTGCTTTAAGATGTTGTGCAGACAGTTAAATAGAAAGACATCTCAAACAACACCTCAGTGGGAATCGGTACAATGATGACGACAATGGGAAAACAGCAGTGAACTCTTAGTCATTGGTAGATTTTTATGAAGAGGATATTTTAAAATTGGATAAGAGGTGTAATAAGTGTATGAACAAACTTGGCAACTGTGTCGAAAAATAGAATAAAATATGTACCTTCTGAAAAAATTTACTCTTTTGACATAACCTTTTGTTGTGTATTTAAGTTCAAACGGACCTTACTTAAAAAACACATCTCGTAAAAGAGTAAAATGGTTTAGCCTACTAAGTGAGACATATTACTGTAAAAGAGTATCGACTTAGTGAAGGCATTTACCTTACGCTCATTGAAGTTGTGTGTGATAAAGAAAAGATTTTTGCTGACTCCTGGAATATTCTGTCGGTTCTCGGTGGACTTGTGACTGGTGAGGTCATCGTATATGGTTGGAGATATTAGAGAACAGAACTCCGGTCGCATGCGATGTTGGACATTCAACCGGTAGCAGTTCAATCCATTCTCAACCATCCGCTCAAATAACGAGATGTTTAAGTTGTATTTTTGACATAGTTCATATACTTCAGTGCTAGGCCTCAGCTGTTTGTGGTCACCTGTCAACAAAAGGTTTACCAACTGTTATTTATTTCCTGTGTTATAATATCCATTAATAAAAAATATAATTTTCCATCTTCTGTTACTGCTATAGTATCACTAAACCACTGATCTTAAACAGTACACAAAGAGACGATTGATCTTAGCTCAGTCAAACACCCTATAAGAGAAAAAGTGAATAAATACCAGACATGCATTCTTATGGTGCAGTGTTTGGGAGCACTTTCTTAGAAGCGTAACCCTACACTAATCAAAGCAATCATGTGGGGGTGACAGGAAACATTCCAATTAGCTGTTGAATAAACAACAGAAGCACAAACCTGCCCTACAGTTGGATAGTCAAGTCCATTGGCGGAAAACTAATCCTTCCTAATTCCTCACTTGAGTAGGAATCAATTCTGGCTGGTTTATCGTTTCCAGTAGAACCAACATTAGATCACTGAAATCTAGGCAACCTTATGGACATCATTAGCCACATATAACAATATACTGAGAAGGGAAGATCGAAAGGTCTTGTATATTGCGGAAGATGGTTGATGAGGTTGATATGGCTACCTAAGTGTTGAGGGTTATTGCAGGAATAGACATAAGGGTGTGCCAAAACCTGTCTGTTTAAACTGAAAAGGATAGTTATGTGGGCACCGTCTCACATTCTAGGTATGCTCCATATAAACTTTAAGAGTATTAACTAGTCAGGTCTCATGTGTCATAAATATACGGTGTGTGACACAACATGTTGTGAGCTCAGAACCGAGACAGTTATATAGATCATTATGAAAGGTAGAATATTGTTGACATTATGTCATTAAACATTACATTACTGTTTACTCAGTTCTCGTGTCATCTATGATATCGTTCTGACAATAATTTAGTTTGGACACAGAACTCGCCCCCTCAGACAGCTACCCTAGTCAGTTCACTTAACATATGATATCATTCTGACAGTTGTTTAGTTTGGTCACTAAACTGGCCCCATAGACATCTACCCTAGTCAGTTCACTTGTCATATGATATCATTCTGACAGTTGTTTAGTTTGGTCACTAAACTGGTCCCCTCAGACAGCTACCCTAGTCAGTTCACTTGTCATATAATATCATTCTGACAGTTGTTTAGTTTGGTCACTAAACTGATCCCCTCAGACAGCTACCCTAGTCAGTTCACTTGTCATATAATATCATCCTGACAGTTGTTTAGTTTGGTCACTAAACTGGCCCCATAGACATCTACCCTAGTCAGTTCACTTGTCATATAATATCATTCTAACAGTTGTTTGGTTTGGTCACTAAACTGGTCCCCTCAGACAGCTACCCTAGTCAGTTCACTTGTCATATAATATCATCCTGACAGTTGTTTAGTTTGGTCACTAAACTGGTCCCCTCAGACAGCTACCCTAGTCAGTTCACTTGTCATATAATATCATTCTGACAGTTGTTTAGTTTGGTCACTAAACTGGTCCCCTCAGACAGCTACCCTAGTCAGTTCACTTAACATATGATATCATTCTGACAGTTGTTTAGTTTGGTCACTAAACTGGCCCCATAGACATCTACCCTAGTCAGTTCACTTGTCATATGATATCATTCTGACAGTTGTTTAGTTTGGTCACTAAACTGGTCCCCTCAGACATCTACCCTAGTCAGTTCACTTGTCATATGATATCATTCTGACAGTTGTTTAGTTTGGTCACTAAACTGGTCCCCTCAGACAGCTACCCTAGTCAGTTCACTTGTCATATAATATCATTCTGACAGTTGTTTAGTTTGGTCACTAAACTGATCCCCTCAGACAGCTACCCTAGTCAGTTCACTTGTCATATAATATCATCCTGACAGTTGTTTAGTTTGGTCACTAAACTGGCCCCATAGACATCTACCCTAGTCAGTTCACTTGTCATATAATATCATTCTAACAGTTGTTTGGTTTGGTCACTAAACTGGTCCCCTCAGACAGCTACCCTAGTCAGTTCACTTGTCATATAATATCATCCTGACAGTTGTTTAGTTTGGTCACTAAACTGGTCCCCTCAGACAGCTACCCTAGTCAGTTCACTTGTCATATAATATCATTCTGACAGTTGTTTAGTTTGGTCACTAAACTGATCCCCTCAGACAGCTACCCTAGTCAGTTCACTTGTCATATAATATCATCCTGACAGTTGTTTAGTTTGGTCACTAAACTGGCCCCATAGACATCTACCCTAGTCAGTTCACTTGTCATATAATATCATTCTAACAGTTGTTTGGTTTGGTCACTAAACTGGTCCCCTCAGACAGCTACCCTAGTCAGTTCACTTGTCATATAATATCATCCTGACAGTTGTTTAGTTTGGTCACTAAACTGGTCCCCTCAGACAGCTACCCTAGTCAGTTCACTTGTCATATAATATCATTCTGACAGTTGTTTAGTTTGGTCACTAAACTGGTCCCCTCAGACAGCTACCCTAGTCAGTTCACTTGTCATATAATATCATCCTGACAGTTGTTTAGTTTGGTCACTAAACTGGTCCCCTCAGACAGCTACCCTAGTCAGTTCACTTGTCATATAATATCATTCTGACAGTTGTTTAGTTTGGTCACTAAACTGGTCCCCTCAGACAGCTACCCTAGTCAGTTCACTTGTCATATGATATCATCCTGACAGTTGTTTAGTTTGGTTACTGAACTGGCCCCCTCGGATACCTACCTGCTGAGTGCTGTCACGATGTTAGACTCTAATACTTTACAATAGTATATATAAAACAACTGCTATGACTCACCCAAGAGTATGACATGCTGACACTGGCTGCTGAGTGCGGTTACGACGTGTGACTCTAACACTTCCGCTGCTTCTTCAATCACCACTATCATGACAAAAAAAACCACAAAAGTGTTTACTTTATATTTAACATAATCCTGCACATTATTATTTTTAATTTATGGTAATATTTATTGATGTAAGAGAACAAAACACACAACTTCTGTATGATAGCCATAAAAACTGCTCTTGGTTTTTATTGTGCACTTAAGAAATGTTTCTAAATTCTCATTCAAAATTTTAATTCTCAAAATATATGAACTGACTGGAGAAGAAACAGATCAAGCTGAAATGAGCAAAGCCAAGAAAGACTACGACATCATACTGAAAAACCTCAGTTGTAAATTATCAGTAGATCATGTAGCAAAAGCCCTTACACATGTCTAAAACTAGTCTAAACCCCTTTGGCAAGTTATTAGATCATGTAGCAAAATCCCTTAAGATGTCTAAAACTCTTTGGCAAGTTATTAACAGTGAGAGGAAAAGTCATAACCAAGAGCTAGCTCAACACAGGACAGTTAATCTTATCCACAAAATGTTCAACCATTTAAACCATTACTTTACTAAAGTAGCAGAACTACTCTCCACCAACAACCAAGGCCCTCCAAACGAACTGCACCACACCTGACAGTCTAAAACCATGGCTTAACACAACTACCTCTCACTAACAAACAAGAAATGAAGGCCATAATAGAAAGCATTAAGCCCAGAACCTCAGCCGGGCTTGATGAAATTTCAGCAAAATTACTAAAACACTGTATCAAATCTTTAATACCACCTCTAGTCAGCATAACAAATCTATTCCTAAACCAAGGTCATTTCATTTCAGATCTATAACAAATCAAGGTTTTAGCTAAAAGCTAAAAGTTGGATTAATACTGAAGCAGGCAACTATAGACCAACATCATTAATTTTAAAGCCTCTTCCAATCAGCAGGGAAGTACCACAGGGCTCTGTATTGGGCCAAGTCCTGTTCATCCTCCTAACGAATGGCCTTATCTAAGGAAGGTCAACAATATCAGTCATGATCAAACGGGCAGAATTTATCATCGATGCTTTGAAGGAGAGAAATAAAATCGTTGAGATTCAAAACATACAAAATGGTATAAACCAAATAACAAGAACAAAGCCTCTACCAATCAGCAGGGAAGTACCACAGGATTATGGGCCAAGTCCTGTTCATCCTCATAACGAATGGCTTTGTCTAAGGAAGGTCAACAATATCAGCTATGATCAACTGGCAGAATTTATTATCGACGCCTTGAAGGAAGGAAATAAAATCATTGAGGTACAAAACACACAAAATGGTGTAACTTAAATAACAAGAACAAAGCCTCTACCAATCAGCAGGGGAGTACCACAAGACTGTATTGGGCCAAGTCCTGTCCATCCTCCTGACGAACGACATTCCACAATGATTTAGTAGTCAACACTGATAAGACCAAATCGCAATGTCGAAATTCCAGCTCTTCCGGACGTAAAATTGGAAACTCATGCCAAGGTTCTGGGAATGATAGTCGACAACAACTTATAATGGAATAGTCACATTGAGTCTTTCCAAGAAACTAAGTTCATGTCTGTTCATTTTTAAAAGTTTCAAGCATATTTGTGATGAAACCACAACTAAAGTTACTCTGTTCGATTTGCACGTGATATAAGGCCTCATGGTCTAGGGAGGGATCACATCAAGGAACCTCAATTGAATTCTGCTGATTCAGAAAAAAGCCATCAGAATAATGTCAAAACTGGTTCCTAGAGAGAGCTGCAATTCCTAAAGAGAGCTGCAAAAGTTTTTCCCCAACCACAAGTTTTTAATAATAGTTGGCTTATACACCCAAGAAGTTATTAGGCATGTTGACAAGGAACTCTACAAAGAGGCCAAAACATGCATAGATATATCACTTGCCATTCATTACATTTTCACCTGCCCCTGCATCATACCACAGTTTGAAAAGAAACCATCCTATATGGGCCAAATGCTGTTCACCTTCTACCAGACGACATGAAGACACTCCAAGAACAGAAGCTGAAAATGACTCTGACCAGATGGCTCATCAACAGAACATTCTACTCCATGAATGAATTCCTGGACCGGAGGAGAAAAGAAGCCAACACAACTTAACCAATCTGTATAGAAAATTTTTACGCATGTGCATTTCTAAAAGAAGTTGTAATAAAGATTACTGACTATTGACTAATGCGAGAACATTCAAGACTAAAGTGAAGCTGTGGCTGCTGCAGAATCCTTTTCATACGATTGAGGAGTACTTTGCAAGACAGGCTTTTTTCCTTTGAAAATGTATTGTAATTTTAGTTTTTTTTTATTGATGGAGATAGTATTCTCTAAAAATTTGTAAGTAAAGAATTTGTCTATTGTCTATTCACATATTAGAAATGGGTATTCTTAATGCTATAATTCTGTTCAGTTAATTTATTATCAATTGGGGGGAAAAGACAACGCTGAAATTCAGATAGGACTTGATCGTTGGGCCTAGCAGAGACGAGCAAAGGTTGAACTTGATGAAGAGGGGGAAGAATATGAAGAAGGATCACTTATCAACAAAAGTGCCATTAAGTAACAAAGGAAAAAGATCCAGAATAAGTAAAATATTGTTTTATACCTTGTCAAAACAGTTCCAAATGTTGAAAATGTTATAATTGTAAAATTTGACAAGGTATAGTACCATATTTTAGTTAATTATAGTTACAGAGTTATAGGCCATGAATTTTTATCCAGAATAGGTGCAAAAAGTGTTCTTGCCAAGAAAGTAAAATCATTTAAACTGTTTTCATAGGTAAAATAAAATTATTTAGTGTACATAAAAAATCAAAAGATTTTCCAAATTACAACCCAACTTAAGTAATATACAACTCAACTTGTATGGCTATCATAAGAAAACATTGTTTATATAAAACAAAACTCACTTATAGAAGGAATATTAGTTCCTTCATGATTGATTATATTGCATACAAATAACAGACATTACCGTATCAGAGTTCTTGCAAATACTGTAATTTGTATTGAAAGCAAACTTGAATAAAGCAATTGAAACTTACCGATCTTTGCTCCAAGCTGGTTCAACCAAGGCCTAAGTCTGGCCGCTCCTGAAGTAGTCATTCCTACAACCTTGGCTTTTTTCATAACACTTATATCAGCTGAGTTTCTGGCATCATCCAATTCCTGTTCTAGAACTTGAATATCCCTTTCAATTTTCCTCATCTCTTCTCTAACGCCTTGAGAGATGGTTTCATTTAATAGTTTCTGTTTGGCTGAGTACTCAGCAGCTAATCTCTCCATAGGTTTTGCATATGTATTATAACCATAGTTCTTTGGACGGTGATTCTTTATATTAAAATTTTCCAATACCTCACTCTGGCTTTTGCTGCCAATTCTGATGATATTCTTGGTCTTCTCTAGAATTCCCTCCAGAAATTGGTCCAAGGCCTGGTTCTTGTAACAAACGACTAGAATAGGTGTATCCATTTCCACATTATCCAGAAGTGTGGCAACTATTTGTTTGGCAAGAAAAGTCTTCCCTGTCCCGGGGGGTCCTTGTATTGCTACAAACTCGTTGGTCAGGGCCGCTTGGAATGCACGATGCTGAGAAGGATTTAATTTCATTGATTCAAGATGTGGCCACGAAGTAGTACTTAAGACATTGACATAATGATTTCCATTTATTTTGTAGGTTCTAGGACCAAATCCCCTGATATAAGCTGGTGGATTTGGTCTGGAATTGACTTTTATAATGTATTTTTCCATGGGAAATCTTTCATGTGCCATTTTTTGAAGTCCATTCAATACATGGAAATAAGGTTCAAAATACACTTTTGGGAATGCTACAGTGAACTGCCAAGCACAGACATTGGCTGTCTCAGACTTGCTATTGAATTTTACCATTATTGTGCTGTTGACACTGTCCATGTCAATCACTGTTCCTGAGAAAAAGGTTTCAAATCTATTTGTTGTAAACAGAAGGAGGGAGCCAAATTTGCAGTCCTTTGACAAATCAGCCCAATTGACATTGTTATTAAATTTTATCTTGTGGCCAAATTTCCCACCACCAATAAAAGAAGATCCTGTTACTTGTACTTGAGTATAGAAGGAAACTTCTGTATCGTCATTGGAAGAATTATTTCTTCGATAGTCTATAATTCCTTTTCGAAGTGAACCCATAAAATCCTCTCGAAGAAGTCTAAATTGTACTGCTAAGTAATGGTCCACATTTCTATATGCACCTTCCACAATATTTTTTTCCAATTCAGGAGTACCGAACAAATCTTTTTCTGTTGGAAAAATACTCACAGTTTTCATTTCATGAATGTGTTCATCAGTCGTTTCACAACTTTCCTGAACATAACCGACATTCCTTGAACGTTCCTTTAGAGGTTTTTTATTACTCCTCCTCCTGCTTTCACTGGTGCTACCTGAGCTAGTGATTACTTCCTGCGTTTTACAAGTTTTCTTTGATTTTCTTTTACGGGCTGATGTAACATTTTGATTTCTTAAATACTCAGGATAACGAGTCTTAGAATCAATCAATGTATTTTTAGGATTTCCGTCAATAGAAACATGTTGAAATTTACTAGATAAATAATAATACTCATCATCATCATCATCATAAAAAATCATGTTTATGTTCAAAATATATATTCCAAAGGTTATATTCCCAATCTCAAAAAATATTGAACTCTAACATGTTTTACAGTATTCATCAAATATTTAGATCTGTAAAAATAAAACAAAATTAATCAAATCATACCCATACATTTTCAAAACCATGTACATACAAGTTATAATAAATACATCACCGGTTCTCAAACTGGGCTTCCTGGATTCCCAAATGTTTATGTAGAGCTGAAAGGGATATGAAATAGATAAATTAACAATGGAAGATATGTCAATTGTACTTTTCTAAAATAACTTATAAATAACTATGGAAATGAAATTATAATAGTTTACTAGTTTTTAACTTAACCCTAGAACGGCAACAGGGGTTACGCGTAACCCCACACAGAATAATATTTTGTTGTTGTTGTGGCAATCTTGCTAATACGATCTTGATATTTTATCTATTCTACAAGCAGTCCAGTCTGTGCCCGCACGCGAGATAACAAGTGTGTTGATCAGTTCAAAGTGACTATAAATAATTGCTTGGGGTGACGTATAACCCCTGTTGCCTTCGGTGTATGTCCAATTGCAGAGTGCTGTGTTTAAAGTTTTAAAGTTTTATTATAATATGGCAAGTACAATAGACCCAAACTTTAGTGATATAGTTAGAGATATGTTAGATGAAGACAGTGTGATAATTGATGAAGATCAAAGTTCTATAACTTCTGTGGAAGACAATACTGAATACCCGACCGACTATGATTCTTCAGCTGCTTCTGACTCGGAACCGGATAATCCTGCGTCTCAAGTACAAGGACCTATAGTAAAAGGTAAAAATGGTTATACTTGGTCACTTGTACCACCTCCTACTACTAGAACAGCTAATAGAAATATAATTCGTATACCTCATGCAAGGGGAACAGCTCTAAATATAACAACTGAAGAGGATGCTTTTAAAATATTGCTAGACCAGTCAGCCATAAATATGATTGTCATTCATACAAACACAGAGATAGCTAAGCGTAGAGAAAAATTTACCTCTCCTCAAAGGTATTTATGTGATACTGATTCAACTGAAATTTTATCTTTGATTGGCTTGCTATACACAGCAGGATCACAGAAAGATGGGCACCTTAGCACTTCTGAAATGTGGTCTCCTTATGGATCACAGTTTTATAATATGATACCATATTATGACTGAAAATCGATTTAGGTTTTTACTGATATGCTTAAGATTCGACAACAAAGACGTGCGAAATACAAAAGACAATTTTGCCCCCATTAGAGAGCTTTGGATGAACTTCATTGATAAATGCAAATCAGTTTATGAGCCCCATGCTTATGTTACTATTGATGAGCAATTGCTGGCATTTCGTGGCCGATGTCCATTTAAGGTTTATATCGCTAAGAAACCAGATAAGTATGGAATTAAAATAGTGACTATGTGTGATGCACGCACTTACTACATGATTGATGCAATTCCGTACATTGGTAAAGACCCATGGAAAAACTTCAGCTGATTATTATGTAAACAATCTGACAAAAACAATACATGGTACGGGTCGCAACATAACATGTGATAACTGGTTTATGTCTGTGCCTCTTGTTGAGCAAATGGCCAAAGATCACAACTTAACACTTGTAGGAACTGTAAGGCGCAACAAAAGAGAAATTCCTACCTCATTTTTGGCAGACAAACAAAAGCCTGTCAACACAACACAATTTGGATTTTCTGGTCAAGTGATGCTTACATCATTTACTCCTAAAAAGAACAAATGCGTTTTGATTCTGTCAACTATGCATAACCAACCTGATGTAAATAAAGACTCCCAAAAGCCTGAAGTCATAGAGTTTTACAACTCGACTAAAGGAGGAGTAGATACATTTGATAAAATGGTACACGCATACAGTGTATCAAGAGGTACTAGACGATGGCCCCTCCGCATGTTCTATGGTATGTTGGACCAAGCAGGCGTTAATGCAATGGTCCTGTTCAAAAAAACTGTACCATTAGAGAATATGAAGCGAAGGCAATTTTTAAAGGAGCTGGGACTGCAGTTGGCAAGACCTCATATGGAAAGAAGACTGGAAACAAATCTTCCAAAGGAGCTGAAGGCTACCATCAAGGCAATTCTACACATAGAGGATCCTCAGCTACCCCTCAACCCACCGGCAAAGCTAGCTAAACAAGCTAGATGTCACTTGTGTCCACGTTGTAAGGACAAAAAAGTGAAAACTGTGTGTTCAAAATGCAGGAAACCAACTTGTGGTGACCATCGCAAAGAAGTCTGTGATGAATGTTTTTAAGACAAAAGGTAAATTTATTACAAATTAATATGTTGCCTTAGCTACAATAATATAAGTTATAATTTTATATTTCATTTGTATTATATTTTTTTTTAATCAAAACATTAATTTATACTAGTGTGGTCTATAAACACTCGTATTGTTTTTTTATTATTCATGATTTTAACTATATTATATGAACATAATTATACATTTACAAAGTATTTTAACTACTCAAAAATGCTATTTTTCACTAACATGTATCTTATCATTATAATATTGTTGAGTAAGCGTATTTTTTCTCATTCTTTTATGTAACTATCATTGTTTTGAATGCATTTTGAATATAGAAAACTTGTTCATTAAGTCTTCCTTGAAATACATTTCTTAATACTTTATTAGGAAAAGAAGAAAAACAATATAACAGTATTTTGTGTATTTATAATCGGTTTATTAAATAATGAAGTTAGAAGCACTTTTAATGTATATTTAATATGCTTTATTATACTTTTAAGCAAAATGGGGTGACGCGTCACCCCATGTTGCCTTTCAACGTTGTGCATTCAATGTTGCTATCGTAGGGTTAAAGACCCTCAGAACCCCTCCAGTAAGCGACTGGCCTTCACTCATTGAATTTAGACTCTCCCACACATTTTGTCCGTGCCTCAGGACCCCTCCACTACGCGACCACCCTTCACACATTGAATTTAGACTCTCCCACACATTTTGTCCGTGCCTCAGGGTCCCTCCACTAAGCGACCACCCTTCACACATTGAATTTAGACTCTCCCACACATTTTGTCCGTGCCTCAGGACTACTCCACTAAGCGACCACCCTTCACACATTGAATTTAGACTCTCCCACACATTTTGTCCGTGCCTCAGGACTACTCCACTAAGCGACCACCCTTCACACATTGAATTTAGACTCTCCTACACATTTTGTCCGTGCCTCAGGGTCCCTCCACTAAGCGACCACCCTTCACTCATTGAATTTAGATTCTCCCACACATTTTGTCCGTGCCTCAGGACCCCTCCACTAAGCGACCACCCTTCACACATTGAATTTAGACTCTCCCACACATTTTGTCCGTGCCTCAGGGTCCCTCCACTAAGCGACCACCCTTCACACATTGAATTTAGACTCTCCCACACATTTTGTCCGTGCCTCAGGACCCCTCCACTAAGCGACCACCCTTCACACATTGAATTTAGACTCTCCCACACATTTTGTTCGTGCCTCAGGGTCCCTCCACTAAGCGACCACCCTTCACACATTGAATTTAGACTTTCCCACACATTTTGTCCGTGCCTCAGGGTCCCTCCACTAAGCGACCACCCTTCACACATTGAATTTAGACTCTCCCACACATTTTGTCCGTGCCTCAGGACCCCTCCACTAAGCGACCACCCTTCACACATTGAATTTAGACTCTCCCACACATTTTGTCCGTGCCTCAGGACTCCTCCACTAAGCGACCACCCTTCACACATTGAACTTAGACTCTCCCACACATTTTGTCCGTGCCTCAGGGTCCCTCCACTAAGCGACCACCCTTCACACATTGAATTTAGACTCTCCCACACAGTTTGTCCGTGCCAGGACTCCTCCACTAAGCGACCACCCTTCACACATTGAATTTAGACTCTCCCACACATTTAGTCAAATCAAATTTTTTAGCTGGTGAAACTGCATCTGCACTTTTCTTGTTTGTTGTAATTGTAATAAATTTGTTTATTGATACAACATATTATTACAGTTCAAAGCATTATAACTTGTTTTTATTCTTAATAGAATTGTTTTCCAGTTACTTTTGATCAGGAAATAGTGATAAGTTGTTAAAGTATGCTGCTATAAATAAGTATAACAGTGAAGTGTATGCGCCGAGTTCTTCTTCAAAGGAAACTTCAACATAAGTTAGTGAAAACACCTCAATACCAATAGGGAAGAGAAGAGATATTAATGTTACATCTCTTCAGTTACAAAGAAAAGAAAATATTTCGATGCGTATTTAAAGGACGGATTTTTAATTTCCAGGATGAGAACTCTCCTAGTCCTCAATGTGTAGACTGTGGTGTACTGTTAACTATAATAGTATGACGCTTTCTATGCTTACAAGCCATCTTTAAAGAAGACACCCTAACAACTAGGAGAAATATCTCAAGTAATGTTCACGTCTATTTAAACAAAAGAACGTAGTATCCTATTTTGGTTCTTTTTTTAACAAAGACAACAAGAAAACTGTTAAAAGTTCATAAAAAATAAGCTTTTGCATTGCTAACTCTGAATTAAGTCATATAATAGTAGAAAATGTAATAGCGTCCACGGAGAAGAAACCAAGTATGTCGGAGCAAAGCTGTGGAACACCCTCCCACTAGAACTGAAGAGGAGAGACCGACTGCAGTTTGGACACAAACTAAAACTCTGGCTTCAAGACCATCCATTTTACACAATAAATGAATTTTTAAACAGAACTTTCTAACCTGCTGTAACAAAAGAAAATCTGACGATTGTACTGTTCTCTAAGAATATGTTCAATAAAGAATAATAATAATAATAGTTCCCAGTGTTAAGTATAAGGTATATGTAAACACATACATTTAAAAGACTAATTTCTATTTCTCTATCTATATGTTTATCTCATTCTATGTCTGTACGACCATCCATCTCCAAGTTTGTAGGTCTATCTGTCTCTCTACGTTTCTTATTCAGACTGAGAGGCAGAAAGATGCACAGGTAGAGAGACAGATAGACCTACAAATTTAGAGACGGATAGTCGTTATTTTAATTTGGAACAGCAGTCCTTTCACTGCGCCAAATTAAAATTAGCAAGTTACTCTGCCCCACCCAGTAGTTAGTGCCTTGGGTCGTAATTTCAACCAACAGATCTATCCTTGTATAATTAGATTTTGGAACTACAGTACCACATTTTTAATTACTATATGTCAAATAATAGTTTCAGTTAGCTTGGAATTTCAAGGATTGCAACTTTTACAACTATTGTTATTTAATGCACCTGATGGTTATTTTGTCTTAATTAAGAGCAAAGAAAAATAAAATCCAAAAAAAATTATGGTTGCCTGTAAAGTCGGTTTTACGGGCGAAGATTTTACGTGACAACGTCTTTTTCTCGGTAGAATATTTATTGATATGAATATTATTAAATTGCACAATAGGAACAAGGAATTGAATGAAAATAAGAATTGCACAAATTTTAACTATAGAAATATATTTTGTTTACTAAAACATTGTACATAATTTGAAATTAATTAAAATTTGTTATTGTAAATGGTAAAGTTGAATAAAACATTTACTAAAATTGGAATTTGAAATTCTTGCTAAACACAGTTAAATTCTAACTCCGCGCGTGGTGATTGGTCGGTTTAGTTCGTTTGTTTGGTCGCACTGTTATGCAGGTTAGAGGTTATAATTTGTTATTTTAAATGTTTGACTAGCAATACGCGCTGTTTCTTCTCAATCGACTGAATTACGATTGATTGCAGAGTGATTTAAACTAATAATTTACTTAACACTATCAACATTTGTCAATAGTATGACATAACCTATAAACTCAGTTTCTCAACTTTTGTGTCAATCTAACAATTAATCAATCAATCATAGTTTACGATAATGAAATATCAGTGTACAATTATTTACCTTTATTGTTGTAGTTGTTGTAAATGACGAATCTAAGCACTCCACATTTTCACGAATAAACATAGTTATCTGCTTTATCCCGTGCGGCGGACCCACTGGACGGGCATCGTAACGTTACCGGGCGTTACACTTTTTCATGAGTGACTCCTAGCCACAACCTAATTTAAGACGTTGTCACGTCAAAAATCATCTATATCTATTTCTAAATCTTTTGTTACTCTAAAAGTTTTATCTCCACCAAAATTAGGAAGGCTGACAACCAATTTCTTTCCTAGGAAAAATATCGTCTATTATGAACAACAGGGTTGTTTATACAGAGTAGATTTGCTCTTAACTGCTCCTACACTAGAGATTATCCCTATTTTAAAGAATATTGAGTTATCTTGGGAAACAGCATCTTGGGAATCATAGTTTTTATGTTGTGAAGTATACTATTCAGTAATAAGTACTGTGAATAAATACATAGTATTGAAAGTGTCATATGTAGTTTTATATTGCGGTTTTTTATCTGCCAGATTTTATGTTTTTAGAATCTGCGACAACCTATTGATTGCTGGGGATATGAACTTGAATCTTTTGGAGGATAGGGAACTAATAGATAACTATAAGCTTACCTTAGCTTTAGATGGCTTACAGTCCATGATTAATGAACCAACATGAATAACACAGAAATCACAAACTTGCATTGATCATGTATTAGTTAGAATTCGGAACAGAAACAAAATAGGAGTACAAGCACTGGTAATTGATAGCGGGCTGACTGACCATTGTTTATCAGCTGTACTGTTGGTGCGGGAGGGGGAAGACACACTTAGAAATATCAAGGTCACGGAGCCAGTACCCTCTATCGGTATCAATCACGAATATTTCAGTGATAAGCTAAATAATGTAAATTGGGATTTCGTTTTTAAGGAAAAGAATGCATCTCACGCTTTTGATTTGTTCCACGATAAATTTTGTAACTTTTCAAGAAAAACCGAGAAGGTTGTGCATAAAAAATGTAAATTTCCTAAACTAAAGCCATGGATTACAGATGAAACGTGTAAACTAATTAAAAAGCGTAAGTTTATTAAAAGCAATTTAAAAAAATTCCGACAATATGGAATTATTAACGTATTTTAAAACATTTAGAAACAAGTTAAAGATAGACATAAGGAATCAAGAAGATAGTTATTTGAAAAATATAAGGGAAATTCTAAGAAAACTTGGATGGTTTTAAAAGAGGTAAGTGGTCAACAAACCAAAGTAAATGGTTTGATTTATTTAAAAGAAGACAATACAAGCATAGTTGAACCTTTAGCTGTAGCTGAAGCATTTAATACATATTTCTTGTACATTTCTGAAAAATTAGTAGATAAACAAAAAACTCATAAAACAGTTGATCTTGAGCTGATGGATTGTAAAGACAGCTTTGCTACCCAACCGTTGTCAGGATCAATGTATCTATCTCCTGTATTAGATAATGATCTAGAAAGAGCAGTAAACTATTTGAAAAATGGAACTACACCAGGTCTTGACGGAGTAAATTCGACAGTGATTAAGATTCATTTTAAGGAAATTAAGGAGGATGCAATGTGTTAAAGTTAACGGAGTAGTAAGTGTGTAACATGTTATTTTTTTAACATACAAAATTAAATTTAAATTTAAAATATTCATTAGTAAAATTGAAAAAATTAGAACAGACAATTTTTTAATATTACGAATAACGACTTGAGTTTTAGAATTATAATGAAAAGGAGCGAAATGATTATTTTACTGACGATGAGTCAGACGCTATCTGGCAGGTCCGTGCCCGCACGGATATCGCCGCTTCCCCTCCGATCACGGCGAGAGGAGAAGGCTTCCCCCACCCCCGCGATCGCGCGAACCTATATAATGACGGCCGATTTGAAGACACGGAGAGACAGTCAGTGACCGCGACACCGCCGACGACCGCTGCTCACCACGACTACTTCAACCCCTTCCCCCGACCCCGCTCGCTGAACGATTGTACATCACGACTCGACGCCCGCCGCCGATATCCAGCACCAGGTAAGGAACAACGACCCTGTTCCTTACTAAAGTGTTTTATCTCCGCCATCAACAATTCTTCCAAATTTTTTTTTTATGTGAGACAGAATTTAATATTTTATTTGTCATTTATGAAAATTAATCGATCTGAAATATATTAGTAATGTTTGATGGTTATAGATTTATTTTGATAAGATAATTGTTTGATTTTAAATATACTCTTAATAATTTATTTGATATTTAAGGGTATCATTAAATTTAAATAGAATATATTTGACTTTCTCAATTTACTGAAACTTTGATTACTTTTTCAACCTGAATTACTAAAGTTATTCTTTTCTTCAATTTAACTTATATTTAGAATTTCAATTACTCAGATTATTTTTTTTTGTCATTTCGACTAAATTTTAATTACTGTGTTAAAATTTTCCTTTCTAAATTTTTCAGATCTCGCATTTCTTTTCCTGGCGATCGATCTGGCACCTCATCCCGAATTTCCTTTACGAACTTTCCTACCAATTATCTCCTACCCGAAAAAAAATTATAACAGTCGGGACTCGCCTTACCACTGCTTTCTTTCCGGCGATAGTACTGGCATCCTATACCCACGACTTCCTTTTATAAATACTTTCTTCCCACCGACCCCGTCCTCATAAACTAAATCTTATGTTCAATCGATGTAAATTTTTATATTAGGTATAAAGTTTTCTCGACCATCATTCTGCTGTCTGATTATTATCACATTTCTTGGCGAATCTCTAATCTACTCGGAAATATTTTTCTTTCTTATTGAAGTTCAATCTAATTTTCATTTTATTAATTATTTATATCTTTGTAAGTGATTATCTTTATTTTTCTCCTTTATCTATTTCGGGACTCGCAACCCTTTCTTTTTATTTTTTGCGAACGTCCTGACACCCTCACCCCGATAACCTCCATCAAAATATTTATATAACGATATTTTAGTTTATTTTTCTGGTGAACTGTGCAGATAGGGTGAGTGTTCAATTTTTCTTTGATATTCATAGAGCCCTAATATTTATAGTAATTTAGCTTAGTAGCCTTATTGCATAGTTTAATCATTTAACTTTATCTTAGCTTGCATATGGTAGGGTAATTCTGCATGGTGTGTTATAAGTGATTACTTTGTTTTTTTTATTTTCCAAAATTATATGCCTGAGAAAGTAAACTTGATATTTTATTTTGGAGCTATACACTTGCCTAGAGAAAAAATACAGTTTAGTCTATTTTTATATTATAAATTCATCTAGCTTTTGCATCCCGTAGAAATATTGTTTGTTAATGGTTAGTGCTTGCTTTATGTATATAGTAGTTGCACTGTGATATTGGTGCATGGCTAATCTTTAATTTATAAGATTGTATATTTGCTATTGGTGTTATTTGAATATTGCTTTTGTTTGCCATTGCTATTCATATTTTGCTTTGATTTTGTATTTTGCTTCTACTAACCATCATTATTTAACCGATTAATTATTCCAACCCCGGGCTCTTACAATAATTACTGTATACGACTCCCCGACCAAGTTATCAGTGGAGACTACTCAGCTTACTTGTAATTCCTCACTGACCGACGTATTAATAAACAATACAGTTGTTTTCGAAAATCGGACTCGCTTGAACAATAACTTTCCTAGAACAAGAAATTTTTATTTTTCTGAGCAAGATTATTTTTTTTTATTTTTTTCGTCTTCAAAATTTTATTGGAGTCGACGTGATGAAGTAAGCCCAACGTTATTTTGGAAGTATCAATTTCTTCCGCAGGGCCCTCTGATTCGACTCCTAACAATAAATAATAGTTATATGAAATTCTCGAACCCTGGAAATTTCTAACCCAGCTCGACTGGCTATCTGGCAAGTTGCGAATATTTTCGCTTGCCCCGAAAATAACATCGCAAAGTGGCGCCCGAACAGGGACTGTAATATACGTTAATTTACGAACTTTACGATTTACTTTACACTTTTTTGTGAATATACTTTACAATTTACGACTAAAAAAATTGTTAAAGTTTTACAATAACTTTTTGTTTAAGAGAATTCGATACGTACAATAATGATGTACTTACTAAACCTCTTTCTCCGCCCTTATCAAATTTTATTCTTCATGTCTGTAAACGGAAATGATGGACAAGGGGACACAAACAAACGAAAAACAACTACGACTACTACGACTTCAACTCGGGTTACGACACCACAGGCTTCTGTTGGTACATTACCAAAACTTTGTCCCCCTACAGTCGCACCGATTACTACTACGCCTACTGCTACTATTACCACCACCACTACTACTAGTACTACTGCTACTACAATGGGCCTACCGATCCCTCCTACAACTATTCCCAATCCCCAAATTATGCTTCCTTCCCCTTCGGAGAATGATCCTCGTGTGGGCTGGATTTATAAACTACAAAAGAACGACCTACAGGAAGAGTTAAGAAAATTTAATCTGAATCCGGATGGTAATGTGGCTGAACTACGAAAGCGACTTGTAACTTTTCTTAGGTCTGGAAAAAACACCTCCTGAACCTCTTCCACTAAGAACAGAATTATTGTCATACGGACAAAACCTCGCGACCAATGTAGTTTCCTCAGCATTAGGACCGATTAGTGCCTCTCATGTTGACGGTCATATACAACATGAGGAAGTTAGCATTCGAGAAATGTTAAACCTCCCTCCTACAGCAGTTTTAGACTAGTACAGGAACGATTAGCCCTTTTAATACACGAAAAATCTGTAAATTCCATAGCCCAAACAAACACACCAGATATAACAACACCTCACCCGTTGAGAATGTCGACAGCAAGATCCCTCACAGGTGATGAGCCTTGTGACCCGAATTTTGGATTGTACAGTGGCGCTAACACGGCAAGCAGGCCTACATCTGAACTTAGACATCCGGATATCTCTCATATCTGTAATCAAGTTCGGAAATGGAATTTGAGATTCGATGGGGATGGAGACCCAGTCTCTTTCATTGAGCGTCTCAATGAACTTGCCGAATCTTATGAAATACCTCCCGATCGGCTACTAAAAGCATTACCGGAACTTTTTAAGGGAAACGCTCTTTTCTGGTACCGAAATAATAAGTCATTTTGGACAAACTATGACGACTTTGTAATCAGCTTCGAAGAGCAGTATCTTCCTCCAGATTACCGACGTAACTTGGATGAGGAAATAACTCGAAGAACTCAGGGCGAGAGTGAGCCAATGCGAAAATTTATTGTAGCCCTTATGACTCTAATTCGACGACGTGGTGGCTTCTCTGTAAACCAAACACTAAACCGATTATATTCCAACATGAGACCTGAATACAAATTAACGATCAGAAGGGAAAGTTTTCACTCGATTAGTGAATTAATTCATCTTGCCGAAGGTTATGAAAGTTATTTGCGAGAGAAGAATAGTTACCGACCTCCTCCAAATCCGGCTCAATCCATGGTACCTGAGACGGCATACGACTCAAAACGTAGAGTTTTTTAAGTCATACCCAGTTCAGATGATAGATAAGCCAGAACTGTATCACGATAAACCCAAATCTTTTCCCGATAAGCGAAGGTTCGAGCCCTCTACAACTGTCCCGACTAACACTACTCAGCCAAGGCATCTTACTACAGATACAACGACTGCCATTCCTATTTGTTGGAATTGTGAAACTAAAGGGCATAAATATCACCAGTGTCTTCTCCCTAAAACCATTCGCTGTTTTAACTGTAAGAAAGTAGGAGTTCGAACCGTCCAGTGTCCTTGCAGGCAGGGAAACATTTCCGGAGCCCGGAGCGTCAGAGGTGTCCCGGGACTCTGGGGCAACAAATCACCTCAATCGAATGGCCCAAGTGGCTCAACCAAATAAAAGAATTTAACAAAAGCAGCTGTGCCGAAGTTAAATCGAATGATCCTAGACCATTTGTATCCATTAAGATTCAAGAAACTACCTTTTGTGCACTGCTTGATACGGGATCGATGGTGACTATTATAGGGGAAAGAGTAGCTCATCATCTATTACAGTTAGGCGTTAGGCCTAAGAACGTAAATGTTAATGTTAATATGACCGATAGCACAAATAGCCAGATATCTCAGGCCTTCGAATTTAACTGCGAGATAGCCGATATTAGAACTAAGGTACGCGCCCTGTTTCTACCAGGCTTAACTACGCCGATGATTTTGGGTATGGACGTTATAACGCCTTTAAAACTGATCGATATCACTCCTCATGAAAGTACTGCAGAAACAGTGACTAGATGCGATAATTCAAAGACTATTCATACTGATGCCGTTATGACACTAACAGAAGTAGAAAGTAAAAAACTGAAAGAATTCCTTGATTATCAGTTGAATTTGTTCGATGGTTTTATTGGTCGCACGACATTAGTGGAACATAAAATTCGCCTTAAAACTGATACACCCATAAAACAGAGGTATTATTATCGCAACCCGGCAATGCAGGCGATCATTAACAAAGAAGTTGACAAGATGCTGGAGTCAGGCATCATTGAACCATCATCTAGTCCTTGGAGCTCTCCACTAGTGCTGGTTAAGAAATCGAATGGAAAAGTAAGGTGTTGCATCGACTTAAGGCGAGTTAATGCGGTCAGTGAGAAGGATGCATATCCCCTTCCCCAAATAAGTGCGATACTCGACAAACTGAGAAATGCTTGCTATATATCCACGATCGACCTAAAGGATGGCTATTGGCAGGTACCTCTCGAAGTAAACAGTAGACCAATTACGGCTTTCACCGTTCCCGGCAGAGGGTTATTCCAATTCAAGGTCATGCCATTTGGCTTACACTCTGCTCCGGCTACCTTTCAGAGATTGCTAGACCAAGTGATAGGACCTGAGTTTGAGCCCTACGCTTTTGCCTATTTAGACGATTTGGTGCTGGTATCCCGAACATTCGAAGAACATTTAAAACTTCTCAAAGAAGTGTTCGAACGCCTTAGAAATGCAGGATTATTACCAAATATGGAAAAATGTAACTTTTGTAAAAAGGAGTTGAAATACCTTGGCCACGTAATAAACGAGAAAGGAATCCAGACGGATCCAGAAAAGGTTAAATCAATTGTAGATTTTCCAGCACCTAAAACTGTAAAACAAGTACGGAGTTTCTTGGGACTTGCGTCTTGGTACAGACGATTTATCGAAAACTTTGCAAACATATCTAAGCCATTGACGAAACTCTTAAGAAAGGGGAATAGATGGGAATGGACGGATTCTCAAGAACGAGCATTTAATTCCCTTAAAGCAAAACTTTCTACCGCACCGGTCTTAGCCTGCCCTGACTTCAAGGAAACTTTTGTGGTCCACGTGGATGCCTCCAATGAAGGTTTAGGGGCTTCGCTTACTCAAAATATTGGCAAGAGGGAGAAGGTTATTGCATATGCGAGTCGACTTTTACACGAGAATGAAAAGAAATTTTCTGTAACCGAGAAAGAATGCCTAGCTCTGGTATGGGCCGTTCAAAAATTTCGTCCGTACCTCGAAGGGTACAAGTTTATTGCGATAACTGACCATCAAGCTTTAAAGTGGTTGATGAGTTTGGAGAAACCATCTGGAAGACTTGCTCGCTGGATGCTGGAACTACAGCAACATGACTTCGAAGTCCAATACCGCAAGGGAGTCCTGAACCGAGTAGCAGACGCACTCTCCCGGTATCCGATCGACACGTCAAGCTGTGATCCTGTAGTCGGTTCAACCGTTGGGTGTAGCGCCGCCAACGACAGTTCGAATAACTCTCGGAGGCAACTATCGCTCAAAACCAAGGAACCAAGGCTAGAAACAGCTTCAGGCGAACTTGTGCCCGATTGGCACTCGAAAATGCTTCTGAAGGTATCTGCAAGTCCGAATAAATATGCAGATTACACCATTCGAGGAAATAAACTATACCGAAAAATCGATAAATCAAGTACCGACCCAAAAACAAATTGGAAACTTTGCGTACCAGATTCTCTAAAATCCGATATACTGAGAGAAAATCATGACAGCACAACAGCTGGCCATTTAGGTGTAAACAAAACGATCCAGAAAATCAGCGCCAGATACTTTTGGCCTGGATGGAGAAACGATATTCGAAAATATGTAAAAAATTGCGACACTTGCCAGAGATACAAGGTGGAACAATGTAAACCGGTGGGTAAAATGCATTTCAGACGCCCCCAAGGACCTTGGTTCACAGTAACCAGCGATCTGATGGGACCTTTACCTCGATCTCGTAAGGGAAAACAGATTTATCCTGGTGTTCCAAGATACCTTTACCAAATGGGTAGAAATTGTAGCATTACCATCAGCAACTGCTAAGAAGGTGGCAGAAAAGTTCGAAGACCTTATATTGATGCGATATGGTGCTCCAGAAGTAGTACTGACAGATAACGGAACGCAGTACCTCTCGAAAATCTTCCAAAAACTTACAAGTGATTGGGGAATAATTCACAAAACAACCGCACCTTATAGTCCGCAGAGTAATCCAACAGAGCGAACGAACCGTGTATTGAAAACTATGATTTCTCAGTTCGTGCGAAATGATCATCGTAGTTGGGATCAACATTTAAATGAATTTAGATTTGCGTTAAATACATGTTTTAGCGAATCAACAAAATTTACTCCGGCCATGCTCAATTTTGGCAGAGAACTTAAAACTCCAAACTGTATCTACGGTCAGGTATTAGAGAATGCCACTCAAGGTGCTGTTAAACCTAGCGAAATCGATATACATGAATCTCGAATGAACTTCATGCTAAAATTAAGGGAAAAATGTAAGCTAAACATGGAAAAAGCACACACTCGCCAAGCTCATTACTATAATCTCAGAAGAAGAGATAACAGTTTTGTAATAGGCCAACAAGTTTTGAGGCGCAGCCATACACTTTCCTCAGCGGCTGAGAATATCGCAGGAAAATTGGCACCAAAGTTTGAAGGACCATTCATCTTACATCGAAAGATAGGATGGAATATATTCGAACTTCGAGATCTCCATGGAAAGAACGTAGGCCGAGCCCATACGAAGGATCTGAAGACATACTCTTCCTTGGAGGCACATTAGATCCCTGTGTTGCCCCGTAGTGTGCCCATAGTTTCCTTTCTACTAATCTGTTTTATTGTATGATTTCTTGGTTGCCCGATGTGTTTATTGTTTTTGCGCCAAGAGTTGCTTTAGTAGACTAGTATTCCTACAACAAATCACCTTTCTATCCCAAATTCTTCCTTGTAAGACTGCCACTCTCCTGTACCCGGCGTGTCTAATATCCTTCCCTTAGAGATTTTATATTTTCGAGTTCGATTTTTGTTTATTTTTATTAGTAAAGCGAGATCTGATTTTGTTTTCTAGCAATTATATGTATTGTGAAAGACTGTGCCCGTAATATATTTTAGTGTAAATTTTAGTTTTGTTAAATAATTTTTCTTTGTTTATGCAGATTGCAATTTGTTTTTAGTTATATTTTCTTACCAGAATATGTTATCATTTTATTTTATTTGTTGATTAAAACATTAATTTCGTACGAAAAGAGTCTTTAGTTTGTTTCATTTCATTTCAGAAACTTTCAAAACGAATACAAGAGGAGATTAAACTACGGTAACTTTTTTGTTTATCTATATACAAATACCACATTTAACTTTTTTCTTCTTTTTTTGTTTCCCGAAGTACAGATGGGGTGTAACATGTTATTTTTTTAACATACAAAATTAAATTTAAATTTAAAATATTCATTAGTAAAATTGAAAAAATTAGAACAGACAATTTTTTAATATTACGAATAACGACTTGAGTTTTAGAATTATAATGAAAAGGAGCGAAATGATTATTTTACTGACGATGAGTCAGACGCTATCTGGCAGGTCCGTGCCCGCACGGATATCGCCGCTTCCCCTCCGATCACGGCGAGAGGAGAAGGCTTCCCCCACCCCCGCGATCGCGCGAACCTATATAATGACGGCCGATTGAAGACACGGAGAGACAGTCAGTGACCGCGACACCGCCGACGACCGCTGCTCACCACGACTACTTCAACCCCTTCCCCCGACCCCGCTCGCTGAACGATTGTACATCACGACTCGACGCCCGCCGCCGATATCCAGCACCAGGTAAGGAACAACGACCCTGTTCCTTACTAAAGTGTTTTATCTCCGCCATCAACAATTCTTCCAAATTTTTTTTTTATGTGAGACAGAATTTAATATTTTATTTGTCATTTATGAAAATTAATCGATCTGAAATATATTAGTAATGTTTGATGGTTATAGATTTATTTTGATAAGATAATTGTTTGATTTTAAATATACTCTTAATAATTTATTTGATATTTAAGGGTATCATTAAATTTAAATAGAATATATTTGACTTTCTCAATTTACTGAAACTTTGATTACTTTTTCAACCTGAATTACTAAAGTTATTCTTTTCTTCAATTTAACTTATATTTAGAATTTCAATTACTCAGATTATTTTTTTTTTGTCATTTCGACTAAATTTTAATTACTGTGTTAAAATTTTCCTTTCTAAATTTTTCAGATCTCGCATTTCTTTTCCTGGCGATCGATCTGGCACCTCATCCCGAATTTCCTTTACGAACTTTCCTACCAATTATCTCCTACCCGAAAAAAAATTATAACAGTCGGGACTCGCCTTACCACTGCTTTCTTTCCGGCGATAGTACTGGCATCCTATACCCACGACTTCCTTTTATAAATACTTTCTTCCCACCGACCCCGTCCTCATAAACTAAATCTTATGTTCAATCGATGTAAATTTTTATATTAGGTATAAAGTTTTCTCGACCATCATTCTGCTGTCTGATTATTATCACATTTCTTGGCGAATCTCTAATCTACTCGGAAATATTTTTCTTTCTTATTGAAGTTCAATCTAATTTTCATTTTATTAATTATTTATATCTTTGTAAGTGATTATCTTTATTTTTCTCCTTTATCTATTTCGGGACTCGCAACCCTTTCTTTTTATTTTTGCGAACGTCCTGACACCCTCACCCCGATAACCTCCATCAAAATATTTATATAACGATATTTTAGTTTATTTTTCTGGTGAACTGTGCAGATAGGGTGAGTGTTCAATTTTTCTTTGATATTCATAGAGCCCTAATATTTATAGTAATTTAGCTTAGTAGCCTTATTGCATAGTTTAATCATTTAACTTTATCTTAGCTTGCATATGGTAGGGTAATTCTGCATGGTGTGTTATAAGTGATTACTTTGTTTTTTTTATTTTCCAAAATTATATGCCTGAGAAAGTAAACTTGATATTTTATTTTGGAGCTATACACTTGCCTAGAGAAAAAATACAGTTTAGTCTATTTTTATATTATAAATTCATCTAGCTTTTGCATCCCGTAGAAATATTGTTTGTTAATGGTTAGTGCTTGCTTTATGTATATAGTAGTTGCACTGTGATATTGGTGCATGGCTAATCTTTAATTTATAAGATTGTATATTTGCTATTGGTGTTATTTGAATATTGCTTTTGTTTGCCATTGCTATTCATATTTTGCTTTGATTTTGTATTTTGCTTCTACTAACCATCATTATTTAACCGATTAATTATTCCAACCCCGGGCTCTTACAATAATTACTGTATACGACTCCCCGACCAAGTTATCAGTGGAGACTACTCAGCTTACTTGTAATTCCTCACTGACCGACGTATTAATAAACAATACAGTTGTTTTCGAAAATCGGACTCGCTTGAACAATAACTTTCCTAGAACAAGAAATTTTTATTTTTCTGAGCAAGATTATTTTTTTTTATTTTTTTTCGTCTTCAAAATTTTATTGGAGTCGACGTGATGAAGTAAGCCCAACGTTATTTTGGAAGTATCAATTTCTTCCGCAGGGCCCTCTGATTCGACTCCTAACAATAAATAATAGTTATATGAAATTCTCGAACCCTGGAAATTTCTAACCCAGCTCGACTGGCTATCTGGCAAGTTGCGAATATTTTCGCTTGCCCCGAAAATAACATCGCAAGTGGAATGAGGGAAATCAAACACGGTGTGCCGCAGGGGTCGGTTTTAGGGGCTACGTTATTTTTAATATACATTAATGACTTGTGCAATGCTAAATTAAATGCTAGTATCACTTCTTTCGCTGATAATACTCCTTTGTCTTATTCCGAAGAGTCTTGGAACGAAGTAGCTATTAAGATGAACAGGAATTTGCTTTCGATTTAATGGTGGTTTTGTAAAAACAATATGGCATTGAGTCCTGAAAAAACTCAATTTATCAATTTCTCTATTAAAAAGAATAATAAACAGGAAAATAAAATTGTTTTGAAATGCATTACTTGTATAATGAGTGGTGGTTTTTGCAACGATGGTTGCTGTGAACTAAAGGAAGCACGGAGCGTGAAATATTTAGGAATTATATTAGATGAAAAGTTAAATTGGAAAGATCACATAACACACCTCAAACAAAAAATAAATAATACAACAAGACTCTTCTATTATATTTGAAGTATGTGTAGTGATAGTTTATTAAGAACATTATATCTTTCATTAGTTCATAGTAGGTTAGAATACGGAATAGTGTGTTGGGGAGGCACATATGTCTCAAACTTAAAACCTATAATTACAGCACAGAAAAAGTTTATGAGAATAATAACTAAAAGTAATCGATTTGAACATTCTTTCCCAATTTTTTGTTCCTTAAAAGTTCTTCCTTTAAGATATATTTATGTATATTAGGTACTCAAAATTTTTTTCTTAAGAAGTAGAAACTGTAGGGAAAATTATGAGTATATTAACAGACTGCGTAGTAATAAAAATGTGTTTTGTTACCGAAGCCAACAAACACGTATTTTACAAAATCATTTAATTTTTTAGCACCTACATTATTTAACAAATTGCCAAACAACATAAAAGATTTAAGTAATATAAATGTTTTTCTTAAAAAATTAAGACTATGGTTGTTTACAATTCAGAATATTGAAGATTTATTGTTTTATATTTGTAATTAGTTGTTTTAGTTTTCCCTCCTACTTTACTCCACTGTACTTTGCTTTACTTACTGTATATTGCCTTATGATAAGTATTATAGTTATGAAATCATAAATTCTCTCAATAAGTGTTTTAAGTTGTTTTGTCTAATGATTTTGTAAGTGTTCATATTATAAATTGTAGTACAGTGGAGTCCCGCTAATCCGAACACGTGTAATCCGAACGTTGGTTAATCCGAACAGGTCCAGGAGGAATTATTTATAACGATAATGAACAGTTATAGGAACTAATTACATAAAAAAATGAAAATGGATGCATTATTTCGTACACGAACAAAGAAAACTTTAATTAAATAGACATACTGTACAGTATTTTTATTAAGACAAATTGTGTACGGTACAGTACATAAATAATGAAGTTAAATACAGTATCAAATTGAAACTTATAGGTTAAGTATGAGTTAAATTACTGTATTAAGAAGTGAAATCAAACGAAAATTGGACGTACAGTACTGATATTATTATTGAGTACAATATTAATTGTTAAAAGACATAAATTCAGTTATTGTCTTCTGTCGCATTGAAGAGAGTCTATTGGATGACACGTAGTTTCGTACAACTATTGAACGCGTGTACCCGTACAATATCCAGTACGCTCACATTGCTTACCAATAGAACTCTCACAATAAATACGGTAAATGTGCTTAATATTCGCAAACACTTTTATCTGTCAAGAAATACAATGCAACAGTCAGAAAACATGTTTTAATAAAACAATGTTGATAATTCTATAACAAAATAGACCCATTCTCAAGTTTAAAACCGTATTTTTCTGTAATTCTGGCTAATCCGAACAATCACAAATCCGAATAGGGCTCGGTCCCAATTAGGTCGGATTAACGGGACTCTACTGTAGTTTGGAAGAGTAGTATTTATTGTATATTTGATTGTGTATTATAGATTTAAGTATAATTACTTTATTTTTGTTTATATAATTTAGTTGCCATATGAACGGTGATATTTAAAATTGCAGTAAAGCCTCCAATCAGGCTAAGCCTTGGAGAATTAAATATTTCTCACGATATACTTATTAAATGTATGTATTCATTCAATTCAATTCATTTATTGTCGTTAAAATAAACATATGTTACAATAGGCTTTGTCACATTAGTCAATTAAATGGTAGCACAATGATACAAATAAAATAGCAGACATTTGACTTCAGCGAAAATTTGATGTAAGATAGCTTGTTGTTTATCAATGTGTCTTAATCTAAATATAACAATTAACAATATATAACAATGAACAAATATAACAATTAACAAACATAACAATTAATAAAATTAACATTAATAAATACAACAAATAATAAACAATTACAAAATATGAGAATAAATTATGATATATAAATATTACACCTAAAATATTATGTCATCTAATGAAACATTGTAGAATTCGTCTAAACTATAAAAAGCTTTTTTTTAAAAACCATTTCTTAAGAACTAATTTAAAACTATTTACAGACAAAGACTTTACATTTAGAGGTAATTTGTTAAAAAGCTTTATGCCAATATGTATGTAATTACTTTTCGTCTTACTTAGACGTACAAATTCTTCATCGATAAGGTTTTTATTTCTGGTGTTATATACATGTTTACTGCTTCGTAAATTAAATTCTGCATAATGGTCTTTAACATACATAATTGATTGAAACATGAACACACAGGGTAACGTTAGAATACTCAGATCAATAAAATGCGGTCTACATGATTCAGTGTCCCCAATTCCCACTATACATCTAATCGCCTTCTTTTGCCATATAAAAACCTGTTGAGCCCCAGAGGAGTTTCCCCAAAGAGTTGTATCGTATAATAGGTGACAGTGAAAAAAAGAGTAGTAAGCATTTAAAATAAGTTCCCTACTGGTACATGTTTTTAGTTTCCTTAATAAGAAAAGAACTTTAGCCAATTTTTTACACAATTTATTTGTATGTTCATTCCAACTAAGCTTGCAGTCTAGATTTATTCCTAGGAGTTTAACAGATCTATTTTCAGTGTTTTTAAGCCCAAAAACAATTCTTTCAGTCTTATTTTTATTAAGTAATAATTTATTATTTTCAAGCCATATGCAAAACTTTTTAAATGTGGTTTCACTGTCTTCGAGTAATATATTAAGATCTTTTCCTGCATTTAACAATGTTGTGTCATCAGCATATAAAGCACAATTTCTGGATAAGAAACTTGGGAGGTCATTAGTAAAAATAATAAAAAGAAATGGCCCAAGTACTGAGCCCTGGGGAACCTCGTTTAATACTTTTTGCAGGCTTGATTGTTGTTCACCAGTTTTAACCATTTGATATCCATCCCTCAAGTACGACCTTAATAGATTTAGCTCATTTTGCACAATACCGTAAAATTCAAGTTTTGTCATAAGAATATCATGAGACACAATGTCAAACGCTTTACTTAGGTCCAACAAGGTTGCATGAGTATAATTTTTTTATTAAAATCCTTGAAATACATAGGATACTATATTTTCTATAGCATTGATGGTAGAAAATATGTATGTAAACATACATTGATTCTGTATGTATGTAAGGTGTTGTTTGAGAAATAAAATTTCTTTCTTTCTTTCTTTCGTTTGATGAAACATTGTATCCTTTCCTACAAAAGTCTATTTTACATTCACTTTGTATATTTAGATTGTTCCAACATATAACCTTTTGTATGTTTTGAAAATTACTTTTTAGAGTTTTTACTTTATACAAAAAAACAAAATAATGCTGATTTGAGTCGAAAGAATCTCATTAAACATATTTATTTATAAGTGACTATGTGATGAGTGTCCGCAACTAAAAGTTTTTCAACGGCCAGGATCCAGGATTAACACGTTCCCTATCAACACGTGAGAAAACACCGTTACAACAGCCCGGTGCCAAAAAATACAGTTGTCACTTCAAATTATTCTCCCCATAGACTGACAACTGTAGGTTACCCATGGACTGAATGCACTGAACCAATGTCAGCTACTATTGACGTAAAAACAATGTTGTTTTATTGTCTCTTACAACCTTTTGATCTATGTTATCAACTTAAATTTAGTTGTTCGGTCAACAGGAATGTTTGAAAATTGGGCTGGCCACACGTTTCCTGAGTGGGATAATTTTTACTGTTTTTTAATCCTTATCTTGTAACTAAATTTCCTACAAACGGCATTCAACAAGATGGCCGAATAGTGATGTATGTTATATATTGTAATGGATTGAAATTGTGGTTGAAATTTGTAATATATTGTCGTGTTTTATTGAATTGATAAAATACACCACAATAGAAAACATATTCTCTACATCAACTATAGCTTACATTGGTCTATGAGAATATTAACATGTTTTAAGTTATATACATTGCAAGGTACGCAATAGACTGGTAACACTTATAATTAATTAACATAACTGAAGTTTAGTTTGAAGTTTAGTTTATGACAATTGAAGGATTGTGAAGGAAACAGGATTTTTCCAGACATTTTTCATCGTAAGACGTTTTAGTTTCATTGAACGATGGATAAATGTCCAGAAAAATCCTGTTTCCTGGGTAAATTAAAGTATAATTTATGAAGGAAAATTATGTTTTTCTTTACTGATTTACGTATCTAATCATTGTCTGATTGATGAAACAAATGTTTTTAGGTTGGTCTATTCGAAAGTATGTGTCACCATCTTTAGTGTCTGGTAGAAATCAAGTCTAACAGGATTGGACAGTGAGAAAAAGTTTATACTCAGTAGCAAACATGTTAAGACATCCTGCTTTACTGCCGTATTAGAACCCTACAAAAACAGCAAACCCTACAGTAAATTAAACTCATTTTATTTAATATCATGAAGAATGATAAGCTAACTTGCTTCAAAGCTAGATGTAGACCTGACAGTTCTATTTCAATTCTCTATAAATCTGATAATCAGTAAAGGGAATAACAGCCAACAGTATGTTTACAATTATGGAGAATTTGTTTGATTGCCAATATTATTTAAGTTATTGTCAGTATTGATAAGAATAATAGTGTAAGCATTGATCATGTAATGTACCTGAAAGATAATTTCATTGGTTAACTTTAGAAGTGACAAATATCAGATTTCCAAGGTTTTCCTTATTTCTGAGGTAGTTTTGGATTATATTCTGTACTATTTTACTTTAATTCATGGTTTAATGTTGCACCCTAACACAACATTTATCAATGGAAAGTTAAAGAAAAACTACAATATTTGTAAACAGTTGACAGTTAAACGCTTGCACCAATGAAATTCATAAACGGAAAAATTCCGTATGGGTAGCACCAGTCTAAGAAAAGTTCCATTTTTAGAGCAACTATGGTCAATCATGTGTTTTTATATAAAAGTTATAATTTTCATGTAACAGAATTTGGAAATTAGCCTATGTCTTATTTGAAAACTACAAGCAAACAAAAGTTCCAGCAGTAGAAAAACAGCTGAGTCTATTTATTTCTATATATTATATAAAACAATTAATTTTTAGAAATTACGTTTATACCAAACAAAAGCTTAAGGTCTGTAAAAGCGTTTAACTACCACAGTAATCGTACAAATTTGCTACAAAATGTATATCATGAAATAAAAATATAGTTATTTTAAATATCAGTTAAATTTACTACTGCTTTAGCTCTTTTTGAGCTAAAAACACAATAGTACTTTCATTGTAATTTTATTTAGGTTTTACAATTAGTAATAATTTAAATTATTATATGAACTTGTTCTCCTTTTTGTTTTCTACATAAAAATAAGTTATTTATCGGCAATATACATTATTTAAGATTTTATACAGTTGTTTTGAATGAAAGTAAACTTTTTTGTAATTTTGAAGTTTTATGTAGATTTTATATACAACCAGTCTTATGGTACCACTTGGAAAAATTTCTGCACAACTTAACTACCGAACATGATCTCCAAAAACCGAAACCATCCCTGTCCTAAATGATTTAAATATACTTATATAGTGCAACTTGTAGATACGATAATTGTCACTAAAAACCCCGAAAAAGTTTAAACCACAAAATATATCCTATAAATATCTCGCAGAAGATCTTTGGCCAGCTTGATTCGTCATTTTTTACAATTGGTGGCTGTATACAACTTTTTAAATTCACAATTAAGTTATATATGAACCTAGAGAAAAAACATGTACAGAAATGCTTATAAGATTTACTAAAAATTTGTGGAAATCAATTTTGTTGGTACCCACCGGGACTACATCTCAAATGGTTTTCAAGATATTGATTAAATGTAATCCTATAAGAACTTTTCTATCACATCTGATATGCTGAAACAAGTTTAAACTTGGTACAAAACTTGATCCTTGAAATGTCGACTAAGTTTACTGAACTGTTTGGTACACCATCTCTCTTTACTATGACGGTCTTTTAAACTTCTAAATGTTCACATCTCTGTTATTTATAAACTTAGAGTAAAATCAAAAACTGTTCTGATATGATTATAATATTAACGTTTTATTATTTGTTATTAACATTTGTTTGGTATCGGTAAATCCAATGCTCGCATAAATTAATATTTCAGATGTCACCAAAAGTACCTAAGTCACATCTTTCTAAGAAATAGAGCCAGAAGGACTATTTCTATTACAATCAACATAATAAAAAACTATTATGTGCAATACAAAAATGTGTTTCTAAAGAAACAAATGAATTTCCAAACTTTTTTATATCTTGGAAATGATTAAACATTTATTACTCTTTTTTAAAGTAATCGGTTTTGACATTTTAAAACAGGAATTTTGTGCCAGATTCATAATCTGTGGAATAAGGCGATCAGATGAAAAATTACAGTTATATATCACTCTATGGCTTCAGCGTAGCCTATTATGTGTAATTTAGTGAATCCCTGGACTAAATGGGATCTCACTGAACATGAGAGAAGGTGGAGGTTGCACCTGGGCATGAGAATGAGCAGAATGGTAATACAGTCGCCTTCCTCCAGAGTGGTGTCTGACCTTCTCCCACTAACCAAACACTTAACCGAACATTGCAAGATCTACGTAATGACTCAAGATGTTTTGAGGCGCAATGATTTTACTGTCTGGCGTTTTTTGCCAAACATTGCCAGTAATTCCCAGATCGACTGCTGCTGACGAAATAAACCCTTGCCTCAAATCATCGAATCTATGGCGCTATGTTAAGAAACTTCAGCTGACAAAAAACATGAGAGTTGCATTGCTGAACGATACATCTGCTGAAGATTTCTCTGAGCAATTGCTGACTATCGGTAATGGTCGTGTACCTGTCGACGAATCGAGCGGATGGATTTCATTTCCTCCGAATTTCTATAACTTTGTCTCATCGAAAGACAAACTCATCAATAAAGTATTCCCAAACATCATTACTAACCTCAAAAATAATGAATGGTTGAGTGAGCGAGCAATTTTGGCAGCTAAGAATAAAGATGTAGATAACTTAAACTACATAATCCAGAATGAGATCATTGGTACACTGCATTCTTTCAAATCTATTGACTGTGTAACAAATAAAGATGATGCCAATAACTATCCAATTGATTTTTTTTTAACCACATTTTTTTGTGTAAAACCACTAACAAAGCTGGATTCGAGGTTGGTAATCACGAGGTAACAGTGAGTGAACTCGTTGTACGTGGTAAGGATGAAGTTGTTGCTCATGTAGTATAGTCCAGACTGTTTCATTGCTAACATTGAACTGCAAACCAATTTCTCTAGTACTTTTGTTGGGGTGGTCTGATATGACATCCAATATGGATTCTTCCAATTCAGGAGTTCTTACTGAAACCTGTCGGCCTGAGTTACCTGGTTTTTGGTGTGAAAAGCTTCCTGTCTCTGCAAGTTGTCGATGAATTGTTGAAAAAGTTTCATTACAAGGTAACACACAATTTGGGAAACGTTCCTGATACAGTATTCTCGCTGCAGTACCACTACAATTAGCAAGGCCATACATTAGATGCATGTCTCCCAATTCTGAGTTGGTAAAATCATTGGTAATATCATTATTTGCCATTCCTGTTGCTAATGAAAAGAAACTAAATCATAAACACTTACTAATTAAAACAAACAATACTTTATACTAAAGTAATTGGAATGGACACAAAACAACTTTTACATTACAGAAGAAATAGGTTAAGTTAGTTATGAGTAAAATGCAAACAATGCCAGAAACGTAAACAACTTTTAATAGCTTAAATAAACAGCTGTTCACATTAATCAGCTCATTGACTTTAAATCAGCTGTTCAGAGTAAAATAGTTTAGAATACTATACTTCCCGTTGTGTAATGTTGTAAAACCTGGTATTATGTTTGGTAGTACTACTGTAATCAGTTGTTTTTATTTGATTTTAATGAAACAACCACTGTTAAATTTACAATAAATTTTACAACATTTTATTATTCTTGTAAAATTTTCATACAGGGTATTGATTTTGAGGAATTTAACATCAAAATTTATGATCGGCTGCTATTTTGAAACGGGTTAAGATAATTTGTCCATATTTTTTACTCAAATGGGTATACAAAAGGTAAAAACAACTGCAAAGTTGCATAAATTTATCTTTACTGGTATAAGAGATATAACTTTTTTGGTAAAAATCACTTTCAGACAGATAGATGGAAAATTAAAGGTTTTAGGACATACATCCATATGAAGTTTTTTCTCATTTTCTTGTCTAGAACAAAATACTACAATATTGAAACACCTTTAGTAACACCCTGCGCATGCACACACTCGCACACACACACGCATATGTGCACACACACACACACACACACACACACACACACACACACACACACACACACACACACACACACACACACACACACAACTCAAATTGCATATATACTAAAAACAATTAAAATATTTTCAGCAATTTCATTGAATTAATTGAGAGTTACACATTGAATTAATTTCAAACAATTTTGTTTTAATACATTAAAAACAGCTAGCTTTAAATAAATTTTAATTAAGTATAATAAAAATGAGTTTGTATTTGATAGTTTAGGTGTTTCTAATATTGATAATTTTGTTAGCTGATTAGGTTATCAACCGACGTGAAACTGGCCATAGATTCCATCCATAAAAAGAACGAGTACCGGGAACTAGTTCCTAAATGAATCCTAACCTAGTTCATCAACTCAAACCATACAAAATATATATTTAATTAATAACGTGAAGATAAATACTACAAATACAAATTTTAAATGAACAAACACTACTTTTATGATAATAATCCCCTTTTATAGTGGCAATTTTCAAGACTATACTCAATTAAAAGGCAAGTTTTGAGAAACCCTATAAAAGGGCCCATACCTTAAAAACGTACAAGCCAATTTTGATAAAACTTTCTATACACATTCACTAAATGGTCTACTATACTAAAATACAAGCCTCATTCTTAGGCCGCAACTATTTCCGGAGCCACATCAACTTTACAGGCCAAGTGCTGACAAAAACCAATCTATGGATGTCCATACTTCAAAAACGTACGAGCCAATTTTGATAAAACTTTCTATACACAATCACTACATGGTCTACTATACTAAAATACAAGCCTATACATGGTGGCCTTCTCTCATACTGCAACCTAACTAGACCTATCAGGGGATATCTTAAGGAACCTTTAAACAATATTGTTCAATCCATTTCCACTAACATATTTTGTTATCTCCTGTGTGTGACATTGAAGAAAACAATCAAACAAAATAAACGTTAGACCTACTAAACATGATTGTGCAATATATTCAGCTATTAGTACTAGTTAATACACATAGTTGTATCTAGTGTAGTTACACATTGATTTAAAGATTAAATTAGTGAATAATGTAAGGTCTACTGTTGGAAAGTTCAGAGTTATGTATTTACCTTAATCTAAGAATCGTATTTAACTAATATCGCCTGTCAACGTCAACACTAAAGTAACCAAGCAGAAAGGTTACCTGCAGTTGCAGTGGAGTGATCCTCTAATGTTGTGAGATGTGTCGTCGAAAACTTAAAAAAAATTTCACTAGACAGCAGAGCGTGAAATGTAAGTAAAGCCCTTATCTAACCACCGTGAAGTTAGCGTCACTTTATCGTCCAGACCGTCTAGTGCATCAATGTTGCAGTCATCAATCTGAAGGCGTTAACAAAAATTCAAAAACTGAGATAAATTGTATAATACTAATTATAAAAACGATCTTTCACAAAATCAACACAGTTTTTTCTATTTATTACTTTCCACAAAGGTTTCCCATTAAATGTGTCATGAATAAAATTCCCAAATATAATACCTAAGTAAACCGTAGGAATGTATCGTAAAATGGACGTCCTCTAATAAATGCCACTCCTGAGACTTAACCAAACAAGTGCCCGCAATGGAACTTCGTACACAGATGCTCTGTAAGCTGAACTTTAATATACCAACGTCAAAAAGGTGGTGTCGGCCGTCAGAGGTCCTATCGTCGAAATTAAATGCACCGTTAGACGGGGCGTTCTCGTATAAAAGTCGCTCCTGAGACTAAACCAAACAAGTGCCCGCAATGAAACTTTGTACACAGATGCTCTGTAAGCTGAACTATAATATACCAACGTCAAATAGGTGGTGTCGGCCGTCAGAGGTCCTATCGTCAAAATAAAATGCACGGTTAGACGGGGCGTTCTCGTATAAAAGTCACTTCTGAGACTTAACCAAACAAGTGCCCGCAATGAAACTTTGTACACAGATGCTCTGTAAGCTGAACTTTAATATACCAACGTCAAAAAGGTGGTGTCGGCCGTCAGAGGTCCTATCGTCTAAATTAAATGCACCGTTAGACGGGGCGTTCTCGTATAAAAGTCGCTCCTGAGACTAAACCAAACAAGTGCCCGCAATGAAACTTTGTACACAGATGCTCTGTAAGCTGAACTTTAATATACCAACGATAAATAGGTGGTGTCGGCCGTCAGAGGTCCTATCGTCTAAATTAAATGCACCGTTAGACGGGGCGTTCTCGTATAAAAGTCGCTCCTGAGACTTAACCAAACAAGTGCCCGCAATGAAACTTTGTACACAGATGCTCTGTAAGCTGAACTTTAATATACCAACGTCAAAATAGGTGGTGTCGGCCGTCAGAGGTCCTATCGTCAAAATTAAATTCACGGTTAGACGGGCGTTCTCGTATAAAAGTCACTCCTGAGACTTAACCAAACAAGTGCCCGCAATGGAACTTTGTACACAGATGCTCTGTAAGCTGAACTTTAATATACCAACGTCAAAAAGGTGGTGTCGGCCGTCAGAGGTGCTATCGTCTAAATTAAATGCACCGTTAGACGGGGCGTTCTCGTATAAAAGTCGCTCCTGAGACTAAACCAAACAAGTGCCCGCAATGAAACTTTGTACACAGATGCTCTGTAAGCTGAACTTTAATATACCAACGTCAAATAGGTGGTGTCGGCCGTCAGAGGTCCTATCGTCGAAATTAAATGCACCGTTAGACGGGGCGTTCTCGTATAAAAGTCGCTCCTGAGACTAAACCAAACAAGTGCCCGCAATGAAACTTTGTACACAGATGCTCTGTAAGCTGAACTTTAATATACCAACGTTAAATAGGTGGTGTCGGCCGTCAGAGGTCCTATCGTCAAAATTAAATGCACGGTTAGACGGGCGTTCTCGTATAAAAGTCACTCCTGAGACTTAACCAAACAAGTGCCCGCAATGAAACTTTGTACACAGATGCTCTGTAAGCTGAACTTTAATATACCAACGTCAAAAATGTGGTGTCGGCCGTCAGAGGTCCTATCGTCGAAATTAAATGCACCGTTAGACGGGGCGTTCTCGTATAAAAGTCGCTCCTGAGACTAAACCAAACAAGTGCCCGCAATGAAACTTTGTACACAGATGCTCTGTAAGCTGAACTTTAATATACCAACGTCAAATAGGTGGTGTCGGCCGTCAGAGGTACTATCGTCAACATTAAATGCACGGTTAGACGGGCGTTCTCGTATAAAAGTCGCTCCTGAGACTAAACCAAACAAGTGCCCGCAATGAAACTTTGTACACAGATGCTCTGTAAGCTGAACTTTAATATACCAACGTCAAAAAGGTGGTGTCGGCCGTCAGAGGTCCTATCGTCGAAATTAAATGCACCGTTAGACGGGGCGTTCTCGTATAAAAGTCGCTCCTGAGACTAAACCAAACAAGTGCCCGCAATGAAACTTTGTACACAGATGCTCTGTAAGCTGAACTTTAATATACCAACGTCAAAAAGGTGGTGTCGGCCGTCAGAGGTCCTATCGTCGAAATTAAATGCACCGTTAGACGGGGCGTTCTCGTATAAAAGTCGCTCCTGAGACTAAACCAAACAAGTGCCCGCAATGAAACTTTGTACACAGATGCTCTGTAAGCTGAACTTTAATATACCAACGTTAAATAGGTGGTGTCGGCCGTCAGAGGTCCTATCGTCAAAATTAAATGCACGGTTAGACGGGCGTTCTCGTATAAAAGTCACTCCTGAGACTTAACCAAACAAGTGCCCGCAATGAAACTTTGTACACAGATGCTCTGTAAGCTGAACTTTAATATACCAACGTCAAATAGGTGGTGTCGGCCGTCAGAGGTCCTATCGTCAAAATTAAATGCACGGTTAGACGGGCGTTCTCGTATAAAAGTCGCTCCTGAGACTTAACCAAACAAGTGCCCGCAATGAAACTTTGTACACAGATGCTCTGTAAGCTGAACTTTAATATACCAACGTCAAATAGGTGGTGTCGGCCGTCAGAGGTCCTATCGTCAAAATTAAATGCACGGTTAGACGGGCGTTCTCGTATAAAAGTCACTCCTGAGACTTAACCAAACAAGTGCCTGCAATGAAACTTTGTACACAGATGCTCTGTAAGCTGAACTTTAATATACCAACGTCAAAAAGGTGGTGTCGGCCGTCAGAGGTCCTATCGTCGAAATTAAATGCACCGTTAGACGGGGTGCATTATAGAATAAGCTCCCGAGAGATTGCCGTTTAGTTTTGAATCACCCTGTAGATCTTTTTTAAACTTGTAGTTTAAGTAACGTCCTGGAAGACATTGAGAGGAAAATGCCTAGTTCTGATTTTGCATTCCTTGCTTTTGTATGGTAGGTAGCGATGTCCTTGCTTCTACTAGGCAAAGTGAATATTGGGATTTGCCAATAGAATCATAAATTCTATTCAAAATTGCTGGCACAAGGGCGGCACACGGGCGGCGCCCTTTGAACCCCGGAAAAAGTTGGACCTCACACTTTGCTGAAAACCCTACAGTAGTCTAGGACCATCTTCCTTCTGTTCCCCGTTGCAAATCTCCAATATGTCAAATAAATATAAAAACGATGCCTGAGGGATGTTTGGCACCATTCTTGGATTGGCTGTGATCTGTGAACGTTGTTTGCATTAGTGCAAAGTTCAACACACGGAGTGCTACTTGATCTTCTGTATCCTGTTATCTGAGGTAATTAATTTTAAAATTTTAAAACATATTATAAACTTTACCTGGTATGGATAAATTGGTATTAATATTTTATACTTATCACTCGCGATTAAATTTTTAATGATACATAATTATGACGTAATAGATAAAGTCTATCATTTCGTACTAATAGTGAAATTGAAATTATGTATATCATCCATCTGAAAACAACAGATGTAGGCTTCAATTGATTATTTTATTTATCAAATAGCAACAAGTTTGAATTTTAACATAAACATTCCGTACTTTACAAATAACGGAAAATATAATAAGAGATTTATACTTAACAGTTAATTTCAAAACTCAGTGGTTACACGTAATCTAACACAACTTTTTTTAGTTTAAACCTTTCTACAGAAAAATTATTTTGTTCATACCAGTTACAAAACATGGTTTAATTTTGTAATACGATTTTCTAGACAAAACATTACCTGTAATGAACATAAATTAAATTATTACACGACGATATTGGTTCTTACCATGCCTATCTGTACACAGCAAGGAAGATATTAAATTAATATATTCTGGACCCGATCCAATTTCTTTCATTGTACAGACATTCATATCGCCTATTATTAAAGTAGGATTTATTGATGCATTTAAAATATTTTCAAAGTCATATTTAAACTGAGCATTACGGTATTATATTATTTTTTTGTGCACGTGTTTTTATAAATATGACAATTAAAACATAAATACATGCGCGGATTTAAGAACAGTGAATACAGAGGCCAGTCTTTTACAAACAAATTTATTTATTTGCTGTGCATTAATATCTGACCTTATAGTGCTAACCACCATCTATCATATCCAAAATAAAAGTAGTTTATTATAAGTTACGGTGACTTAACTGTGATTCAATTTGAAATTTATTTAAGTATTATTATGGAATTAAAATAATTTAGTAAAATGGAACTATTGAATTTAAAACATTTATTAAGTAATCGTTTAAAAATAATCAATGCACATGTATTTACGCTTACAACTTAAACACATTATCCTCCTTACTGGCCGAAGATACATGTTTCGATATTTTTTCAGGATTTGTCAGTTATACTAAATCCTGTTGGTTGATAAATCTGCTACTTTGTCATGGCTTTGTTGCGTGGTGTCGCTACGACCATTATGGAATATAATAGCAGAGACAAGGTAGGCCTGCATTAACTTTAACAAAGGTTTCATAGTTGTGTAAATTTTGTATAATGTATAGTATTTAAAAATGACTTTTAAATTATGCTATTGAGATAAAAAGAGGTTTGAAGACTGGCCTGAATAGTCCTGGACAATAGATAAATCACTAAGACCAAATGAAGGAGGCGATATAAGTAAAATATATACTTTTTCATATTTCTGTTATAAACTTATCCTAATCTTCTAAATGAGCAGTTTTTGCTTATTTTCAAAACAAGTTATATGATGCGACCATTGTAATATGTAATCAATAATGCGTATTATGTTATAATAATAATAATATAAGTAATATTTATTTTAGGAGGTGTTTGAAAGAGTTAAGGTTATAGGGGACGGTCATTGTTTATTTCGGGCAATGAGTATGGCGTTGTGGGGTACACAACATCGGCACGCGGAAGTTAGGACGAGCATAGTGAACCACGTAGTAACAAACTGGCAGCATTACTATGAGAGAATACAATATACGCTCGGAGAAGAATTTAACTCTCCTCTAAAATATGCAAACCTAATGGGAAATGTACAGAAGCGAATATATGGATCGGAATTTGAAATTACAGTTTTTTGCGAGGTTTACAAGAGAAATGCAACTGTATACAGAGAAAGAGATGTTAAACAAAGGATTTGTGGGGAAGATACTATCTTTAAGGTTGCTAATTTTAATATCAATCAAGTGTATACAACATATGATTTTGTATTTCAAGGAATAGAAAAAGGTCACGAGTCAGAAGGCCATTATGATCTACTAATAAAAAGAGATTTATTTGAGTTGGAAGTCTCCGATGAACCCCACAAATCTAACACCAGACATGATACTACCATTCATAAAAGTGGCATCGCAGAAAACAGTTACATTTCGTCTGATCAACCTAAAAATGTAGAAAAACCCCATTACAGAGTCTGCAATTGAAAGAGAAATCGATGACTAGTTCAACATATCCTGATGTGTTAGAGAAATTGATTGCGTTTTTAAACAAGAAAGGATGCTGTAACCAAAAATTAAAAAAAACGTAGTAAGGAAAGACACGCATTATTCAAAGAGGCTGCTTTGTTGATATTTGGGGACTGCAGTAACAAACACATGTTATTGCTTAATAAATTGTATGAAAAAAACTTTTCAAAATTCATAACAAAAGTTACAGCAGAAAAAGACATCCAACAATCTCCTCGGAACAAAGTAAACGAGAAGTATGCGGAATTACTAAACAGTGTTTTGAACACGCTCGGTGATGAAATAACAAAAGAAGAACTAATGGAAAAGGAAAAGATCGTTTATCATAAAGTGTACAATCACTATTGTCAGAAGGTAGGATGGAAAGGGAGTAATAAAAATAATGCAAGAAAATTCAAGCATGTTTGGAATAAGTTTCTAACACAATTACCTGAGTCAGATATTGGAATAAAGCAAATAACAGGCAAAGGAGAAACATTCGCTGATAGATTAAAAGACAGCAGAGGCTGTGTGAAATCATTGACTTATTGCAAATCACCAGGCCACCAGGACTTACAAACATCAACGAAAACAGAAATCTTTATTAACAATACAATTCATAGCACTGTTATTTTGTGGGAAAATGAGTGTAAAAAAGATCAGAGATTTGAACATTTAGTCAAAGAGTTTATTAGCTGTCATCGTAGGGTCGGTGGAGTGTGTACGTGGACAGATTTTGATGACATGTATTTGTATAAATATAAAGAAAATCTAAAACAAATCAGATCTATCAAAAAACCCGTAATTCTAGTTTTTAAAAAGTGCTTGTATAAGTTTTGCGACAATGAAATGATCATACACTTAAGTACAGTTGGGGACGAATTAAAAATTGAAATAAGAGAATCAGAAAGAGGTAGTGACAACTACGACATCTGTGGACATTACCAGTATTATGACGATAAAAAATACCCTTTTGATAGAATGGACGAAATTTTATATCGAGATAGAATATGGATGTCAGTATTCGATAGTTCAAAAGATGTTTACAGTGAATATGTCACCAATGAGACTGACAATATGAATAAGGAAATATTACATCAAAAAGGAAAAATTAATGTATCGGCTAATTGTTCAAACAATGAGGAATACCTAAAAAAAATATTGAAAATATTGCAGAAAAATCAGGAAAATCGTACATAGCAGTACCTAAAAGGAAACATTCCTTGTCGTGCTCTAATAAATTTGCAGTTGAAGAAAAAAGAGTTACTGGTCACATAGACGACGTAATGGTTAACGGTGTATTTGATACAGCCACATTTAGAATTTGGTTCCGAAATGCTGTAATAAAACAAGCAAATATCAGTTGCAGGTTAATATTTACAAATAGTAGACTAAGACATAATGAAAATTTAAAATATGTAACATATGCAAGGTGTGGCTCAAGCGCAGCTGGAAAATGTAAAGAGTTTAAATTTGAAGTTGAAATAACTGATATTGTTGATGTAAGAATAACGAGCAGCGGTACGTCTGTCCCGATTCATACTGGAAAGAAAAAGGTCTTTACCAACTGAGGGGAGGAGAACGTAAAATATACAAAAAGAAGTTGTTACTAGATCAAGCAAAAAACGGTACAGAATGAAGATATGAAACATATAAATATAGATGCTGCTATTGATCTTAATATGCAGTCTGTCAGAAACATTAATGACGCTGAGAAAATGTCGATCAGAAGCGTTCAAAGAAGATGACTTGCACTCAAACGACTTGTTAGACCTAATTTTACTGGCAAAAACCGAATCAGTTTCATCCACTGAGGAGGAGAAATATATAAGAAAGGTAGTAGCCTCACCCTTCCAGGTATATATGTTTACAGGTCTGCAAAGAAAGGTAATCGCAAGTAAAAAACGTGCCAGCTGGTTATTTTGATGCAACAGGCTCGGTTGCAAGACAAGTGGTCTTATCTAATAACAAACCTATTTTGTATTATGCATTGGTTGTTAATGTTAATGGTGAAATTTTACCTGTCATAGAAATGTTATCTGAGGTACATGACATAAGCGCCCTAGCTGATTTATTTACAACTTATAAGTATTTCTGCTTGAAATCAAGTAAACAACATTGGCCACTTATTAAACGTATTGTTTGTGATTGGAGTTGGGCTATGATGATAGGAATTGTTATATCTTGGAACTCGATGGATTTGTTGCAATATCTCCGTATGTGCTACGACATCGTAACGGACAGGAGTGACCCGCAGCAGTATAGAGCTAAAATAACAATACACGCATGCTGTGCACATTTCATGAAAATGGTTAGTGACAGGCTCTCAAAAGAAAATATTTTAAATAAGAGAGTGAAGGAAATGATACTGAAAGTGATGGGTCTCCTGGTAATATGCAATTCAGTGAGTGAGACTGATGAGATCTACACAATGCTTGCAACTATATCACTCAGTGAAAAGAATTACTCTATTACAAAACATGAGATTGATAAAGTGAACCAGATACTTGAAAATAAAGACCTAGTTATATCAAAATCAGACATTCCTCAAAATTCAAACCTTAACGACATAGATAATGAATATGTGAGTGGAAAAACAAAGCTAGATAGTCCCTTTTTTACCAGATATTGTTCAATTCTACAAATTGTTACGGACAAGCTACACACCATCAGGAAAAATGAACCAGCAACCGAAGAATTAAACATTTATTACTGTCCAGGATTCTTCGATTATGTTCATAACCACTTAATGCCACTGTTACCTTTTTGGAGTGGCTTAATGTTGTTTATGCATGGAAGTGAAGAATTTAATAGATTATCAAACGCGAACGTTGAGAACTACTTCCAACAGGTTAAACACAGACTTTTAAAGAGTAAAACGAATTTAAAAATAGGGCGTTTGATAAAACTTCTAAAAAAGCAATGTACAGTCTTCATTGAAAAATATAAGTATAGATATTTCAGATTATAACAAAGAAAGAAAACAACGAGTTAGACAGAAAAATAACTTTTGTGATATTGAAACTAAGGTCATATTGAATCCAATGGAGCCAAAGACTGTCCAAACCACTTTTGAACAGCCATGCCAGATAAGTAATGAATTTCATTCTGAGGATATTGAAGATGTTGATGATCCAAGTATCACAGAAACATGGCAAAAGAAGCGCAGGTCGACTTCTACATATCACTTGACTACAAACAAACCCTTAAGAAATTCGAAATTATTTACAAAACAAACTTGTAGTGCAGGATTTGAGAACGCCGATAAACCTACAGTAGACGAGCCGCCAGAAAATGAAGAGAAGTACATAACTATTGATAGAGGACTACCTTCAGAAAACGAACACAGTACAAGAAAAGAAATAGGAAGTGTAGGTGAAGATAATAACAGGAAATTTAGGGTGAGTATGAGCAAACAGTATCCTCACGTCTGTGCGATTCCAAATGGCCTATTTATGAATCCAGATTTTTATTTGTACGAGGAAAATGAATTAGAAACAGATACGTATGTAGTAGCCTTTTTTAAAAATTTAGTGCCTACAAAAAAACTGTATCTGTTCGGAGACGCATATTTCACATTGAATGGATCGAGAGAATTACACCAGAATGTGATCGACTGCGCTATTGTTGCTCTAATTAAAAAACTGTGCAAAACAGACAACGTTAAATTCGTCAATACAGAAACTTGCGGAACACTTTTTAAACATAATTCCGTTTACTGCAGCATCGCCTGTTTGGTATTATTTCCGAAACTTAAATGAGTATGACAAAAATTCTAATGCCGTATATTGTATCAAACAAAAATCACTATTGCGTGCTGGTTGGAGACATACAGAACCACACATGCTTTTTTCTACAACCCACTGCCAAGATATCCGGACAACTGTGAAGTTGGATTTAAAAAATTTAGGACATTTCTCAGTGGTCTTCAAAAAACTCAGTACAAGAATGATGGCATGAAAGTAGACAGATGGACATATGTAAAAGGCGAGGGGGCAGTCCAAAGTGATAGCTTTAATTGTGGAATATATGTTATAAATTATATAGAATGTTTTCTGAAAGACCAAAAAATGCCGACGAAAATAAATCCTACTGATTATAGAGAATACTTAAAAAGAGAAATTCTGCAATGGTCAGATAATATGGCAGACATATGCTTACAATGTGGAAAGGGAGAGACTCGATGCAAAATATGGATAGTGTGCGACAGCTGCAAACGATGGGCTCACTTCAAACCATGTCTTAAGTATTTAAGTAAAACCCAACATGAGGTTGAGGTAAATGATTTCATATTTATTTGCAAACTTTGCCAACAATTTAAATCGAAATACAACAGGAACCCATGGGAATGAAACAATTAACAACAACACCTGTTTTTAAGGAAAACTATTAGGTCCCGCCCAACGCAAAGAAAAGTGCTTAACGGTTTGGTGGTGGATTGAGTAGCTGCCAATATCGTTATGCACAGTATATTGATAGACAGAAGCCAAGGAAAGAAAGCAATTTTATTAACCTGCATGTAGAATTAGCATCAACCACGGTATAGCAAAAATATTAGGTCCCGCCCAACGCAAAGAAAAGTGCTTAACGGTTTGGTGGTGGATTGAGTAGCTGCCAATATCGTTATGCACAGTATATTGATAGACAGAAGCCAAGGAAATAAAGCAATTTTATTAATTTGTATATAGAATTAGCATCAACCACGGTATAGCAAAAATATTAGGTCCCGCCCAACGCAAAGAAAAGTGCTTAAACGGTTTGGTGGTGGATTGAGTAGCTGCCAATATCGTTATGCACAGTATATTGATAGACAGAAGCCAAGGAAAGAAAGCAATTTTATTAATTTGTATATAGAATTAGCATCAACCACGGTATAGCAAAAATATTAGGTCCCGCCCAACGCAAAGAAAAGTGCTTAACGGTTTGGTGGAGGATTGAGTAGCTGCCAATATCGTTATGCCCAGTATATTGATAGACAGAAGCCAATGAATTGAAGAGATCCAAATAGAACTTGCAACAACCACTGTTTGAAAAAGTTATTAGGTCCCACAAAAATAATGAGATGTTTCCTGAAGTTGTTGGTAGTGAAACTAGTAGCTACCATTAGTTTTATATTAATTGTAATTATTATCAAGAACCCTAACCCTACAACTAACTACCTCATACGCCATACTTAACCCCGAAATATACTATACTCTACTTCCACCACCTCATCTCTTTCGAAAAGAATCCTTCTACAACCAGAACCTGCTTAGACGATGGTAATGACCACACGAAGGACGTGTCGCTGTCGTGAGCAACATGTTCTCCTCTTCCTGACAACATGATTTACTGAAGTGGTAAAGGGATACAATTGTCCCTCAGATTGATATTTAGATTAAACGTATATTTAGATTGTCTATAAGAATACTCTTTACAGGTGAAGTAAAACATTAATAACAAAAAGTAAATTTTAGAAATTGTAAATGTTTTACAGCCGTATTTTTCTTCATTATTATTGTATGGGAATTGTGTCATAACTGACAGAGCGCAGTGAATACATACATACGGTCCTTCTTATCCCATACATGTGTTAGCGTAAATATTTCCATCCACGAATAATTTAATTGTTTTGCTTAAATCATGGCCTGTAAATTCATTCCCATAATATATCATACATGTATATAGACATTTCAGTAACAGTTTCTGCTATTGATGTCCGTAAAATAGGTCCATAGTTGCATGGCAGAGTAAATTTTGTTGGTGTTGGGTATTTGTAATATAAATTTAAAAAACTCGTACATAGCATATGCTTTAAGAAATTGTAATAACATATTTGTTGGTATTATCTTTTAAGTTTGTACCCGTTGAGTTCCAGAGTCTAGAGAAGGAAGAAGAAAAAAGAAGAAAGTGGTGTTTTTTTAGTGGGTATGCCATCAGAATACTATCTGGTGGAGAGCCCCACACTTGTTCGCTTGGTTACGGTAAGACCAAGCGTTCGTGCAGCAATGCATTTTTTCACCACTTAAAAAAAAAAAAAAAACATGGTTTGTGTCATATTAATTTTACTTTTTGTTATAGCTCTCATTTTTTTAAAATTTCCTGACTACATGGAAAAGAAGTACGAGTATTGTCTAATAAAAAGGTAATATATTACTTATATAACTAATAAGTACAAAACACAAACAACTTCAATTTCGTTGGTATATTAAAGTTCAGCTTACAGAGCATCTGTGTACAAAGTTTCATTGCGGGCACTTGTTTGGTTAAGTCTCAGGAGTGACTTTTATACGAGAACGCCCGTCTAACCGTGCATTTAATTTTGACGAAAGGACCTCTGACGGCCGACACCACCTTTTTGACGTTGGTATATTAAAGTTCAGCTTACAGAGCATCTGTGTACAAAGTTTCATTGCGGGCACTTGTTTGGTTTAGTCTCAGGAGCGACTTTTATACGAGAACGCCCCGTCTAACCGTGCATTTAATTTTGACGATAGGACCTCTGACGGCCGACACCACCTTTTTGACGTTGGTATATTAAAGTTCAGCTTACAGAGCATCTGTGTACAAAGATTCATTGCGGGCACTTGTTTGGTTTAGTCTCAGGAGCGACTTTTATAAGAGAACGCCCGTCTAACGGTGCATTTAATTTCGACGATAGGACCTCTGACGGCCGACACCACCTTTTTGACGTTGGTATATTAAAGTTCAGCTTACAGAGCATCTGTGTACAAAGTTTCATTGCGGGCACTTGTTTGGTTAAGTCTCAGGAGTGACTTTTATACGAGAACGCCCGTCTAACCGTGCATTTAATTTTGACGATAGGACCTCTGACGGCCGACACCACCTATTTGACGTTAGTATATTAAAGTTCAGCTTACAGAGCATCTGTGTACAAAGTTTCATTGCGGGCACTTGTTTGGTTTAGTCTCAGGAGCGACTTTTATACGAGAACGCCCCGTCTAACGGTGCATTTAATTTCGACGATAGGACCTCTGACGGCCGACACCACCTTTTTGACGTTGGTATATTAAAGTTCAGCTTACAGAGCATCTGTGTACAAAGTTTCATTGCGGGCACTTGTTTGGTTTAAGTCTCAGGAGTGACTTTTATACGAGAACGCCCGTCTAACCGTGCATTTAATTTTGACGATAGGACCTCTGACGGCCGACACCACCTATTTGACGTTGGTATATTAAAGTTCAGCTTATAGAGCATCTGTGTACAAAGTTTCATTGCGGGCACTTGTTTGGTTTAGTCTCAGGAGCGACTTTTATACGAGAACGCCCCGTCTAACGGTGCATTTAATTTAGGACGATAGGACCTCTGACGGCCGACACCACCTTTTTTGACGTTGGTATATTAAAGTTCAGCTTACAGAGCATCTGTGTACAAAGTTTCATTGCGGGCACTTGTTTGGTTAAGTCTCAGGAGTTACTTTTATGCGAGAACGCCCGTCTAACGGTGCATTTAATTTAGACGATAGGACCTCTGACGGCCGACACCACCTTTTTGACGTTTGGTATATTAAAGTTCAGCTTACAGAGCATCTGTGTACAAAGTTTCATTGCGGGCACTTGTTTGGTTAAGTCTCAGGAGTGACTTTTATACGAGAACGCCCGTCTAACCGTGCATTTAATTTTGACGATAGGACCTCTGACGGCCGACACCACCTATTTGACGTTGGTATATTAAAGTTCAGCTTACAGAGCATCTGTGTACAAAGTTTCATTGCGGGCACTTGTTTGGTTAAGTCTCAGGAGTGACTTTTATACGAGAACGCCCGTCTAACCGTGCATTTAATTTTGACGATAGGACCTCTGACGGCCGACACCACCTTTTTGACGTTGGTATATTAAAGTTCAGCTTACAGAGCATCTGTGTACAAAGTTTCATTGCGGGCACTTGTTTGGTTAAGTCTCAGGAGTGACTTTTATACGAGAACGCCCGTCTAACCGTGCATTTAATTTTGACGATAGGACCTCTGACGGCCGACACCACCTATTTGACGTTGGTATATTAAAGTTCAGCTTACAGAGCATCTGTGTACAAAGTTTCATTGCGGGCACTTGTTTGGTTTAGTCTCAGGAGCGACTTTTATACGAGAACGCCCCGTCTAACGGTGCATTTAATTTCGACGATAGGACCTCTGACGGCCGACACCACCTTTTTGACGTTGGTATATTAAAGTTCAGCTTACAGAGCATCTGTGTACAAAGTTTCATTGCGGGCACTTGTTTGGTTAAGTCTCAGGAGTGACTTTTATACGAGAACGCCCGTCTAACCGTGCATTTAATTTTGACGATAGGACCTCTGACGGCCGACACCACCTATTTGACGTTGGTATATTAAAGTTCAGCTTACAGAGCATCTGTGTACAAAGTTTCATTGCGGGCACTTGTTTGGTTAAGTCTCAGGAGTGACTTTTATACGAGAACGCCCGTCTAACCGTGCATTTAATTTTGACGATAGGACCTCTGACGGCCGACACCACCTTTTTGACGTTGGTATATTAAAGTTCAGCTTACAGAGCATCTGTGTACAAAGTTTCATTGCGGGCACTTGTTTGGTTAAGTCTCAGGAGTGACTTTTATACGAGAACGCCCGTCTAACCGTGCATTTAATTTTGACGATAGGACCTCTGACGGCCGACACCACCTATTTGACGTTGGTATATTAAAGTTCAGCTTACAGAGCATTTGTGTACAAAGTTTCATTGCGGGCACTTGTTTGGTTTAGTCTCAGGAGCGACTTTTATACGAGAACGCCCCGTCTAACGGTGCATTTAATTTCGACGATAGGACCTCTGACGGCCGACACCACCTTTTTGACGTTGGTATATTAAAGTTCAGCTTACAGAGCATCTGTGTACAAAGTTTCATTGCGGGCACTTGTTTGGTTAAGTCTCAGGAGTGACTTTTATACGAGAACGCCCGTCTATCCGTGCATTTAATTTTGACGATAGGACCTCTGACGGCCGACACCACCTATTTGACGTTGGTATATTAAAGTTCAGCTTACAGAGCATCTGTGTACAAAGTTTCATTGCGGGCACTTGTTTGGTTTAGTCTCAGGAGCGACTTTTATACGAGAACGCCCCGTCTAACGGTGCATTTAATTTCGACGATAGGACCTCTGACGGCCGACACCACCTTTTTGACGTTGGTATATTAAAGTTCAGCTTACAGAGCATCTGTGTACAAAGTTTCATTGCGGGCACTTGTTTGGTTAAGTCTCAGGAGTGACTTTTATACGAGAACGCCCGTCTAACCGTGCATTTAATTTTGACGATAGGACCTCTGACGGCCGACACCACCTATTTGACGTTGGTATATTAAAGTTTCAGCTTACAGAGCATCTGTGTACAAAGTTTCATTGCGGGCACTTGTTTGGTTTAGTCTCAGGAGCGACTTTTATACGAGAACGCCCCGTCTAACGGTGCATTTAATTTCGACGATAGGACCTCTGACGGCCGACACCACCTTTTTGACGTTGGTATATTAAAGTTCAGCTTACAGAGCATCTGTGTACAAAGTTTCATTGCGGGCACTTGTTTGGTTAAGTCTCAGGAGTGACTTTTATACGAGAACGCCCGTCTAACCGTGCATTTAATTTTGACGATAGGACCTCTGACGGCCGACACCACCTATTTGACGTTGGTATATTAAAGTTCAGCTTACAGAGCATCTGTGTACAAAGTTTCATTGCGGGCACTTGTTTGGTTTAGTCTCAGGAGCGACTTTTATACGAGAACGCCCGTCTAACGGTGCATTTAATTTCGACGATAGGACCTCTGACGGCCGACACCACCTTTTTGACGTTGGTATATTAAAGTTCAGCTTACAGAGCATCTGTGTACAAAGTTTCATTGCGGGCACTTGTTTGGTTAAGTCTCAGGAGTGACTTTTATACGAGAACGCCCGTCTAACCGTGCATTTAATTTTGACGATAGGACCTCTGACGGCCGACACCACCTATTTGACGTTGGTATATTAAAGTTCAGCTTACAGAGCATCTGTGTACAAAGTTTCATTGCGGGCACTTGTTTGGTTTAGTCTCAGGAGCGACTTTTATACGAGAACGCCCCGTCTAACGGTGCATTTAATTTCGACGATAGGACCTCTGACGGCCGACACCACCTTTTTGACGTTGGTATATTAAAGTTCAGCTTACAGAGCATCTGTGTACAAAGTTTCATTGCGGGCACTTGTTTGGTTTAGTCTCAGGAGTGACTTTTATACGAGAACGCCCGTCTAACCGTGCATTTAATTTTGACGATAGGACCTCTGACGGCCGACACCACCTATTTGACGTTGGTATATTAAAGTTCAGCTTACAGAGCATCTGTGTACAAAGTTTCATTGCGGGCACTTGTTTGGTTTAGTCTCAGGAGCGACTTTTATACGAGAACGCCCCGTCTAACGGTGCATTTAATTTCGACGATAGGACCTCTGACGGCCGACACCACCTTTTTGACGTTGGTATATTAAAGTTCAGCTTACAGAGCATCTGTGTACAAAGTTTCATTGCGGGCACTTGTTTGGTTAAGTCTCAGGAGTGACTTTTATACGAGAACGCCCGTCTAACCGTGCATTTAATTTTAACGATAGGACCTCTGACGGCCGACACCACCTATTTGACGTTGGTATATTAAAGTTCAGCTTACAGAGCATCTGTGTACAAAGTTTCATTGCGGGCACTTGTTTGGTTTAGTCTCAGGAGCGACTTTTATACGAGAACGCCCGTCTAACGGTGCATTTAATTTAGACGATAGGACCTCTGACGGCCGACACCACCTTTTTGACGTTGGTATATTAAAGTTCAGCTTACAGAGCATCTGTGTACAAAGTTTCATTGCGGGCACTTGTTTGGTTAAGTCTCAGGAGTGACTTTTATACGAGAACGCCCGTCTAACCGTGCATTTAATTTTGACGATAGGACCTCTGACGGCCGACACCACCTATTTGACGTTGGTATATTAAAGTTCAGCTTATAGAGCATCTGTGTACAAAGTTTCATTGCGGGCACTTGTTTGGTTTAGTCTCAGGAGCGACTTTTATACGAGAACGCCCCGTCTAACGGTGCATTTAATTTAGACGATAGGACCTCTGACGGCCGACACCACCTTTTTGACGTTGGTATATTAAAGTTCAGCTTACAGAGCATCTGTGTACAAAGTTTCATTGCGGGCACTTGTTTGGTTAAGTCTCAGGAGTTACTTTTATGCGAGAACGCCCGTCTAACGGTGCATTTAATTTAGACGATAGGACCTCTGACGGCCGACACCACCTTTTTGACGTTGGTATATTAAAGTATAATTAAAGTATATTAACGGGAATTCTTTGTGGTAAGTAATAAATACGATTAACTGTGTAGATTTTGTGAAAGATCGTTTTTTAATAATTAGTTTTATACTATTATTTCAGATTTTGAATGTTTGTTAGCGCCTTCAGATTGTTGACTGCAAAATTGTTGCACGGAATACAGACGGACGATAAAGTGACGCTAACTTCACGGTGGTCTTATCTATGTATGGGACGGTTTTAACCAGAGTGATTATCCGCATCCGGTCAGTTCCAAGCTCCCACACCAGGTTGCCGGGTAGTCTGTCTGATATGCCAGTGGTTTGCTTGCAGTGTAATAACAGTTTCTTTGGATCTGTTACTACAAAGCAACTGTTGTGGCGCATAACTGATGCGCAGAAACAACAGTCTACCCAAACATCTTAGTAGTTGTAGCCTCGATTTTAGGTGTTATAAAATAGTATCTTAGCACAATTAATTGAAACTCTTGGTGTATGTTGAATGTATACACGTGTATGTTACTGAATATTTGAATACTGAATTATGAAAACAAGCTGTTACTCTTGTGTGTTAGTAAATTCTCTCCTGAGAGTTATTTTTAATCTGTGTTATCGCAAATTTCCATACTCAGATATAAGACTAAATATTTAACACACAACTTCCTCAAGATTTTTCATTCTTATGAGAACGTGGAAAATTATTTAAATTTTTATTGAACATGGAACCTGATCCGGAATAATTCCACGTGAGAAACGCTACTCATATAAGATTAGGCAAGGGTATAAACCCATGTTTTTTCAATTCAAACTCTTTAATGTAAGTATATTTATTGCAGATAAGGTTACACATACACTCGGCTGAATATGAATCACAAAATATGAAAATTACCACAAGATGGTTTGAAATTATTAAAGATTATAATACCAGCAAAATACAGCAAAGGAAAGTGTAAAGGTAACGACAAGTTGTTAAAATAAGGAAAAGTTCCGCACGATAATAAATTGATGGAACTGTGTAACACTTACTGCACTCATTGGCGAACAAAAAAATAGCTCCTATATGATGACTCGTTACTGAAACAGTTCCACTATTCCTAAACAGTTACAACGAATGTGTTCCTGACGCTTGAGCACTAGAATGGTACGGAATTTTGACGAGACGAATTCAACAAGTTTGTCGCAAATAAATTTACCACCAATCTGTGATACTCCCACTAAACGCGACTAGTTCATTGTTGAGGGTTTTAAGTTCTTGTCACTTGGCTAACCTGTTTGACCGTTTATTTGAACGTGAACGTAACCCGGCGCTGAGTTTGAACATTGTGTAGTTTACAGTTACAGACTCGGACACTAAATTGGAACTGTGTCACAAGTCATGACTCAGACAGTTGCGCTGGCATTATAGCAGTGGCGGCTTTAGCGGGTGGGCCGGGCCCACCCAGATTTTTAAGATTATGACGTAATAACAGGAAGTATTCCCGAAAAACGGGTTTTGTTTTGTTTATATTCAGAGCAATTCGAGAAAAAAGTTATAACCTATACAGGTTAAACATTTATTTTATATTATAAGCATCTTGTGAACTGCTAAGTTTTCATTGTGGCTAAAGATAAACTAAACTTAAAAGTGTTATTGTTACAAAGAGCCTAAATTGTAAATAATATTAAATGAAAGATCACTGAGAACTTTCAACTAGTGTTAGTGAAAGTGAAAGTGGACAATTTTAGGAGGTCAGAATTGTAGAATTTATCTATTTATGTGCCTAAACCAATTAATATGGATAAATATTTGCGTAAATTAAAAAAATGCTATAATAATGTTACAATTAACAGTGCAAACAGACAAAGAATCTGACAATGGCAGGCCTAAACTGAGTAGCATTTGTGAAAAATTTTAGCAACAAAAGAGTAAAAAAATAAAAATTGGATCCGCCTGTACCTCTAAAACACAAATGGTACATAGTCGTGTTGTCTTTCTTGGTTTGAGTTTAAATTGTGAAAATGGGCCCAAACAGCCAGTAGTAACGTTTCCACGCCGCAACATTAGTTGGAAACAAAGATCGTGGTACGAAAGATATGTTACCCTTGGATAGAATATTCAATTAAAAATTATTCGAGTTTTTGCTTTGTCTGTAGACATTTTTCTACTCAGGGCCAATTACTTGAAGATGTATTAGTTAAAACTGGTTACACTGATTGGAAACATCTAGGAAGTGTGGTGACAAGACATGAAAGTTCCAATGCCCACAGAGCATGTTTATCTAAATACCATGGATGGAAATCTTCCAAAAAGACTGGTGTGGCGACTACAACTATCAACTCACCAAAGAAATACAAAAAAATGGAGAAATCATTAAGTCAGTTATTAGAAGCATTATATGTTGTGGAAGTCAAAACATTGCATTGCGCGGGCACCAGAAAACTGAACTAAAAGATTACGAAGATAGGACAGAAAATAGTGACTCTAGTGAGTCAGACCGAGAAGCTGATACCGAAAGTAATATTAGGCCTACAATCAAAAGGTGTAACAAAGGAAGTAACAAAGTAAACAAAGACAATTTCAAAGAACTGCCAAGCCTTCTCTGCATTGAGAATAAAACCTTAGACAAAAATATTAAAAGCTTGCCATAAATGCAACATATAGGCCTACATAAAAAATGATATAAAATGATATTATAGTGGCTACTACCAAAGTAAAACTGATCAAATTATTTAACTGATCAAAAAATGTTTAAAATTATAACAATTTTTTTAAAACACCAGAAAACTAAATTTGACCTCAGGAAGGCCTTAAAACTCACCATTTTGAGTATTTGTCCACCCCCGGGCATAAAGTTTTATATATATATATATATATATACACACACACATGGGCCCACTCAAAATAAAATCCCTGGAGCTGCACCTGTATTATAGTTGTGCGATCGCTACATTTTAAGTTTTTGAATTATCAGTTTTTGAGATGTAATAGTTTTCGAATGAGTTGAAATTGAAATTGAGATGCTTAATTTCAGCTTCATAGTTGGTCAATACAATTTTGAAAAGAACACTTTATTCTACCTTAAAATATTTATACAAATGATACTGTAAATACTGTAGCCTTATCAATGAAAGCTACTGTATTTCCGTTCCAGCAAAGCGAATCTTGTCATTGACTAGTGTACAGATTGAAAACACCGGCGCGCGTGACCTTGAGTGTTTGATGATAGGTTTGACGGTGGTGAGGGGGGTAGCGTTATGCGCTGCGGCCCGAAAACGTTTCCTATGACTCATCGGTGACATCCTCCTATCTCGGAATTGCATCGTCACAAATAAATCATCACGCTCGCTAAAATCAGTCTGTTTGTGACAGTGTGGTGGTTTCTTCTTTTTACTGATAATGTCTGCATAGGCGTATCTAGGATTACTTAGGGGGGAGAGGGGTTCCGCTGAAAATTGCCCGTACTTCCCAGTCAAGCTGGGGTCCGTAGCACCCCTCCCCCCACTCGGAATATGTTAAATGCTAATAAATTTAAAAATTTTATATTTGACAGACGTCTGAGAGCATTATTATTATTTTATGCTACGCAAAAAACGGCTATAACATAAGCGAAAATTTTCCATTTTTGAATAATAACAATAACATAAAAGAATTTCAAGAAAATGACGCTGTTAATGAGAATAACAGAGGCTTGCAAACCTTTGCTACATCAGGAAATACAAGACACATCATCCAAATTTTACCTGGATTCTACATTCTAATACGGCCTTCCAGTACACACACACACTGTCGCGCTCGCGTGTGTGTGTATAATATATATATATATATATATATAAAATAGATATGTGTGTGTGTGTGTGTGTGTGTGTGTGTGTGTGTGTTCACAGTTCACAACCATCTTTATTCAAAAATTTAATAATTTTACAATGTATTTTCCCAATGCACCATGCAAGGTGCGCGCGAGAACATCTTAATCTATATATTGTTCATTACTGATTGATGATATCAGTCCTAATGCAACAGTCCATTCTATATTACAAGTATAAATTAGTTGATATTTTGCAGACAAAAATTTTATTTTTTTACTGTAAGAATTGAGGTATTGTAACGTGTCTATAGGAAGGTTAATTTCTATAAACCAATTACAACTATTTTTGTTTTAGTATATGAGCGATCAATTGGGTTGTAAACTAATAACCCTTTATTTTAACAAGCACAAGTTCCAATGGAATTCAATGATTAAACTCAGTTTAAATTAATAGAAATTTTTAATTAAAAGTCAACACCAAAAATAGATCAACGCCAAGCTATCTTTTTTACATTTAATAATTTATTCTCACTATTTAGTATTTAAAGCCATCAAATGTTCACATGTCCAGCCTTAAAATTAACAATGAATCAAATCATTCAATAATTGTGTCCTTCAAGTTCTCAGTGCTAATATTTTCAACACAAACTCAAAATAAAAATCTTCATTAAATTTCAAAATTAAATAATCTTCTTCAAATATAAAATGAAACAAATAATTAAATAAGACTTCTTCTCAAAATAAAAATCAAACAAATTAAGGTAATATTCATAATTAATATATGAACAAAGACAATGTCCAACCAGTTAAACTCAAAGTTGTATCAATTACAAAGTTCTTATTTCCTGTAATTTTCCAATTTACAAGATTATTGAATTATCCAGAATAATCTGCTTGGCTTTGAATATTAAATTTAGGAACTTGTAAAATATATATAAAATCTCAGAGCATAAAATAAATTTTCTTTATCAGCAGGCTATTCCTGATTTAACCAACTTGAACAGTAAAATATCATCAAGCAATTTTATATTTAAATGTTAAATTCTAACTTTCACAGTACCTCACACATCTCCTGAAGACTTCACCAACAAACAAAAATAACTGTTATATATTACTTAATTGAAAATACAAACTTTAAATTTTGAAAAGAATTTTAATCTTAAAACTCAACCTTCCTACCGAAAAATGTATACGGCAAGAGTAGGCTAATCACTTCCACGCGAACTTCTCTCTCTGAGCACACAGCAAAAGACTCCCTTGAAAACCTGCTTGAATCCACCGGAAGGATCTAGAAGTGCCTCCCACCAACTAATCAACCTAACATTGGCCAATCAAAATTGAGCAAACACAATGTCTGAACTGGATGGTAGCCTACCTATCCAACCCAGACCTGTAACTTATGCTCAATACCTAGAGACAAAAGGAAGCTTCTAGGCATTCCTCGAACCCGAATCAACAAGAAATTCAGCACTGCTGGAAGGATCACAATCTTACAATTCACTTATTATATAAATTTACAATTCTCTTAATAAAATATAAATATTCCTATAAATAATTAAACAATATAGGAAGCATCCTATAGGTATCTACTGTATAATCCATCGTGCTATGCATTAACTACTCTAAACATTCAACAAAGATACATCGAAATTACACATGAAATCGATGAATCAATTAACCTGCACCGAGTCCACACAATTACCCTATACAATTACAACAGTTCATTAATTGTAACAATGTATAACAATAAATAAGCAACATATGAATCCATAAATACATAACAAATGAACAGTAACAATATAATAAATTTATAAATACAATGTTTAACAATAAATAAGTAACATTATGATAAATCTATAGATATTATAACAAATAAATAATAACAACGAGATAAATCTATAAATTTATAACAAATAAATAATAACAACGAAATAAAACTATAGATTTATAACAAGTACAGTAAAAGTGAATTATAGAACATGTGTGCTCTATTTTCTATAATAAATAATAAATACAATAGAAATACATTAGTATATGATAGAAAAGACAAAAAAATAGAAAATATATAAATAAATAAATGGGGCGATTTAAGCAACTATACTCTCAATCAGGCACGCTTTCAGTGACATAAGTTAATGCTTTCATTTTTACTTTAGGCTTTTTCTCAAAAAATAATTCATTGCCATAAATAGGCTATGAACTTGTTAAAAAGTGTTGGGCCCATGTAGCAGAACTGGCATCTAGAGGAAACTGAACCAAAAAGAGGCAATTCAATTTGATAGAACCTGGAACTGCGTGTTGTTCTATTCACGGTTTTGATTTTATAGTGATCTAAATATTTATGTACATGCATTAACAAGCAAAACTTATACAGCTGGTCAAAATTTAATATATTATTTTCTTTAAAAATATAGCTGATTCGGTTTGTTCTTTGTAGACCAAACATTATGCGTAATGCGTGTCTTTGCGCCATTATTATTGGCTTTAGAATAGTTTTAAATGTTCCACCGTAATGTATTAATCCAAATCTTAATATGTATACTCTCAAACCAAGAAAAAATAGTTCCTTCATGTGTTTATCTTTAAGGTGTTGCTTAAGATGGTATAGAGGGTAATTTACTTTCCTTAGCCGTTTCGATAAAAAGTCTATGTGGTGGTCCCATTTCAAATACTTATCAACATATAAGCCCAGATACTTTACACTATCCACAACCTCAATATTGGAACAGGTACAGTTATACATACAGCAATGTGAATGACAAACTAAGTTCAAATCATCTCTTAAATAATCTTTATCATTGGATTGATTGAAAAAAAACAAGACATTTTGATTTTGAAATATTGATTAAAAGTTTATTTTTAATTAGCCACTCCAACACCGCACTCAGATCCTCTTTTATCCTCATTTTTAGTGTCTCCTTGTTGAAAGCAGAGCACACCAAGGCGGTATCATCAGCATACGCAAAGACTGATGAATGTAAAGGTAGTTTTAATAGGTCGTTTATGTACGAGTATATTAGAAAAATAATTGGACCAAGTATACCACCCTGAGCCGTTCCATAAAGCAGTTCTAAAGATTCACTATATGAATTACCAATCTTTACCATCTGTCTTCTTTTAGTACATAGAGACATCAGCCAGTCCAAAGCAGTACCACCTATGCCAACTAATTCTTAATTTATTGACTAGTATATGGTTATCTAGAGTATCAAAAGCTTTTTGAAAATCAAGATATACGGCCAGTGTGTATTTACCCTGGTTTCTTGAGTACGTTATACTTGAAACGTGCTTCTCAAGTGCCAAATCCGTCCCCCTGCCCGGCAGAAATCCGTACTGGTGTTCCGAGAGAAGTGACCTAGTGTTAAAATAGTTCAGCAACTTATTTTTAGCGATAGTTTCAAATATCTTTGCTATGGTATTAATGACTGAGATCGGCCGGTACGATGACACCTCTGACGGGTCACCAGACTTTAGGACGGGTGTCACAGAAGCTATCTTGAAATCGTCTGGAACCAATCCCTGGGAAAAAGATTTTCTATATATATATATGACCAAGTAAAGGACAAAATACGTTAATATTCTCTTTAATAGTTATAGTATTAATTCCGTCAATGCCACAACTTGGTTTATTTTTAATTTTAACTATGGTATTGAATACTTCTTCATAGTTTAAATCAAATTTTGAGAAAAAATAGTTATACTCGGACTGATCCTCAAGGAATAGGTCATATCCGAATTCTTTTGATCTTAAATCCGACACAATATTTGTAAAATAGTCGTTAAACTTATTGGCTATCATACGCTCATTGCCTTCTATTTACAAAAGATTGCCATCTACCATTAATTTACTGAGTTTACTTTTTTTATTTTTCACTATTCTTTTTACAATGTCCCAATATTTCCTTGAATCACCATTTGCCCTATCAATCATCGATGAAAAGTAATCAATCTTTGCCTGCCTTACTCTCCTAGAGACGGTTTTGGAAAAGTGTTTATATTCAATTTTTAGTGCAAAATTGTTCCTATCTTTAGTAAAAATTTTAAATAAATCATTTTTACGATTTATCAGAGAGATAAGATTATCAGAAACCCAAGCATTTCGTTTTCTAGTTTTACTGTTAACTTTTTTCAGGTATGATGAGGCTTCCCGACACTCAAAATATACTCTATAAAATTCTGCCAGACATTTGTTCACATCATGCTCACTGAAAACGTTACCCCAGTCAGCCAAACTTAACTGTCTACGTAACATGTTATAGTCTATTACTTTAATAAAACAATTCCTACTGGTAATATTACAGTCTAATTGGGACAGTTTCAATTCTACAAGCAAAATGGTCTGTTAAACTTAAATTTAAAATTCTACTTTTAAACTCTATATTCTTGGAATTTCTTACAAACACATGGTCAAGGCAAGAAGCAGCGCTGTTAAATATTCTAGTGGGGGCGTTAACATAGCTTATAAATCCATAGGACGACAATAGATTTAAATAGTCCTTACCTGAGCCATTATTTTTTAATATAAAAATATTTAAATCTCCTATAATAAATTTTGGGTTATGGGACAATCTTAAAATATTTTCAAAGTCGGTTTTAAAGTGTTGAAATAAAAATGTACAGTTACGATATATACCATATAATGAAATGTCCAAGAGTGTATTATTATAATTTACTATGAAAGTGATATTGATTATCTCAGCAGTGGACAGCAAGATAGGCGGTGAGTGCAGCGGAGGTCGCAGTCCACGTATATAACGACCCCACCGGACTGGTTATCTGGTCGATCTTGTAGTATCAGGTCGTATCCGGGCAATTGATACTTCACCTCCTCTCCACTCTTTATCCACACCTCTGTCAATACTATAATTTTGTAATGATGTGACAAACCACTTAAATAAATCACAAGTTCATCAAAGTTCCTTCGTAAGCTTCGAATATTCAAGTAAAATATCCCTAAACTATGGTCACTGAAATCTCGGCTTCTCATTTAACGGCTCGGGAGAGTTTTTAAACTGCTAATAATTCACTTCAATTATTGTATCGTCAATCCAAGGTTGGTTAGATCTTCAAGGGAAGATATACGAATTTCTTTTTTCTTGTTCGGACTTCCTAACAAATATTTTCCCCTCTGTAACCCAAACAAATTTGTAATTCATATCCCTAAGTCTTTTGGCGTGGTATAAAATATTTTTATTAAATGCAGTGAGATGCTCATTTACATACACTCTTGTGGTCGGGATACCCCTTACAAATGTAGTTGACTCCAGCCTAGCTTTTCTGCAAGTTTTCAGAAGCAGATCACGATTTTGCCGATTTGAAAACTGGATAATTATAGGTTTTGGGCCTTTATCACGTTTTGTCGGAATCCTGTGAATGGCCTGCACGTCCCCCCCCCTCTCTCTCTCTCTCTCTCTCTCTCTCTCCCTCTCTCTCTCTCTCTCTCTATCTCTCTCTCTCTCCTCTCTCTCTCTCTCTCTCTCCCTCTCTCTCCCTCCCTCCCTCTCTCTCATCTTCTCTCTCTCTCTCTCTCTCTCTCTCTCTCTCTCTCTCTCCTCGAGATAGTACCTATCAGTAAAATATAAAATTCTAGAGGGGCTGATGAGAAATATAAATTGAAATGATTAGTTTACCTCAAACAATCAATTCCGTGGCTATAGTAGCGATTTAAAAACATGGGGTGAAATAACGGAACTTGACCTGCATTTTTATAGAGGATATATTTACTGCGTATTCAACTACTTAAATTTTGAGACATGAAATTTGTAATATTTACCGCGGCTGAGCGGTTGACGTCAACTACGTGAATTGTGCATAGACGCAGCAGACGCTCGGCGATGAACAAATATAAACAAATTCAAAAAACGAATTTAAAGTTAAATATTATTTAAACGCACAATTTTTTTGTTACTTTGGTTGTGTAATGTTGTATTTTCATACACAAAACACATGACACAAACATGTTATAGCGAACGGTCGATAATCATTGTAATACTTAATGAACGTACACAAATATATAAATCGACAAAAAATAAATCTATTTTGTTTTTTGCGATTTTAATGTCATCATACTAGTGATAACAATGGCCCTATTGCCATATTAGACATTCTTTTAGGTAACAATTTTAGACAAACTATTACAGACATCAACCTGAGATCTGACAGGGAAATGAAATGAAATGAAAATGAAAATTCTCTTTATTTTTCAGGCGAAGTTTGGAATAAATAGTCCTTTCTTACTCTTAACCTGATTATTAGTATATGTAAGTACAAGCCATTTTGTAATCTTCAAAATAAAAATTAAATCAACAGCGTTTAAAAACGAAAATGAATATTTGCTATGTATTCTAAAACTAACAACAAATCACTTAACAAAAACAAAATTGCACTCTTAACTTTATACTGTGTATAAAGGGAAGGCACGGTATAGAGAAAAGTTTTGTTAATCTTTTACATAACTAACTAGCCTTTTATTTAGCAGTTTCTTACAACCAAGTACACTGAAATTACAAAAAAAAAACATAATTTGAAGTATGAAAAATATCGAGAAACATTGCAACATGAAAATTGAAATAAAGTATTCAGTGAAAGAGATATTGAAAGATAAATCCTTAATACCAAAGTTATTTAATCTTAAAATTAGAAATTAACCGACGTGAACTTCAAGACGCTTATATTTTACATATCAATGGCCCACCAGAATTAATATTTATTAAAAATTGAAAACGATTTAACATAAAACTTATTGTTAGAGTACAATTTGACCATGCCAGGGCTTGATTGCTGATGTTGGCAACCCTTTGAGTGCAACCTAGAAAACTATCACTAATTATTTTCTTATTAATATTTTATTCCTGAAATTAATGTAAACAAAGTATGTTCTAGTGCGTATAATAAAAAGTTAAAATATTACAAACTTTGTGTCAGGTTTATTTAAAGGACCGTAATATTTATTTACTTTGATCGTGGACTTACAGTTTTTCGTAAAAATTTGATTAAAATATGTTATAAAACAAATTAAATGGGTCTGAAGTCAAGATATATCAGAACTTACCACCAAAAACTTGAAAGTTCATTATTTTATTTTTATAGGTAAGTCAAGTATAAAACACGTAGTACCGTATAAGACTATTACAGATTAGCCGTTCAAAGAGATGGCTAGTAGGCAAGAAGTCATGCCCATTGCTCGCTATCTCTCTCGTCCGAAGTGCGGAAAGTGAGGTCTGTAACATATCTATCAAACCCCCGTGTTGCAGATGGACTAGTCATTCCAAAACATTACGAAGCATGAGTGTTTTACTATATGTCAGCTGTTATAAATGGGGGGGGGGTTACAACCCCAAAACCCCCCACCCCTGGATACGCCTATGATGTCTGATAAGTTAAAGTCGAAAGTCCAAGATAGAATTATCCATAGTCAGGGCCGTGGAATTGTGAGTAATGTTTATAAATTTATGAAGGCAGAGACATACTATTTAGCTATTATAGATAAACCACTCGCAAAGAAACCTGCGCAGGAGCAAATGTCTGAGCAGTACCGCGCAGGAGGGGCCCCTCTCCGGCGGGAGGTTGTGGTGGGGAGTGGGACCAGCACCATCTTCATCTGTTTATCAGCTATGTGCATCGTGTCTCGCTCGCACAGTTTTGTTTACACTGCAGACACTTTACCTGCTCTATTATAACTATATTATATTTTGGTGCGTAGGCAGACTTGCAGTCTAAGCGTAAAACAGATTAATGTAGGTAGCCATACACGTATCAGGAGCATTTTGTTGTGGGGTTAGCCGCGCTGTGGCAGTGGCCAATAGAGACGAGTCTTTCGGTCTTGTTGCGTAACTTAACAGGGGGAATAGAGGCTGGGTATTATGAAAAGTGGTGGGAAGTTAATCGTTTGGATATAAATATCTTGTTATTTATAAAAATAAATTATTTTCAAACGAGCAATGTGACTGTTTAATTTTATTTGTTATTATTTATTTATTTATTTTAATGTATTTAAAATATTTGTAAGGGAATAACCTTACTTATCATAAATCAAAGTCACATCAATCAACCAAGTCCATTGATTATGAGTATTAACATTTAAAATATTTATTAATGTATCTGGTAGTTTACATTTACATTTTTTATCAGTTTTAGTAGATACAGTTACATTTACTGGATTCCTGAAACAATACATTTATTGTTATATATCTATCCATTCACTGTACGATATGCTGTTTCTTCCTCTATTCGAACACTTTTTTACGAGCGGATCCTTTCGTTCACTCGGCCATTACATTCAGTCCTTCATTTTGTTCGGTCAACACGATGACCGGCATGACACGCTCTAGTGGGAAGGCTCAATAACTCTGTACTTACCGGTTTAACTGAACGAATCGCAGCAGTGAACGAGACCGATTGAGCCGGGTTAATCGTATGATCCGATGGAGCGAATGCCGAGCAGTGGTGGGGGGATACTGGGAGAGGGCGGCATCACAGCGTCGAAGGGGTATTTACCCCACCCTGCGTAAACTCAAGTCACCCATGGTCTTTTTGTAAACGGTCTACCTTTATAAGTGATTTGACTGTATTAAAATTTGTTGGATTTTAAATTCACTCGGCTTTTTAAACCGAAGGCATTGTGCGAGTAGGAAGGAAGTGAGGTTGTACCGCTTGATTTCCAGACGATTATACTTTTCAACTTTCCGAAAAAAACGGGAGAAAAAATAACACCTGCAACACTGGAGCTTCCCAGAATCCAGTGGTATCTGTTTTTTTAGTTTATATTTCAATATTAATTTTTGTATGGTAGGCCTACCCCTCCCTACACGGTGCCCCGGGAGCACTGGTAGCAAAGATCTAGAGCCGCCACTGGCCTCTTTATTATGTATAGGAAAGAGTAGACTCCACGATAATAATATTTAAGTAAACATGAATAAAATATTCGTGAACTTCTCTAGTATATACGATGCACAAGAGAAACGATGATATAGTCAAATATAGGCAAAGACGAACTCGAACAGCCAGTAAGAATTGATTCTGAATTAAATTGTCTACACTTGGTCGAGAAGTTCTCTAAAAGGCATGTTCACTTAAATTATGACTAATTACTTAAGATATGATTTATAACAGAATTATTGCTATATGTCTGGTTGAGACAAGCTCAAAATAAAATAATACTTTATTCAATTTTCATAATTTTAAACGCGCGCGCGCGCGCGCGCACACACGCACGCGCACACACACACACACACACACACACACACACTCACTCACTCACTCACTCACTCACTCACTCACTCACTCACTCACTCACTCACTCACTCACTCACTCACTCACTGAATCACACTTTCACTGACCTCAGATCATATGATTCCAATAGGCGTTTTAGACCAGTTTTTGATTGATTTTTATGTTGGAGTTCTTTATAATTTCTTTATAATTTATAATCCGCCTGATATTCACTTTTGGAAGTGCTGCGACTGCGTCAGTCTATGATGTTGGGTTCGATAGTTGATACATTACGTCAAATATGTAGAAGCAGGGCAAAGTCAGAAGTTCAGGCTCCCTAACAGATTTCATGCACGACTCTCTGTAATTTAATTTTCCAAATTATTCTGACAGCATTTTTTTTTTGTCTGAAGACTCGCTTAAATTTGTTTTTGGCAAAGCCTCCCCAAAACCTCACTCCGTACGCAAAGTGTAAATAGGTTGGGCCATAATAGGCCATTTTAAAAACTGTAGGGGAACATTACTTTGGTAGGTGGGCTAGGGTGTATGCTCCTGCTATTTGCACTATATTATAACTTAGCCTATTTAATGGAATCAATATTCTGGAAGCAGTAAACTTTCATATATGCAATAATAAAACAGAAATTTTAAGTTTAGCCGTAAATTTATCGTATGAAGAAGTCAACACATACATAATTAAGTTAATAATTAAGTTACTATTTATAATGTTTAATGAGCCGTTTCTATAGATATTTTTGCCACCTTTTTAACTCAACGTTTGAAACTGATAATTTTATAGAGCATAAATTTTGAATTCAAATACTACATGATTTTCGTAGTTTACGATTTAATTAATAGTTGCATATGAAATCGTACACAGTACCGGTAACTTTATTTTACTAAATATTATTGTGTCAACTTTGCACTCCTAAATTGTTCCAGGTTATTTTTATTATTTTTATAATTTGAATTAATGGAACTAACGCAAACACTTAGCTCCCATTATGACAGCTAAAACATAATTACAGCCGGAAGGACTGTTTGTACAGATAATTCGTAAAGTAACAACAATGTTCAACTAAACGTAATTACCGATACTTTACAACCTCCACATCACAATTACAGCCGGAAGGACTCTTTGTACAGATAATTCGTAAAGTAACAACAATGTTCAACTAAACGTAGTACAACCGCCACATCATAATTACAGCCGGACGGACTCTTTGTACAGATAATTCGTAAAGTAACAACAATGTACAACTAAACGTAATTACCTATACTGCACAACCGCCACATCACAATTACAGCCGGACGGACTCTTGTTATAAATAATTTCTAAAGTAACAACAATGTTCAACTAAACATAATTACCGGTAATTTACAACCGCCACATCACAATTACAGCCGGAAGGACTGTTGTTACAAATACTTCCTAAAGTAACAACAATGTACAACTAAACGTAATTACCTATACTGCACAACCGCCACATCACAATTACAGCCGGACGGACTCTTGTTATAAATAATTTCTAAAGTAACAACAATGTTCAACTAAACATAATTACCGGTAATTTACAACCGCCACATCACAATTACAGCCGGAAGGACTGTTGTTACAAATACTTCCTAAAGTAACAACAATGTTCAACTAAAACATAATTACCGATACTTTACAACCGCCACATCACAATTACAGCCGGAAGGACTGTTGTTACAAATACTTCCTAAAGTAACAACAATGTTCAACTAAACATAATTACCGATACTTTACAACCGCCACATCACAATTACAGCCGGAAGGACTGTTGTTACAAATACTTCCTAAAGTAACAACAATGTTCAACTAAACATAATTACCGATACTTTACAACCGCCACATCACAATTACAGCCGGAAGGACCGTTGTTACAAATACTTCCTAAAGTAACAACAATGTTCAACTAAACGTAATTACCGATACTGTACAACCGCCACATCACAATTACAGCCGGAAGGACCGTTGTTACAAATACTTCCTAAAGTAACAACAATGTTCAACTAAACATAATTACCGATACTGTACAACCGCCTCATCACAATTACAGCCGGAAGGACTGTTGGTACAAATACTTCCTAAAGTAACAACAATGTTCAACTAAACGTAATTACCGATACTGTACAATCGCCTCATCACAATTACAGCCGGAAGGACTGTTGGTACAAATACTTCCTAAAGTAACAACAATGTTCAACTAAACATAATTACCGATACTGTACAACCGCCTCATCACAATTACAGCCGGAAGGACTGTTGGTACAAATACTTCCTAAAGTAACAACAATGTTCAACTAAACATAATTACCGATACTGTACAACCGCCTCATCACAATTACAGCCGGAAGGACTGTTGGTACAAATACTTCCTAAAGTAACAACAATGTTCAACTAAACGTAATTACCGATACTTGTACAGGGGGGGGGGTTATCTGCCCCTCAGTGATAATTATTAAAATACGAAAATCGTCCAGAATATGTTTAACATTTTAAATATATACATATTTCGATGTTTTTGAACAATGAAGATTGAGTCGAAAGGCTATTGTTAAAAACTATAGTTGTATTTAAATTATCAAGTATATGTAGTATAATATACGACTCGTAGTACAAGTATACAATTTGGTTGAATTATGACAGCTACATCACAATTACAGCCGGAAGGACTCTTTGTACAGATAATTCATAAAGTAACAACAATGTTCAACTAAACGTAATTACCTATACTGCACAACCGCCACATCACAATTACAGCCAGAAGGACTGATGTTACAAATAATTCGTAAAACAATAGCAATGCTCAACTATACACAGTTACCACTTCTTTTACAAAAAGTATTACACTGGGAAAGATTTAATTCACATTTATTGTAACATAAACTTTGAGAATATTAATAATTGGATCAAGAAATCGTCTGATTTTTGTACCCGGACAAAATTTAATATTTAATTCCCTCTGCCTGTGCTAATCGCCGATTTGCGGATTTTCACTTTTATTAGAGTGCCTGTAATGTATAAGAGGCAAATACGGCACACCTTAGATTCAGCGAGGTATTTAAGATTTTTGCAGGCTGGTCTGGCGTTAGTTTTCCCCGAAGATTACTCCAGTTAGGTTTTATTTGGACGTTCCTCTCATTAGGACTCTAGTAATATTCTCTCAGTTTTCGTTACTCTCAGCTCTGACCAAACATATTATATGAACAGATAGTATACTGTATTATTCGGAATTACTTGACGTTTACCGTGCATTGTGAAAATAAAAAATGTTAAGAATTTGGATGTAAAAATTAAAATTTGGTTTCTGATGCAATAAAATTAACGGAAATAAAATATCGAATGTAACATGTTAGAACATGTTCTTACTAGTGATGACACTTTAACACAGTGGCAACTGAAATCCGTTGCCAGTGTGGGTCTGAAGAGACAACACAGCTAAACACAAGCGGGTCATCTCACCCTTTTAAAGTTACAAAATGGCGGTCGTTTAAAGTTTTTGATGAAAGCCAGATTCAAAAAATGATATGAAGCATGCAAAAACAGCTTGTTAAATGATGAAACGATTAGTCTTATACTCTTGCTATGAAGGTTTTTGGAGCGAGAGTAAGCTTTACAATTACTCTCAAGCTCAATCTGAGAATGCTGCAACACAGTGGCAACTCTGAATTATGTTGCCAATGTGTGAATAAAGAGACGACAATACGTCCAAACAGCCAAACATCATCTCGGGTTATCTGCCCCTCAGTGATAATTACTAAAATACGAAAATCGTCCAGAATATGTTTAACATTTTAAATATATTTTAAATATTTACATAATTCGATGTTCTTGAACAATGAAGATTGAGTCGAAAGGTTATTGTTAAAAACTATAGTTGTATTTAAAATTATCAAGTATATGTAGTATAATATACGATATTATACTATAGTACAAGTATACAATTTGGTTGAATTATGACAGCTACATCATAATTATAGTTGGAAGGACTGTTTGTACAGATAATTCGTAAAGTAACAACAATGTTCAACTAAACATAATTACCTATACTTTACAACCGCCACATCACAATTACAGCCGGAAGGACTGTTGTTACAAATACTTCCTAAAGTAACAACAATGTTCAACTAAACATAATTACCGATACTTTACAACCGCCACATCACAATTACAGCCGGAAGGACTGTTGTTACAAATACTTCCTAAAGTAACAACAATGTTCAACTAAACATAATTACCGATACTGTACAATCGCCTCATCACAATTACAGCCGGAAGGACTGTTGTTACAAATACTTCCTAAAGTAACAACAATGTTCAACTAAACGTAATTAACCAATACTGTACAATCGCCTCATCACAATTACAGCCGGAAGGACTGTTGTTACAGATAATTCGTAAAGTAACAACAATGTTCAACTAAACATAATTACCGATACTTTACAACCGCCACATCACAATTACAGCCGGAAGGACTGTTGTTACAAATACTTCCTAAAGTAACAACAATGTTCAACTAAACATAATTACCGATACTGTACAACCGCCATATCACAATTACAGCCGGAAGGACTGTTGGTACAGATAATCCGTAAAGTAACAACAATGTTCAACTAAACGTAATTACCTATACTGCACAACCGCCACATCACAATTACAGCCAGAAGGACTGATGTTACAAATAATTCGTAAAACAATAACAATGCTCACCTATACACAGTTACCACTTCTTTTACAAAAAGTATTACACTGGGAAAGATTTAATTCACATTTATTGTAACATAAACTTTTAGAATATTAATAATTGGATCAAGAAATCGTCTGATTTTTGTACCCGGACAAAATTTAATATTTAATTCCCTCTGCCTGTGCTAATCGCCGATTTGCGGATTTTCACTTTTGTTACAGTGCCTGTAATGGATAAGAGGCAAATATGGCTCACCTTAGATTCGGCGAGGTATTTAAGATTTTTGCAGGCTGGTCTGGCGTTAGTTTTCCCCGAAGATTACTCCAGTGAGGTCTTATTTGGACGTTCTTCTCATTAGAAATCTAGTAATATTCTCTCAGTTTTCGTTACTCTCAGCTCTGACCAAACATATTATATGAACAGATAGTATACTATATTATTCTGTATTACTTGACGTTTGCCGCGCATTGTGAAAATAAAAAACATTAAGAATTTGGATGTGAAAATTAAAATTTGGTTTCTGATGCAATAAAATAACGGAAATAAAATATCTAATGAAACATGTTAGAACATGTTCTTACTAGTGATGGTACTTTAACACAGTAGCAACTGAAATCCGTTGCCAGTGTGGGTCTGAAGAGACAACACCGCTAAACACAAGCGGGTCATCTCACCCGTTCAAAGTTACAAAATGGCGGTCGTTTAAAGTTTTTGATGAAAGCCACATTCAAAAACATGATAAGATGCATGCAAAAACAGCTTGTTAAATGATGAAACGATTAGTCTTCTACTCTTGCTGTGAAGGTTCTTGGAGCGAGAGTAAGCTTTACAATTACTCTCAAGCTCAATCTGAGAATGCTGCAACACAGTGGCAACTCTGAATTATGTTGCCAATATGTGAATGAAGAGACGACACTACGTCCAAACAGCCAAACATCATCTCGGGTTATCTGCCCCTCAGTGATAATTACTAAAATACGAAAATCGTCCAGAATATGTTTAACATTTTAATTATATTTTAAATATTTACACATTTCGATGTTTTTGAACAATGAAGATTGAGTCGAAAAGTTATTGTTAAAAACTATAGTTGTATTTAAAATTATCAAGTATATGTAGTATAATATACGATATTATACTATAGTACAAGTATACACTTTGGTTGAATTATGACAGCTACATCATAATTATAGCTGGAAGGACTGTTGTTACAAATACTTCCTAAAGTAACAACAATGTTCAACTAAACGTAATTACCGATACTGTACAATCGCCTCATCACAATTACAGCCGGAAGGACTGTTGTTACAGATAATTCGTAAAGTAACAACAATGTTCAACTAAACATAATTACCGGTACTTTACAACCGCCACATCACAATTACAGCCGGAAGGACTATTGTTACAGATAATTCGTAAAATAACAACAATGTTCGACTAAACACAATTACCGGTACTTTACAACCGCCACATCACAATTACAGCCGGAAGGACTATTGTTACAGATAATTCGTAAAATAACAACAATGTTCGACTAAACATAATTACCGGTACTTTACAACCGCCACATCACAATTACAGCCGGAAGGACTATTGTTACAGATAATTCGTAAAATAACAACAATGTTCGACTAAACATAATTACCGATACTTTACAACCGCCACATCACAATTACAGCCGGAAGGACTATTGTTACAGATAATTCGTAAAATAACAACAATATTCGATTAAACATAATTACCGATACTTTACAACCGCCACATCACAATAAATTACAGCCGGAAGGACTGTTGTTACAGATAATTCGTAAAATAACAACAATGTTCGACTAAACACAATTACCGGTACTTTACAACCGCCACATCACAATTATAGCTGGAAGGACTGTTTGTATAGATAATTCGTAAAGTAACAAAAATGTTCAACTAAACATAATTACCGGTACTTTACAACCGCCACATCACAATTACAGCCGGAAGGACTATTGTTACAGATAATTCGTAAAGTAACAACAATGTTCGACTAAACATAATTACCGGTACTTTACAACCGCCACATCATAATTATAGCTGGAAGGACTGTTTGTACAGATAGTTCGTAAAGTAACAAAAATGTTCAACTAAACATAATTACCGGTACTTTACAACCGCCACATCACAATTACAGCCGGAAGGACTGTTGTTACAGATAATTCGTAAAATAACAACAATGTTCGACTAAACATAATTACCGATACTTTACAACCGCCACATCACAATAAATTACAGCCGGAAGGACTGTTGTTACAGATAATTCGTAAAATAACAACAATGTTCAACTAAACACAATTACCGGTACTTTACAACCGCCACATCACAATTACAGCCGGAAGGACTATTGTTACAGATAATTCGTAAAATAACAACAATGTTCGACTAAACATAATTAAGAATATTTAAGAAATTTAGTACACTTCTTCAAACCCTCCCCTAAATTAGATGGAAGTAACATTTAGGGGCCTTGATAAATGTTTTCAATGTTTACGTCTCGATAGACCCCCTACCAATTTCAAGTAGTTGCTTATGTATTATATATAAAGACATGTGTGTTTGTGTGTGTGTGTGTGTGTGTGTGTGTGTGTGTGTGTGTGTGTTTATATATATATATATATATATATATATATATATATATATATATATAATTTATATAGCACTATATTATATATTAACTAATAATATTGGAATATAATGGATGCTCGTCATTTATTTGGAATGTTTTTCTTCATATATTCTGAATCTATACTAACACTAATAGTTACTAATAGTTTTGCATGAATAATGTTTTTACATGAGTTCTAAGTTACTTCTTATGAATCTACGATAGGTGTAATTAGGCTTTATGCTGCATACCAAGTGGCCGGCGAAACATTTAAAGAGAATCACACAGAAATAACGTTTGTTTCATTGCGCAATGGCGTTTACCTGTTACTTTACAAATAAAAAGTATCATTGATACTAATTTAATGGATGCAATAAGATATTACCACTTATTTTAATTAACATATAGTCGTAGATACGTTACTTTTAAGAGGTTTTTTTTAAACACAGTGGTATTTAATTAATACGAGTTGTATGAATAGGTCGTGCTGTACGAGTACGATCGCAGTTTCCAATGTAAACAAACACTGATGGAGCAGTAATTGCGGAATGAAAAGGTCACCCAGTAATTAATTCATGAAATGGCCGTAATTTTACGTTAGTTGATGAAACTTTAATCAAGTAGAGTTTGAGGTGATGTGTCGGATCGCAAATGGATTAAAAACCGATGACTGGGTGATGGACAGTTCATTTACTTACCCATCAACACGACTTCATCATGTCTCAGGAGCTCATATATCAATATTACTTTCTGTCCAGATGTGGCTTTGCGTATACAACTTCATCGTGTCTCAGGAGCTACTCATATATCAATATTACTTTCTGTCCAGATGTGGCTTTGCGTATACAACTCCATCGTGTCTCAGAAGCTGCTCATATATAAATATTACTTTCTGTCCAGATGTGGCTTTGCGTATACAACTTCATCGAGTCTCAGGAGCTGCTCATATTTAAATATTACTTTCTGTCCAGATGTGGCTTTGCGTATACAACTTCTACGTGTCTCAGGAGCTACTCATATATCAATATTAACTTCTATCCAATTGTGGCTTTGCGTATACAACTTCTTCGTGTCTCAGGAGCTACTCATATATCAATATTACTTTCTGTCCAGATGTGGCTTTGCGTACACAACTCCATCGTGTCTCAGGAGCTACTCATATATCAATATTACTTTCTGTCCAGATGTGGCTTTGCGTATACAACTTCTACGTGTCTCTGGAGCTACTCATATATCAATATTACTTTCTGTCCAGATGTGGCTTTGCGTATACAACTTCATCGTGTCTCAGGAGCTACTCATATATCAATATTACTTTCTGTCCAGATGTGGCTTTGCGTACACAACTTCATCACGTCTCAGGAGCTACTCATATATCAATATTACTTTCTGTCCAGATGTGGCTTTGCGTATACAACTTCATCGAGTCTCAGGAGCTGCTCATATTTAAATATTACTTTCTGTCCAGATGTGGCTTTGCGTATACAACTTCATCGTGTCTCAGGAGCTACTCATATATCAATATTAACTTCTATCCAGATGTGGCTTTGCGTATACAACTTCTTCGTGTCTCAGGAGCTACTCATATATCAATATTACTTTCTGTCCAGATGTGGCTTTGCGTACACAACTCCATCGTGTCTCAGGAGCTACTCATATATCAATATTACTTTCTGTCCAGATGTGGCTTTGCGTATACAACTTCTACGTGTCTCTGGAGCTACTCATATATCAATATTACTTTCTGTCCAGATGTGGCTTTGCGTATACAACTTCATCGTGTCTCAGGAGCTACTCATATATCAATATTACTTTCTGTCCAGATGTGGCTTTGCGTATACAACTTCATCGTGTCTCAGGAGCTACTCATATATCAATATTACTTTCTGTCCAGATGTGGCTTTGCGTACACAACTTCATCACGTCTCAGGAGCTACTCATATATCAATATTAACTTCTATCCAGATGTGGCTTTGCGTACACAACTTCATCATGTCTCAGGAGCTGCTCATATATCAATATTACTTTCGGTCCAGATGTGGCTTTGCGTATACAACTTCATCTGTCTCTGGAGCTACTCATATATCAATATTACTTTCTGTCCAGATGTGGCTTTGCGTATACAACTTCATCGTGTCTCAGGAGCTACTCATATATCAATATTACTTTCTGTCCAGATGTGGCTTTGCGTATACAACTTCATCGTGTCTCAGGAGCTACTCATATATCAATATTACTTTCTGTCCAGATGTGGCTTTGCGTATACAACTTCATCGTGTCTCAGGAGCTACTCATATATCAATATTACTTTCTGTCCAGATGTGGCTTTGCGTACACAACTTCATCACGTCTCAGGAGCTACTCATATATCAATATTACTTTCTGTCCAGATGTGGCTTTGCGTATACAACTTCATCGAGTCTCAGGAGCTGCTCATATATTTAAATATTACTTTCTGTCCAGATGTGGCTTTGCGTATACAACTTCTACGTGTCTCAGGAGCTGCTCATATATCAATATTAACTTCTATCCAGATGTGGCTTTGCGTATACAACTTCATCGTGTCTCAGGAGCTACTCATATATCAATATTACTTTCTGTCCAGATGTGGCTTTGCGTACACAACTCCATCGTGTCTCAGGAGCTACTCATATATCAATATTACTTTCTGTCCAGATGTGGCTTTGCGTATACAACTTCATCGTGTCTCTGGAGCTACTCATATATCAATATTACTTTCTGTCCAGATGTGGCTTTGCGTATACAACTTCATCGTGTCTCAGGAGCTACTCATATATCAATATTACTTTCTGTCCAGATGTGGCTTTGCGTATACAACTTCATCGTGTCTCAGGAGCTACTCATATATCAATATTACTTTCTGTCCAGATGTGGCTTTGCGTATACAACTTCATCGTGTCTCAGGAGCTACTCATATATCAATATTACTTTCTGTCCAGATGTGGCTTTGCGTATACAACTTCATCGTGTCTCAGGAGCTACTCATATATCAATATTAACTTCTATCCAGGTGTGGCTTTGCGTACACAACTTCATCACGTCTCAGGAGCTACTCATATATCAATATTAACTTCTATCCAGATGTGGCTTTGCGTACACAACTTCATCATGTCTCAGGAGCTGCTCATATATCAATATTACTTTCGGTCCAGATGTGGCTTTGCGTATACAACTTCATCGTGTCTCTGGAGCTACTCATATATCAATATTACTTTCTGTCCAGATGTGGCTTTGCGTATACAACTTCATCGTGTCTCAGGAGCTACTCATATATCAATATTACTTTCTGTCCAGATGTGGCTTTGCGTATACAACTCCATCGTGTCTCAGGAGCTACTCATATATCAATATTACTTTCTGTCCAGATGTGGCTTTGCGTATACAACTTCATCGTGTCTCAGGAGCTACTCATATATCAATATTACTTTCTGTCCAGATGTGGCTTTGCGTACACAACTTCATCACGTCTCAGGAGCTACTCATATATCAATATTAACTTCTATCCAGATGTGGCTTTGCGTACACAACTTCATCACGTCTCAGGAGCTACTCATATATCAATATTACTTTCTGTCCAGATGTGGCTTTGCGTATACAACTTCATCGTGTCTCAGGAGCTACTCATATATCAATATTAACTTCTATCCAGGTGTGGCTTTGCGTACACAACTTCATCACGTCTCAGGAGCTACTCATATATCAATATTACTTTCTGTCCAGATGTGGCTTTGCGTATACAACTTCATCGTGTCTCAGGAGCTACTCATATATCAATATTAACTTCTATCCAGGTGTGGCTTTGCGTACACAACTTCATCACGTCTCAGGAGCTACTCATATATCAATATTAACTTCTATCCAGATGTGGCTTTGCGTACACAACTTCATCATGTCTCAGGAGCTGCTCATATATCAATATTACTTTCGGTCCAGATGTGGCTTTGCGTATAAAACTTCATCGTGTCTCTGGAGCTACTCATATATCAATATTACTTTCTGTCCAGATGTGGCTTTGCGTATACAACTTCATCGTGTCTCTGGAGCTACTCATATATCAATATCACTTTCTGTCCAGATGTGGCTTTGCGTACACAACTCCATCGTGTCTCAGGAGCTACTCATATATCAATATTACTTTCTGTCCAGATGTGGCTTTGCGTATACAACTTCATCGTGTCTCAGGAGCTACTCATATATCAATATTACTTTCTGTCCAGATGTGGCTTTGCGTATACAACTTCATCATGTCTCTGGAGGTACATATATATTAATATTACTTTCGGTCCAGATGTTTATGCGTACACAACTCCATCGTGTCTCAGGAGCTACTCATATATCAATATTACTCTCGGTCTAGATGTGACTCTGTGTAGCCTATCATGCCTGAGAAACTGCCTATATATAAATATAAATATTACTCTCGGTCTAGATGTGACTGTGTATCGTGCCACAGGAGCTGCCCATATATAAATAATATAAATATTACTCTCGGTCTAGATGTGACTCTGTGTATCGTGCCTGAGAAGCTGCCCATATATAAATATAAATATTACTCTCGGTCTAGATTTGACTCTGCGTATCGTGAGTCAAACTTTGTAAAAGCTTGAATAAGTAGAATGATTTAGATATTCTGAGTGGAGAAACTGCAGGCTATAACGAAGAGTATTGCAATTCCCTGCTAGGTATTTCTTTTTTGTTGCACCTAGAATGTATAAAAAACCACCAGTCAATATTAAAACTTCCAAAAATTAAAATATATTCTTAAAAATACTTTATTATTGGTTATTTTGTATAGAGGAGATTGAAACACTGCGGAAATTCCCTGGACGAAGCAAACTAAAGTTATAATAACATACATTTATACTGTAGCCAGAAATTTTGTTAATTAATAGTTGTGTAATTTGATGCATTTTTATATCCGTAATGACTGTATTAGTTTTATTTTATTATTATTTATAGGTTTGTATGTATATTTTAGGACCATTTATATTATTTAACATTATATAGCTCAGTTTAAGAATATGAAATAAATGCGTGATTTGTTTATGTTTTTAGAGCGAGAATTTTATTTTTCAATTATTCTAAAGATGGAATCTGTATATATTTGTCGTGATACAATGATGGAACCTCCAAATAGGCTCAGCCTTGGAGGCCCTGTTATTTCCTCAAACAATATCAATAGCATTTTTTTAAATTTCAAAACTTTTAAAGTAAACTGTCATTGTGTAAAGTATGTTTATTCTTAAATAGGACATATTATATAGCCTAAAATTAATCGGACAACAAGACAATTGAGTTTTAGTTTTAATTTGTTTTTATATAAAATAAACTACTTGTAAATATTTATTGCATTTTGAGGGAATAAATACATTCTACTTCTACCTCTACGTAACCGACATGATGGGCAAGTGGGTTTCGATGTCCAACTGCCATCGATCTTTCAGTGCACCGCGTCGGTATTGATGTCTGATACTCGAGTTAAGAACTGACATGTCAGAGCCACAGATACTGGGGGATTTGTGGAGTTATTCATTGGACCATTTTATAGCAGATGAGTTTAAGTTATAGCTTACCAGCGATCATTGTACATAACGCATTGTTATGATTATTTATAATCATCTTCTAACCAAGAACGTAGCCATGAAAACTTTGGGGAGAGTCCAACAACTTATGTTGTCCTTTGGTGGACAGAGAGTAAGGCTCCATTTTTTGTCCTAAAAAAGTCATTGATCCGTTTCTTTGTTGAGAACGATCTTTCAGCAATACATGTCAGTAATACTGAATTATTTAAATAATAATATTAGTTTACTAAAAAAATAATTTAACAAATTAAAAATTTGGTGAGGGGTTCGGACCCTGCGACCACCTCGCTGGCTACGTCCTTGCATCCTACATGTCTATGCTACCTTCAGTGAATCTTGATCAATTTCAGAAACTAACCTAATCCAAACCTTAATTAGGTTAGGCTTTTTAGTGCTCGCTCAATCTTCCTGCACAATTTTTTACTATGTAAATTGAAGATATCGGTCCTTTAGTTTACGATCTTGTAAGGAGTCTGTGGAGATGCTATTGATCATCGCCTCCTCGATGATAGGATGCTATTGATTATATACTTAATTGGTGGTTGACGTAAATGATTAACACGTGCCACGTAGATTGATATTTGTTGCAGATGTGCTAGGCTAGGCAAGACCCGAGAACTGCAGGAGGCACAGGGTGGCGGTGGCTGTGCAGTGCATTATTGGCAAGAGGTAAATACCAGAAATAACGAAAAAAGGATTCCGAACGAACTATTCAACCGATTTTAAAAGTAAAAATTTCAAAACTTATTACCTACAAAATGGTTACCAACATTTCTATTTTAAAATTTGAAATAAAAGTCATTTATGTATGCTTCTATTCATAATTTAAGTCTATGACTGCCTGGCTTATAAATCAGTTAAGAACTTAAAGTTGAAAAAAACAAACAAATTTCCCAAGGATGTGATGCCATCTATCGGATAAAATTCGTAACATTTTCATGATATTTAGCTTTAAATACATTCTTTAAAAATTCCTATACCTAAAAAGCTCATGACTTCGAACAGCCAGTGTTTTTCAATAGCAAATTTACTTTGTAATGGACAAGTTCGCTTACTAAGTCATGTTTACTAATAAATCACGTTCATAATTAATCAACTAGAGCATCATAGGCCTATATTTTAATTTAGGCAGCTACAGTTAACAGAAAAGTATTAATATTAACATTGTTGTATTAGATATTGATGTTTCCATGTCATTAAATAAGTAATATAGTTTATGAGGATTTCTAAGTAAAATATGTGGTTTATTACTAACAAATACATAATCTACAATGACTGACAGTTTACAACGTTTTTTTTTTTTTATGTACTAAATGAAACTACGGATGATTTAATAACTTTTTTCTTCTTTTGTTAATTTTATGTTATATTATATAAAAGTTTACCAAGGAGTAAGGGAGTATCAAGCAGTTAAATTGAAGTTTTCTTTCTTACATACATATAATATATCCATGTGTGTGTGTGTGTATATATATATATATATATATATATATATATATATATATATATATATATATTTGTGTGTGTGTGTAATTGTTATATTATACAGTTCTGTAAAAGAGATAGATTGTGCCGTGTCACTGGAGTAAGCGGCAAACCCATTTGCATTACTATGATCAGTTTGCGTCGACCAGATTTCAGGCAGCAGTTATTATTTGCCGCATTCGCAAAATAGTGGATATAAATTTGTTACCTTACCTCATCAGAGCAGTTCCACTTTTTATATTATTTGTATAAATGACATGTTTTCAAGGCAAGTACATTGACAGAGTTTTATCCGGTTGAGGAGTACTGACGGATATAACCGTCGACCTCCAAGGGTGTACTAGAGTAAGCAAAACTATATATTATTAATTGACTCCATGGAGTAAAGAACCCTCTTTAGTTATATTTATTCAAAATGTATTTAAACATCATAAAGGCTTAAATAATTAACTATTTGCACCTTATAGGCCTTAAAACTAACAATTTCGTTTTTTTTAGAAATTTGGCAAAGTATAATAATTTTCTAAAACCTTGGTACACGCAAAGTGCTATTTCACATTTAGTGCCCTCATAACCAACTTCTTCTCTCTTACATTTTGTGTTGTATTTGAGTACCCAAAGCAGCGTTTTAGTTTTCATCGGTCATCTTCCCTTGCTGGTAGATAGCGCGGGAAATGGCGTACTGTCAAGCGTTGCGACTGCTCCAGGCTCTAAAACAGCTGCGGCCTCTTCTCTCATTGCAACACGCGTTTCCTATATTTGTTTTATGACATTTATTTGGAAATCCATGACGTGAAGCTTTGCACTTCGTTTGGTTGGGGTTTGATTGCATGTACTGCATACAAATACAAACATTACAAGTAACCCATTTAATGAACTTGCCACGAGACAGGATATTTGGCGGCAAAGCTGTTGTTATATATCTGACGTCATGGGCATCTTATATCAATAATTCATTAAAACATTTCACAGTCGAAATAGTACATAAGAAGGCCACTAGAGAACATAAACAGCTCTAATATGGATTATTTCAACAATCCTGTGATAGACAGTTAAACCGTCATTACCCTTTTTGGGATCAGACGGATATAACCGTCAGTACTCTTTTGGGATCATACGGATATAACCGTCAGTATTCTTTTGGGATCAGACAGATATAACCGTCAGTGCTCTTTTAGGATCAGACGGATATAACCGTCAGTGCTCTTTTAGGATCAGACGGATATAACCTTTTCTTTGGAATGATAAATGGATCTTTTGTAACCACTTTCAGCTAGTCCTGAAGAGACGTTTTAAATATTTAATGGTGAAATCATCTCGTAACGTGTTGTAGCACTCACACAAAATAGTTTTAAAACTGTTTTGCATGGCAATTTACAACATTATTTTTATACGTTTTATATATACAAGTTAGGAAGGTTAAGATATATCCACTTCTAGTCTGTGTGGGCTGCTCTGAGATCTTGATGGAGACCTAATGTGAACAAACAACTACCACAAGTGTGTATGTACACAGTTCTGATTCTGTATCCATTCTCACACCTTACATATTTACACAATTTTATTCGGTGGTTCCACTGTCTTTAATGATGGAATGGTGAATGTATTATGCTCCAAATGACCGAATTTAATAATGTTAGTAATTCAATATACCTCATGAGGAACTATACAAAATAGTCAGTTAAAGAAGATCAGAGTTTTTACTGACTAACCGTGAACAGCTTAGGTTGATTTTATCACAGGAAGATCCTTCGAAAAGTATGACCTTGTCATGAGAGTATAAAACACTTAGATTACTTAAAATGTTCTGATATATTACGAACAATTTAAGACCGAGAGTAATTTCTTGAGTAAAACCGTAAACAACTACTTAATTTTTCACATTATATAGGTTTCTTATTCGTCAGTTGGAACCAGTATATTTATTTTTTTATTGTGCACCTGATGAGACAATGAGAATACCTCTTTGCCTAGATTTTGTAGTGTAGGTAATAATAATAATAATAAATTATTTATTGCGTAGAACATATAAACAATGTTATAGCAATCGTCAAGTATTCTGAGCTAAATTTTCCATTCGTTCTACCATCGAAGTCCCTTCCATACATACAATTTTTGCGTTCACTTTCTCTCACCCATTCGAATTGATCCACCACTTCCCCGGTCAGTCAACCAATTGAAAGGTCTCCCAATTGTGTGCCATAAACTCGTCTATACTGCAGAACGCATGTGTAATCAATGTTGTTTTTAGACAAGCTTTGAATGCCTTCAGCATGGGGACATTTAATCGAGTTTGGCAAGTTGTTGACAATTCGAACTCCTGCCTGAGAAGGCAAACGCTCGTGAGCTACCGTCCTGCGTCTTCCAGTTCCCTAGTCATCCCTTGCCTTTAGTTGCATAAGAGTGTAAATCACTACCTCTTGTGTGTTCGCATTTGGATTTGACAAAAAGACACGTTTCCAAGACGTAGAGGTAAGGTAATATCAACAATTTTAAATTTTTGAAAGCTGGCCTGCACGACTCTCTCCATTGCAGTTTTGCAATTGTTCGAACTGATTTTTTTTAAGAATGAAAATTATGGAAAAGTTTGCGGTTGCGCAAACACCCCACAATGCCAATCCGTAAGAAATAGGTTGTCTCTGATATCGAAACAATGCAAAGCTTCTTGAGCTTTTTCGTCGCCTGACTATTTTTGAATCTCTTCAGACGATCATGACTCCAGATTTCAGGAGTCAAGTCAGCGAAAGTATCAGATTTCAGATGCTGCACTTAAGAGGAAAGTGAACTGGAGCTAAAGTCTACGTTCACATTGAATTAACCCTTCCCACCATAACTAAGTTAATGTTAATTGTTGACTGCAAATAAACGATTTCATCTGATTTTAACATACATTACTAACATATTTATAGATGTAGCTAAGGTATTTGTGACTATGATGATCAATATAAATGAATATTCATTAGTTGCATTTATAGATGTAGCTAAAACATTCACTTCATATAAACCAAATACTAATAATTATTGAAAACGAACTAAAGAATAAAGTACGCAATAGATCTGCAATGGTCGACCAATCACTGAAAACTGACCAGATGCCAATAGACGGTCGTAAAGGCAGAAAGTAGTTTGCGGCAAATCAGGAATCCGGGGTGAGCCTTTATAATTATTATTTGTTTACTCTAAATGCCCTTCTCAAATCATACTATGACTCCAAATTGGATTATTAGAAATATTTAATCTGTTTGTTAGTTCAGTTTTCATAATTGGGGTCAAAATAACCTAATTTTGACAGATCGGGTTGTCTGGTAATTTAATGTTTACAACTCAATTAATTAAATATAACAACGGTTTAATATCAGGATTTTATTTCATCAAACAAAGAAACTGCCATAAGCCAGAACGGTGGGCCGCGCGTGTGCCTGCTTGCGCGCGTAGGAAAATAGACAACACAGAGAGCCCTGCGGGCTAGTAAAGTTACGAATGTATCACACACAAAATACTTTTGTTTCCACGTAACTTTGGGGAGTATAATTATAAATATTTTGTATCAATCTCGACATTTTCAGTATTTAAATTACGTGTTTAGGGAACGATTTTCTCTAAAATGTGTAAATTTCGTTGAATTTACTCCCAACAGGGACAAATCGATTTTTTTCGATAAACCTTTAGAAGAGGTTCGCTATCGCTCAGCCAATAATTCTCGCTATATCGGTAGTTAAATAAAGTTAAACGTGTTTTATAAGATATACATAAAACAAAACTAGCTGTAATGGACTTTTCCTATGTTTAAGTCTTATTTTATCTTATTTTATTTTACATTTCAACGGACATCTCCATTTTTAAAGTTTTGAACAATAATTAATGAACTCAAGACACTGACGTATACATGCGTAAATATATAACAGAAAAAAAAGTGCGAGAGGTATAGATGGCAATGACAAATGAGTTATAGTGCGTGCAATTGATGATAAAAATTTATGATGTGTGAAATGAGGGTTCCCTTCTTCTTAGAGAATATGATAAAACTTGACTAATGAGGGATCTTTTAATTACTTTACCATCATAAGTTGATATCTAATTGGCGTTATTTCAGTGTAGTAGAATACATTTGCGAATTAAAATATGTTAGCGTATACTTGAAGTTAATATTAAAGTCCAAGTACTCGATGAATGCAGGAGTATGTACAAGTACATAAAGTTCTATCAGTATCTACCAGTCACCAACAAGCTAGGCCGAGGAGAAAATAAGGAACTACTGAGTAGTAGGATCATTTGTTTGGTTGAACATTTCACCCCATTTGTCCTACTTAAGGCCGTGTTGTTTGTTCTCTCCTCGTTGTTGAGCAGGATTTTACTGAGCCGCCCTCGGTGATATTCTTTCTTCTTGACAACCATAAAAATGTTTTACATTAAAACAACAGTAGAAAATAGAGAAAAGACGTAATGTTTAAACTCATATAATCTCTGAAGTACTGGAGGTGACAAACTAATTAATTCCTTGTCGTACTTTATACCCGTAGACGATTCTATATTCTCCACAGTTAGTTTAGCTGTTTATTGAAAACATGATAATTATAATTTCAAATAAACGGGCGCTCTTAAGTTTAGTAGAAAATGGAGAATGTTTGTTCTGATACTGATCAAGCATTATAAATCATAACCGAGCATTATTTCTTTTTTGGGGTTTCGACACTTTCGAATTTGGTTACTATCGTTACTATTTAAGTTAAAATTGTATTCTTTGTTTGAAGTTCTTTTGCCAATGGAAGGACGTGAAGGAAACAGGATTTTACCGGACAATTGCAATGGTTCAGTGAAACAAAAAAATCATTAACACTACGTTTTGAGATCTGCAATCTGATCTCTTCTTCAGGTAAATAACTAACATAACACATAATTACAAACTAGTTTAAAATAAACAAATCATACCAGAGCGTTGGGACACGCCTAAGTCAGGAATCACAACCACCATGTTGTGTGTCACCTTCACTAACTCTAAAACATGCACTTAATGAAAAAACCCAAACACACAACACTAATTATTAAAACTGAACTACAGAATACAGTACGTCTGCATTCATCTACCAACGACCTACGTCTGACCAGAGGCCAATAGTAAATGGCGATCGTCACGGCAGAAATTAAGATGGCGTGACGATAAATGGCGTGGTGATTAAATATATGTATATAGTTTATATTTAGCTATTTATTATTGTTTTTTGTTTTTTTACCTTTTTGTTGATTATTTGTTTACTTATATTTATTACTAATTCGCTGCTTTGTTGATTATTTATTTCAACACTGTTTGTTATTTAATTATATATTTATACATTATATTAGTGCTATTAATAGTTTATACTCTTTTTAACTTATTACGTGTACTACTGGTGTAATTCCGTTGGAAGAATAAATAAATAAATAAATAAAAGATATATAATCTTATATCCTAATCTATATGATTTTATATTTCCAAGAATTACATATCAGCACGTTAACTACAGCAGAGACTGAGCCCCCACTCAGCATAGATCAGCAGAGAAGGTACAGTATTAACTGTATGTATTACAGCTATAAAGTTATTGTAAAATAGTTTGAAGAATGCTGCTTTACTGAAGAAAAAAACTAATTAATGAAAATGGATTCTTATAATTATTAGATGTATGCTCAAATATTTGCAAAAGATGGCTGTTATAAACGATGCATTTAATAAATACAGGTACAAGACGTTCTTTTTTTACTAAGAAAAGAGGGTTTACTTTATTCCATTACCAGTATTGTTATATATTCGAGTTTAGATTTTCAAAAAATAGAATTTGTATAGGTATTATAATACACGTTAAAACAAGAGTTTAAGCCGTTACTCTTTTCATTTCCTAGGAGACGTACGGCAAAAGGGGTTAAAGTTAAATTGAAGCAAATAAGAAGCTGCATGTAATTCAAAGACGTAAACAACAAAATAAACACCGAATAAATTACATAAACAATGAAATTAAAACATATGATAAATGCCAGTTATTTAAGATATGGAATATATATATATATATATATATATATATATATATATATATATATATATATATATATATAAAAATTAATGTTTGTGTGTTTGTCCTTTTATAGACTCAGAAACTATTTGACCGATCATGATGAAAATTTGTATGTATATGTATTTTCCACGTTGAAGGTTTATATGCTATGCCCATTGATGTAACTCACCACGGAGGCGTTGCAAAATATATAAGTTATCAAAAGCGCCTGCACATTGTAAACTACAATTACGAGATAGTTGTGTATAATAACCACACACTATGTGAAGGCGCTAAGTTTTTATGGATATTTGTCTTTAAAATGAATTTCTGTTTGGACTTATAGCTTGAATGTTAGACTACTTTATTATTAAGTACATGTACGTGTACAATGGCTATAAACATACACTTTTGGCAGATTTTCTTGATAGTGTCAACAAGGTAAACTCTACATCGGCGTTGACAATATAATTCACTTGAACCAGAAGTGCTCATACACGAGCAAAGCTTACAAAAAGCGTGCGAAGGCGCGGGGAACAGCTAGTATATAATATTGATTTATAGATTACCTATATCATTAATAATTTTAAAGCACAATCTATAAAAAAACTGGCTAAAAGAAACGAAAAGTATGCGGAATACAGCGGAAATTTTATTTTGCTTCAATTGCCACGTATCAATTTCACTTTTGCACGAAACGAAAATTTTATTTTGACTTAAATATAGTTTTTTATTTAAATGTGGTTTGTATTATTTTTATCAATTAATGGCAGACAATTTAATCTTTTACGTTTTCTTAGATATTATGGATGAAAAATACGATTATTAGGCAATAATACTAGTTTACTACGTTATAAAATTTTTGAACTTAATGTCTTATTTTGTATAGATTCTTGTAAGGTCCTTTGCTTGAATACGTTAAACTTTTACAATGACACATTTCAAAGAACACGCAAATATCCGATTGTACACAAGCATTGCAAAATTGGTCAAAATCAGTCCTTAACTAAGCATACACTAAATTACACATTACCCTAAATTACAGTACACTAATTATTCATTTGATAACATATACCTTTGAACTTAATGTCTTACTTTGTATGGGTTATTGTAAGGTTCTTTGCTTGAATACTTTAAACTTTTATAATGACACCATAAAGCCAATTTTCGGTTGACTTTATTAGAGGTAGAGCCAGAAGTGAAATTGTAATTTTCAGAACTATGGCATTTGGGTTATTATAGGAAAGAATGGAATAGATTTAACAATCTTCTCTGATAATCTTTTGACAGTACAAATCCTTAAAGGTTGATAAGAGTAAAAACCGGAGCAGTAGCTGGATAATTGAAGTTCTATTTAAAATGACTTTTACCTTTGTTTATGCGGGAGACACTAGGCACATCACATGGATGAATTAAATATTTCCCAGTCCCTACAATCTATGAGAAGGTGTTTAAATGAGAGGAGGGGGAGTTTAAATTTTCCAAATGTTGTCATGTGGGGTGTTGCTTAAGGCTCTTAGTCGGCATTTAAATCTGAACTGGATAGTTTTTAGACAGCGCAATCTGTTCAAGGCTGAGGATATGTTATATTTGAAAAATATTTATGATCTAGGGATATCCCTAGATAACCCCTTATATAAGGGGGTTTTTTATAATCTATAAAGTAAAATTTAAAATTGATCTGCCTCAGCTTATCGACCACGCCGAAAGGGATTGTATTATCTAACACGTGCCCGCAGCTCTGAACATTGTATTATACATCGGTTATCGCATATGGCATCGTTTATCCAGTATTATGTATTGCCCGTGTATTTATGAGCTAGATTTAGTGTTTATCCTTTCATCGAATACTTTGGAAACTCGCTTGTTTCAAACGATACAGTTTTATAGTCAACCTTGAATATTTGATAATAACTTTCCTCCGTTTTTAGAATGAACCTTTATTTGTTTCCGTCATATCTTAAAGAAATGAACGAACATTGGTAAGATGGTAATGGCCATGTTAAAATGTGTAACGCTACAAATTTTATATCGTGTTTGCTTAAAACAACTTGTGTATTTCAATAATGTTTAAATTACTGTAATATATATGAAACCCGCCAGGTAACTCCCTGATCGTAGTTAATTAGTGGCCTTATATTGCTAGTCCCCTGTCGATAGGATATTATGAGTTTAGTAACCATTCGAACATTTTAAATCAAACGAATATTTGTATTAAATTTTACACTGAAGTTCTTGGCAGTTTTTGTACATTTTGTATAATATGCCTGTAGATGGATAAATTAGCATTTTACATAGGCGTATAAAAATTTAATTTAGATCCTGATGTTTTTTTATCAAAAATATTTTTACTTTTTATTATCAGCACAAGATCATTTTGATATAAAAATATAATTGTAAGGTACCATTGCCTGTGACACAAATAAAAACCCACAATAAAGAGAACACAATAGAACAATTTTATTTTCTAATTGTCATGTACGTTTGATTTTAATTTTGAAAGCATAAATATTAAAAGTAATAACAGTTACCCGCGTCTTCGCACACAGTTTCACAGGTTTTGCACCAGTATGAGCATTTTTGTTTTGAGTGAATTATATTTCCCAAATTTCGGGTTTGCCTTGTTGTCAGGTTCAAGAAAATACGTCAAAACGTTTATAATTATGGCCATTGTAATTCGCCATTGTAACTTCGTTCTTAGTATGTTTTGTTCCATAGTTGATTTTGTTTTCTTTGACGATCAAGAAAATATATAATACAGATCAGAGAACCCTACTTCTGTCAAAAGAGAACTAAGATGGATGTTATATTAATGTTTAAATTTATAGTAAAATCTTTTAAATTAGTTCAAATGAACAGTCCAGCGAAATTTTATCTAGCGTAGTTCTTGTCGACTGCATCAAAAGGGAGTCTTCAGAGTCAAATGCTCTTATGTTTTAAGACAGTTTATAAGGTAGATTAGTATTTAACTAATTGCTGGAATCTAAAACGGCGTTCAATATTATGGTTACTTATTAGAAAATTTACTCACTATAAATGTAAAAAATTGAAAATAACAAAATATGTTTACATATAACAGTTGATTATATTTGACATGTTCATTCAATTAATATTCCACAACTTTAAGGGCAAATATGGGGTTTTTCGCGATTTAAAGAACAGTGGGGCGTAGCCCGGAGGGATTTTCTAAACAAGAATAGGCCTATATTTATCTCAGCAAACCGCAAGAATATCCGGTAAAATTTCAGCACAGTAGGTTAGATGGTTTGTGCGTGAAAGTAAAATAAACAACTAAAGGCACTTTTGCATTTATAATATTAATTAGTATAGCTTTACTGATTCATAAAGCTGCACTCAACAAATGATAATCCAGACTCGATAAAGCGTTAGTATTCCAATAACGGAGAAAGCCTTTCAACGCAATTCGATTCAGAAGCTTGCGCGGAGCCAACTTTAAGCCTTTCAACGCAATTCGATTCAGCAGCTTGCGTGAAGCCAACTTAAAGCGGTGGTTTAACTCCCGATGAAAGCCTTACGTGAGAGTTTGGATATTCCATCTATCTTCCTCATAGGATGAAGCTTTCAATTATATTCGTACTAAACCCTCGTACAGAGTAATAGCATAAATAATTGAACCAAGCATAATTTTAACGGTAGATAATTAATGCAACAATAAACACTATGAGTCGTGGCACCTGATCTTGTTACTTTTATTTTCAACTTTTATTATAATTATTGTAAAACATACGGGAGGTAAGCAGGCTTGTCAAAGGGTTTGCGCTACTTGTAAAAGTTCTGATTTTTTGTGGGTAATACCTGGAGCTTTGACATATGGGCTTTGAGTTTCATAGTCAATTAGGATAATGTTAAGGGTAGATAATTATTACAACAATAAATATTATGAATTAATATGATACCTGTTCTTGTTATTTTTATTTCATTCTTTTTATTATAATTATTATAAAACATACGGGAGGTCCGCAGGCTTGTCAAAGGGTTTGCGCTACTTGTAAAAGTTTAGCTTTTTTGTGGATAATGCCTGGAGCCTCGAGATTTTGGCTTTGATTTTCATAGTAAATTAGTTTAACATCTGGATTTCACTTTTCTATCTTCCTAAGTTACGTTTGTGTCTTTAGAAGACTTTAAATCGAAAGGACGAAGTAACACCAACGTAGAGGTGCAATATTGAAGCTAGTTTCTTGGTATAGCCGGAAAGGTTTGCGAAGTGCAACTATTACGATCTCCCTTAGGTGAGGGCCTCTATTTGCCAGACTCTGGCTTCTAGGGAGTGCCAATACTTCACTGAGTCTTCAAGGTCGACTTGAGGTCAAAGAAAGAAGGAGGAAACATTCGGTAGAATTTTGAACACATAATGAAAACTCTTGAACTTTAACATATGTTAAACACTTGTCATTGTTTTGTGTTACAAAGTGCATAACGACGTTTCGAGGAGTAAAATCTATCCTCAACGTCAGGTGAGGTGATGACAAGTACATAAATGTTAGGAAATTCAAAAATGAACCGCCACCTACAAAAGAAGAAAAGGAAGAAAAAAAGAAAAAGAAAATATTGAACATGCCTGAAAACCTGCGCAGATATTCACAAAACACGTCACTTTTGCTTGCGTTGGTGTTTTTGTGCTCTTGACTTCTCGTATTCGTGACTTATGCTCGTGACTTGCATCTTGTGCAGTGATAGTGTCTGGGTTCATTTCTCCTGCCTGGACTCCAAGCAGTGTTCGGCTATGTTCAATATTTTCTTTCTATTTTTGGCAGTAATGAAAAATGTCCGAAATCCTATTATCCTTTCAAACATTCCATCGTCAATAACAAACTTCTTAAACACTTAAGCAGTTTGTTTGTCCCCTTATTTTCGAGGTTTAGTGGTCGGTGAAGTAAATCTTAGAAAGGAAGGATTCTAAACTCTGAAGAAGGAGGGGTTTCGACACCGTGCTTTTGGTCCTTCGATCCGAGGACTTTTTCGGAGGATTTTCCGAAGGATTTTTCGTTCTACCAAGAGGATATTCCGAGAGGAAACACTAAGATATCCACTATCTGAATTTTACCTTAAAGGGTTTGATATTTCACTGCCTTTAAAATTTAATTGGTAAACATCCCGAATTTTTAACCGATTTCGTTCGGAATGGATTTAGAAGCATGAAATACACTTACATGATTTGTGTATGCACTAGGTATATTCGTATGGGACAGTTGGCAGAGCGTCACTGTTGTAAAGTCATAGTGAGCCTGCCACTGCTTCAACATCATTAGTACACTCTGGTTCAATTGAAAGTTAAAGTTCACTTTTGCTCAGATCGTCCAAAATGGTCCATCGAGACAATATGACAAATTCCTTTTCTGTATGCCCCTCTATAAGTGTGTCTGTCTGTAAAATTGTCATCAGATCATTTCGATACATAATGGAGGTATGGACTTAAAATACTACTTGTTACTTCATTTCTATATGGATAACGTTGAGTTTGATGATGCGTGTCCCCCTGTGGGATTTTTCTATGCGTCAGCATAGCCTACGCGTCAGCATAGCCTACGCGTCAGCATAGCCTACGCGTCAGCATAGCCTACGCGTCAGCATAGCCTACGCGTTAACATAGCCTCTGAGTTGCAATACCCTATCCGTAAAATATCCAAATAACGATTTGATCTACAGACTTTAATTTTTTCATGAAAACTATAAAAAACCTTGAGTTGGAATGAAATTAGCTATATACTTGAGTTTTGTATGCATGTTCAGCGAAGTTGTTTGCCTGACACGTGGTTTGGCTGTACTCATACAATGCATATCATGAATGTAGTCACTTTTCACTAATTATTATTATTAAATGACCTAAATAACCTGATCGTTTTATTACAGATGCCCAATTTTATTTTATTACAACTGACATTGGATTGTCTGGCAATGTGTTTACCTAGTTGTAAAATCCTATAATGGCAACTAGAATAATTCCCATGAAACATAGATTTTTCCGTTTTTACAATCTAGATCGCACTGTGGTTTTGATTTAATCTACGGTATAGATGGTAGATCAGGTGAGCTTACATATGCCATTCAATATCTCTTTTTATAACTCAGCGTTGGGGATTTTTTTAATGATGGCCGTAAAGTGGGAGGTACTCTATTTTAGGTGGAACAAGATTTGATCGACACTATTGTTGTTAACCACTCAGCCAAAGTAATCTGCCGGTGCAGTATTGTCAGGTAAAGTTTGACTTTTAGGTTTTCTTCAATAAAGAAATTGTAAAGAATGTAACTCTAACAATACGAAGCCAAATGCGTTTGCTGTTGTGCCCGTCAGGTTTAATTGGCGGATCAATATCAACTGGGGTGTTAATGTTGCGATGTTCAGTGCCACTAGTTCAAATTTTATCATCAACTTTTGCCATCTTAAAGGTGCAAATCCTACACGGTGGCACGGAGATTGAAAACGCCCTCATAAAATTGTACACAAACCCAAACTAAGTAGATTTTGCATGTTCAAAAGTTTTATTGCGCAGAACTTTACGGCATTAGTTTAGAAAGATATTTATATGTGTTCAGATATTGTGATCTGAGGATTTTTCACAACAAATCATTGGTAAACACGAAGAGATGTCTCTATGAAACTGGGTTAGGTCGTCCTGGATAGTGCACTTTAAAGCACTTTCTTTATAAGTTACGATAGAACAAACAAGTCTTCTGTGTACGTCAACAAGTTTTACCACTTAAGATGATGAACTAAAATTGACGTACGATACGGAAATAAAAACTAAAAATTGTATGGAAAATCGTATAAATGCTACATCTACGTTAAAATCTTTGTTTGGAACACTACTTTGGAAATAATGCTGTGAATAAAAATAGTATAATGTAATAGTCTCTCACATTATTTAGCTCAATCGCAACAATTCTGGGCTTTGGGAAAATCTTGGATGGGGAAGGGTCTTTTTTATTAAGGAGAAGCTAATCTCCTTTTAAGCCGTACTTTGCTCGTCCCCATGGGCCACTGGCCTGTACGAGGATCTTATCAAACAGAATAAGGGGTAGAGTTGATACAGTACAAGGTCGATGGTACTGATAAAAAGTGCAACGTCACAGGGAGGATTCGAACCTGTGCTATTTTTAACTCACAGACTCGAAGTCCAACGCCTTAGACCGTTTGGCATCGGCACTCTCATGCGTCTACTGTGGTGATGCAAACTTTCTTTGGTCGTGTTTTGGAATTTAAACATGTTTTAGTAACAGCAATTTAAGATACATTTCTGAAGATAAGAAAAGTGTATTATTATATGGAGAATTTTCAGCATTTATGAAGTAACTTGAGCCGTATTGAAATTATACCCCATCTTCGTATTGTCTTGAAATTGGTTCTGTAGTTTTAACCGGCAGAGTTTGGAATATATATTGTTTTGTTATTACTTGAAATACTATAAAAGTACATAAGTTGAAATTCATAAATAATATTATTATTAATTACTGATAAGCGATTATAAACACAAATTATTAGAGTAAGCTCAATAAATTCATATTAATTTTAAGTACTGATTATGCAATTCATGTCAGCTTGCTTTTGGCGTTTGCCCGCCAAAGTGACGGTGTATTTTAAAGGCAGGCGCTTGGATCGACGATCAATTTGCAAAAAGTAACATTTTTGCAAAACATTTGCTAAGCGATGTTTTACTTAATATTTACAATTCTGACATACAACTTTCTTTCAAAATTCGTAGAACAAATTAATTGAGAATACACAAAGTGGACGCTAAAACAAACAATTACCCAAAAATACAAAAAACACACTGTTTTTTCAATTACAAAATGTCTAAAACAACGTTTCGTAGATTGAAATCTATGCTCTTCTTCAGGTGAGAAAATGATTATACATACATAACATTATACATAACAAATAGAATGTGGAGTAATGGATTGCCACTACAGGCTTCAACTTTAAACGACGGTGGCGTTGCACTACACTCACTTGAGTTCCCTCAAATTTTAATTATTGAAGATTACCTGCTTAAAATTTGTTTAAACAGTGTAAAGGATTAACCTTAGGTATTTTAGAGACCAAGAGTATTGTCTAGCTACCATAGTATATCCTATAATGATCATATGATATTTATTCCAAAAACACAAATTGAAAACAATTCGGAACTTACACTGGTAAGTATACAGGGTGACAATTAAGTCTGGAACCTCTTTTTTAATTTTTGAACCACAATAGAAAGAAATACCAAAGTTCACACGTGCTTACTGGTGATAGTAACGCACACATCTGCCCAATTACCGACCGGATAATCCCTTTGGGGGACGGTCCACAAGGAGTCAGACAAAATTCTTAAATAGCAGCAAAGGTCAAGTTTGGTATCAAATTAAAGGTCTTACTTAGCAGAGTACAATGCCGCAAACCGGACTTCAAAAGGTGGATTCATTCATTAGTTACAGCTATTTGAATTTTAAAACAATTGAACAATGTAAATTCTTAAGTACTATTACAAGTAAACACCACTTTTTAAGTACCTGAGATCAAAGTAAGTGTTCAAAATGTTCCACTCCCATCATCTGACAATGTAGTAATGAAGTTTTTTATCCGGTCGGTAATTGGGCAGATGTGTGCATTACTATCACCAGTAAGCACATGTGAACTTTGGTATTTCTTTATATTGTGGTTAAAAAGTTAAAAAGGAGGTTCCAGACTTAATTGTCACCCTGTATACAGTACAGGTGTGGAAGTTCTATTAGATAATAATAACATTGTAATTGAGTCCAGTCCTTAATGTATCATCACTTGCTATCTGTCTATGGCGTACCGGGGTATATTATTACCAAATAAAATTTAAAAATTATAATAATATAAAAGTAGTAACTTGAAACTATATTTTCTCTTACTAATTTTGACACATTAAACATTTATCGTATAGTTATATCTTATACAGTTCCTAAACATTCAGACTACTATATAAAAGTGTTTAATCTATGTCTATTCAATTAAAGTAATTCCAAAAATCAACACTTTCATTTGAAAACAACAAAACTTAATATTTTTTAAGAAATAGCTTAAAGTTATTACTATTTTTTTATTTCAAAATGAGATTGATTGGTGTATTTAGACCCAAGAATCAAAGTATCGTCTAAATAATGATTTGTTAACTTTAGGGGTGCGAAATATATTATTACTTATTAGCCTAATATTATGAACCAGGTTGTTTGTCCCCGTATTCCCGTTTCTAGTGTAGAATATTCTTAATACTTCAAAAATTAAAAAGTGCTGGATTGGCAAAACATTTAATTTTCTAATCAATGGAAAGGAAATTTCTCGTCTATTTTTCGTAGGATAATTTTAATAAAGTGATTTTGCGTAACTCGCAATTTATCAATATTATATTTAAAAGTTCTCTCCCCAACTCTGAAATGCATATTTTAATCTGGAATGTATCAATGCATAATATAACGACTTTATTAGCACTTTTTTATTTTCTTTTGTATAAGACAAAACTGCCCCTTAATTTCTCCCATCATGCTGTTGGATGTATCAAGTTTATCTGATATAAACTGTACTGATCATGACAATTCGAGCATTTCCATTTTCGAGGGCTCCAGGTTAAGTGTTAGAGAGGGCTTTCTTAGCCTTAACTTCGCCTGGTAAAATAAGACATTCTTTACTTTACTTTTTTTATATTTCGTTTCTAAAGTGCATTAAAACTTAATTTTTAAAACCTTCCCTTATATTAATAAAAGAATCTTTTACAATCGGAGTGGACACTAATGGTCAGGACTTGACACTACCTTAGGATTGGTTTCTGCATTTTTCTTCCATTCCTTCACAGAACGAGTTGTCATACCCTCTGTACCATTCAACTACGAAGTGTGAATATAACTATCACAACCACCGGTACATTTAACACCACTAGACTCTTAGTTTAAAGTTTTTTATTGACGATGAAAGATTTTACAGGATAATAGAAGTAGGAAATTTCCATCGTTATGGTTACAAAATGTATAACACAGCGTTTCAAGGATTGGAATCTATCCTCTTCGTCAGGTGGGGTAGTTATTAATACATACGAAAATAGAGAACAGAAAGAAGAAAAGAAGAGAAAGAAAAGGGTTAAAACATACCCAAAAGCCGCTTGGAGAGCAACCCAGACGTTGTCATTGCAGAGAATGCAAATCCCGAGCACGTCACGAGTATGAGAAACACAATCACACATTTCACCGGCACGAATGAAAGTGGGATACTAACTCGAAAATCGTTGTCGGCTCTCTCTTTAGCACTGCTTCATGTGATCTGGAACAATGGGCCACGAAGGCCATGATCAGGGGGAGGAAGGGGTAAAGGCAAGCCGCTTCCGGTCCTATGTTTTTGGTCCTAGATCTTAGTGTCATGGCGTGTGTACGAATTTTGTTGGTTGAGGTTTTTTTTAATTGGTATTACCTTTTTAGGTTTCCGAGTTAGTTCTTTTTAACCACTGGACTCGTTACATTCTTCCATGCACACAACACAGAAAGCCATGATTAATTTACTCAAATTAAATTTGAACACTTAAAACACGGACAAGTTGAACGTTCAGAATTACGCGAGTTCAGATAACGCTCGCTAACCTTACAGAACGTCTTGAGCAAACTCTGATCAGCTCGACTACCGAATTTGGACTCGAATAATCCCCAGAGTTACAAATTTAGTAGAGTCAAATGTATTGCTCATATATATGAAAGCACTAAATCATGCCTTTTTTCCGAATGGTTGTCTAACTCTGCTCGACGTGAATCGTTGCTAGTTTTAAAAAGTTCAAGCTAAATAACAAAATTCCTGATATTTATTAAAAAAAGTGTTATTAAGTTGAAACAGGAAAGAAATTTAATGTAACAAAATAGCGCAAGTATTTGTATTATTAAGTAAGTTCATTTAATTGAAAGATTATTATTATCATAGATAGAATAAACGGTCTATTGTTTAGTACGGTCTGGCTTGAACGTAACAAGAAGAATATTGTTAACTAAAGTTAAGGTAAGTTACAGTTTTCTTCGATAATTAGAGTTACAGTTGGAGCGAGGGTGACCGCGGGGAGTTGGTCGAGAGTTGCAGACGCAGCCGCCTGTTACTTACTGTTTGTTCTTAGAAGTTCGCCGATACTTACCGAGGCCAATTACTCAACAGAGATCCAACTACTGGTAAGATATAAGACTAATTAGTTAGGTGTTCTCTCTGCGCTTGTGAATAATTATAATGATTACAATTCATTCTAGTTAAAACATCCGTTTTTGTCTGTAGTCATATATTAAACACTTATTGATCCACTACTGGTACGATATTAGTCTAATTAGTTGAGTCTCCTCTCTGGGCTGCTTGTGGATGGTCCTAATAAATTGATATTCATTTAAGTTAAAGCGTATCCGTTTTTGTCTATAGGCGTATTAAACACTTATTGATCCAAGTGCTGGTAAGATATAAGACTAATAAGTTTGGTATTCTCTAGGCGCTTATGGATAATCATAATGATTACAATTCATTTTAGTTTAAACTTATCCGTTTCTTGTCTGTAGTGTATTAAACACTTATTGATCCAAGTGCTGGTAAGAAATAAGACTAATAAGTTTGGTATTCTCTTCTGCGCTTGTGGATAATAATAATGATTACAATTCATCTAATTAAAACTTATCCGTTTTTGTCTGTAGTGTTATTAAACCCTTATTGATGTAAGCGCTGGTAAGATATAAGACTAATACGTTTGGTATTCTCTCTAGGCGCTTGTGGATAATCATAATGGTTACAATTCATTCTAGTTGAAACTTATACGTTCTTGTCTATAGTGTATTAAACACTTATTGATGTAAGTGCTGGTAAGATATAAGACTAATACGTTTGGTATTCTCTCTGCGCTTATGGATAATCGTAATGATTACAATTCATTCTAGTTGAAACTTATCCGTTGCTGTCTGTAGTGTATTAAACACTTATTGATGTAAGTGCTGGTAAGAAATAAGACTAATACGTTTGGTATTCTCTCTGCGCTTATAGATAATCATAATGATTACAATTCATTCTAGTTGAAACTTATCCGTTCCTGTCTGTAGTGTATTAAACACTTATTGATGTAAGTGCTGGTAAGATATAAGACTAATAAGTTTGGTATTATCTCTGCGCTTATGGATAATCATAATGATTAAAATTCTTTCTAGTAGAAACTTATCCGTTCCTGTCTGTAGTGTATTAAACACTTATTGATGTAAGTGCTGGTAAGATATAAGACTAATACGTTTGGTATTCTCTCTGCGCTTATGGATAATCATAATGATTACAATTCATTCTAGTAGAAACTTATCCGTTCCTGTCTGTAGTGTATTAAACACTTATTGATGTAAGTGCTGGTAAGAAATAAGACTAATAAGTTTGGTATTCTCTCTGCGCTTATGAATAATCATAATGATTACAATTCATTCTAGTAGAAATTTATCCGTTCTTGTCTGTAGTGTATTAAACATTTATTGATCCAAGTGCTGGTAAGAAATAAGACTAATATGTTTGGTATTCTTTCTGCGCTTATGGATAATCATAACGATTACAATTCATTCTAGTAGAAACTTATCCGTTTTTGTCTGTAGTGTATTAAACACTTATTGATGTAAGTGCTGGTAAGATATAAGACTAATACGTTTGGTATTCTCTCTGCGCTTATGGATTATCCTAATGATTACAATTCATTCTAGTAGAAACTTATCCGTTCTTGTCTGTAGTGTATTAAACACTTATTGATGTAAGTGCTGGTAAGATATAAGACTAATACGTTTGGTATTCTCTCTGCGCTTATGGATAATCATAATGATTACAATTCATTCTAGTAGAAACTTATCCGTTCCTGTCTGTAGTGTATTAAACACTTATTGATGTAAGTGCTGGTAAGAAATAAGACTAATAAGTTTGGTATTCTCTCTGCGCTTATGAATAATCATAATGATTACAATTCATTCTAGTAGAAATTTATCCGTTCTTGTCTGTAGTGTATTAAACATTTATTGATCCAAGTGCTGGTAAGAAATAAGACTAATATGTTTGGTATTCTTTCTGCGCTTATGGATAATCATAACGATTACAATTCATTCTAGTAGAAACTTATCCGTTTTTGTCTGTAGTGTATTAAACACTTATTGCTCCAAGTGCTGGTAAGAAGTAAAACTAATAAGTTTGGTATTCTTTCTGCGCTTATGGATAATCATAATGATTACAATTCATCTAGTTGAAACTTATCCGTTCTTGTTTGTAGTGTATTAAACACTTATTGATCCAAGTGCTGGTAAGAAATAAGACTAATACGTTTGGTATTCTCTCTGCGCTTATAGATAATCATAATGATTACAATTCATTTTAGTTTAAAACTTATCCATTCTTGTCTGTAGTGTATTAAACACTTATTGATCCAAGTGGTGGTAAGAAATAAGACTAATAAGTTTGGTATTCTGCTTATCCTCTGCGCTTATGGATAATCATAATGATTAAAATTCATTCTAGTAGAAACTTATCTGTTCTTGTCTGTAGTGTATTAAACACTTATTGATGTAAGTGCTGGTAAGATATAAGACTAATACGTTTGGTATTCTATCTGCGCTTATGGATTATCCTAATGATTACAATTCATTCTAGTTGAAACTTATCCGTTCTTGTCTGTAGTGTATTAAACACTTATTGATCCAAATGCTGGTGAGAAATAAGACTAATAAGTTTGGTATTCTCTCTGCGCTTATGAATAATCATAATGATTACAATTCATTCTAGTAGAAACTTATCCGTTCTTGTTTGTAGTGTATTAAACACTTATTGATGTAAGTGCTGGTAAGATATACGACTAATACGTTTGGTATTCTCTCTGCGCTTATGGATTATCCTAATGATTAAAATTCATTCTAGTTAAAATATCTGTTTGGTCTGTAGGCAATGAAACACTTATTGATCAAACTACTGGTAAGATATACGACTAATTAGTTAGGTGTTCTGGTAAGATATGACTAATTAGTTAGGTGTTCTGGTAAGATATAAGACTAATTAGTTAGGTGTTCTGGTAAGATATATGACTAATTAGTTAGGTGTCCTGGTAAGATATAAGACTAAGTAGTTAGGTGTTCAGGTAAGATATATGACTAATTAGTTAGGTGTTCTGGTAAGATATATGACTAATTAGTTAGGTGTTCTGGTAAGATATATGACTAATTAGTTAGGTGTTCTGGTAAGATATAAGACTAATTAGTTAGGTGTCTGGTAAGATATAAGTCTAATTAGTTAGGGGTTCTGGTAAGATATAAGACTAATTAGTTAGGTGTTCTGGTAAGATATAAGATTAATTAGTTAGGGGTTCTGGTAAGATATAAGACTAATTAGTTAGGTGTTCTGGAAAGATATAAGACTAATTAGTTAGGTTTTCTGGTAAGATATAAGACTAATTAGTTAGGTGTTCTATCTGGGCTTGTGGATGGTACTAATAATTGCTATTCATTTTAGTTAACACATCCGTTTTTGTCTGTAGTCATATTAAACTATTATTGATCCATCTACTGGTAAGATTTTGGAATAATTATTTCAGTCTTCTCTCAGCGCTTTTGGATGATCCTAGTTAGTAACATTAATTCTAGTTAAAACTTGTTAGTCACCGGCTGTAGGCGTATAAACCTCATATTGATCTAACTACTAGTAAGATGTAGAACTAATTAGTTGAGTCTTCTCTCTGCGCTTGTGGATGATCCTAGTGAGTAACATTAATTCTAGTTAAATCTTGTTAGTTACCGGCTGTAGGCGTATAAACCTCATATTGATCTAAGTACTAGTAAGATGTAGAACTAATTAGTTGAGTCTTCTCTCTGCGCTTGTGGATGATTCCTAGTTATAACATTATTTCTAGTTAAAACTTGTTAGTCACCGGCTGTAGGCGTATAAACCTCATATTGATCTAACTACTAGTAAGATGTAGAACTAATTAGTTGAGTCTTCTCTCTGCGCTTGTGGATGATCCTAGGGAGTAACATTAATTCTAGTTAAATCTTGTTAGTCACCGGCTGTAGGCGTATAAACCTCATATTGATCTAACTACTTGTAAGATTTGGAACTAATTAGTTGAGTCTTCTCTCTGCGCTTGTGGATGATCCTAGTTGTAACATTAATTCTAGTTAAAACTTGTTAGTCACCGGCTGTAGGCGTATAAACCTCATATTGATCTAACTACTAGTAAGATGTAGAACTAATTAGTTTAGTCTTCTCTCTGCGCTTGTGGATGATCCTAGTTGTAACATTAAAATTCTACTTAATACTTGTTAGTCACCGGCTGTAGGCGTATAAACCTCATATTGATCTAATTACTAGTAAGATGTAGAACTAATTAGTTGAGTCTTCTCTCTGCGCTTGTGGATGATCCTAGGGAGTAACATTAATTCTAGTTAAATCTTGTTAGTCACCGGCTGTAGGCGTATAAACCTCATATTGATCTAACTACTAGTAAGATGTAGAACTAATTAGTTGAGTCTTCTCTCTGCGCTTGTGGATGATCCTAGTGAGTAACATTAATTCTAGTTAAATCTTGTTAGTTACCGGCTGTAGGCGTATAAACCTCATATTGATCTAAGTACTAGTAAGATGTAGAACTAATTAGTTGAGTCTTCTCTCTGCGCTTGTGGATGATCCTAGTTATAACATTAATTCTAGTTAAAACTTGTTAGTCACCGGCTGTAGGCGTATAAACCTCATATTGATCTAACTACTAGTAAGATGTAGAACTAATTAGTTGAGTCTTCTCTCTGCGCTTGTGGATGAACCTAGGGAGTAACATTAATTCTAGTTAAATCTTGTTAGTCACCGGCTGTAGGCGTATAAACCTCATATTGATCTAACTACTTGTAAGATTTAGAACTAATTAGTTGAGTCTTCTCTCTGCGCTTGTGGATGATCCTAGTTGTAACATTAATTCTAGTTAAAACTTGTTAGTCACCGGCTGTAGGCGTATAAACCTCATATTGATCTAACTACTAGTAAGATGTAGAACTAATTAGTTGAGTCTTCTCTCTGCGCTTGTGGATGATCCTAGGGAGTAACATTAATTCTAGTTAAATCTTGTTAGTCACCGGCTGTAGGCGTATAAACCTCATATTGATCTAACTACTAGTAAGATATAAAACTAAGTAGTTGAGTCTTCTCTCTGCGCTTATAGATAATCCTAATGGTTAACATTCATTCTAGTTCAAACTTATTAATAACAATAAATACGTGCCTTGTTTAAGCAGTTCAAACTGTAGTCATACACTACTATAGTTTCGACTTTTATAAAGTTTCTAAGCGAAGAGTAACATTATTGTCAACGATTCGAGGCCTTCTCATACACTAACATCTTTGTAACGTTAAATTGAGTATTTATGCCTCAAACTCTAGAAATCATGTGTTCTGAAACACTTAATTTAAATAGGCCTACTTAGATTCAGATTCGTGCTCACCGCAAAATGTTTTTGAGTGATTACCAATACTAATAAAATTAACCTAATTTCATTTAAAACCGGATATTTACACACAAATTTCTATTTGACTGCTGTAAAGAAGTTATAAAATGTGTGTATTTTTTATTTTATGGCATTCAGAGTGTAGTGGAAGAATGAAAAAGCCAGAGTGGTCAGGGCTGATCAGAGTGGAGATTCACAAATAAATATTGCAGGTGTAATCTGATCCTTCGATCCCTCTTTCCGTATTTTGTCTTGAGCAGGCTGAGAAATTATTCAAAGGGGAGAACTTAATTTAATGAGAACCGCTTTGAACGGATTGCTTTATATTGAACCTGAACCAAACATACAGGGTTCAATATATTTACCTACGTCAATGAATAAGTAGTTCCTTTATATACTACTAAGTTTACCACATAGGAGTATGTTTGAAGTTAAAGAAAAAGTGACTAAGGCAAATGGAAAATATTTCCAAATATATATATATATATATATATATATATATATATATATATATATATATATATAGCAAAATTAAGAAGATTCTCGAGCATTTGCCATCGTTAATGCTATCAAAATAGAATACTACGTTTAGGGGATTGGAAGCCCGTAGTCATTGTTATTATTCAACTCAAGATAATAATGATCGGCGGCCTACTTCTGTGTACTACTACACATTCACGTAACTGCGCATTTATGTAATGTTTCCCCATTTCATCGTGGTTAAGTGTCAGCTATAAACGTGTTGTGCGATCATAAGACTGTAACAGAAGAATCCATTTACAGAGAGGTTGCTTTAAATGTTCCCTAAGGAATCTCTTTAAGTATGTAGATAAGCTTCATCAAAGCTCTACCTAAAGACCACTTTGTGTTGACACCCTTTGCCTTCATTATCCTTACCTGAAAAATCAGGTCAAGTATTGAGATAATTGTCATCAAAGTGTAAGCTCTACCTATAGACTACTTTGTGTTGACAAGCTTCGCCTTTATTGTCATTACCTGAAGAATCAGGTCAAGTATTGAGATAATTGTCATCAAAGTGTAAGCTCTACCTATAGACTACTTTGTGTTGACAAGCTTCGCCTTTATTGTCATTACCTGAAGAATCAGGTCAAGTATTGAGATAATTGTCATCAAAGTGTAAGCTCTACCTATAGACTACTTTGTGTTGACAAGCTTCGCCTTTATTGTTATTACCTGAAGAATCAGGTCAAGTATTGAGATAATTGTCATCAAAGTGTAAGCTCTACCTATAGAATACTTTGTGTTGACAAGCTTCGCTTTTATTGTTATTACCTGAAGAATCAGGTCAAGTATTGAGATAATTGTCATCAAAGTGTAAGCTCTACCTATAGGCCACTTTATGCCGACAAGCTTTGCCTTTATTGTCGTTACCTGAGGAATCAGGTCAAATGTTGTGATAAGTGTAACTAACCTCTACCTAACACTTTGCGTTGAAAAACTTTGCCTTTGTTGCCTCTACGTTTTTCGACACCTGAAAAAGATGATAAATTCTAATCCTAGAAACGATATTTTTTATTTTTGTAATATTTACGGAGACATATAGAAACCCTGTTTTCTTTGAAAATCAACTGTCGTTAAATATATGTTATACAAAATATAGAATATATATAGAATAGTAGACAAAGAGCATGTTTTGCATTGTTACACGGCACGTCACACAAAGTTAAGTTTGTGTTGCAGTTAAAGGAGGACGTGAACTGAAACGTCACCTTGTATCTTCGTTCTATATTCAATACATGACTCTCTTCCCTTAACGTTACTATGGAGATATCCTGTGCGTTTACTACAATGCTCTTTTACTACAAGTTCTTGAAACATAAATTATCAAAGAATTCACAAAATGAATATGAATTGCGATTACAACTCCTATAACGCCGCTCCGCAAGGGATTGAACCCGGTTCTGACATGTTTGCCCAGAAAACAACCAAATAGGCCTACAAATGTTTTTGGTTCTGTAGAGTAGCTTTTTGTTTATATCTATAATAAATATGTAATACACACACATAACAGTAAAACTCTGATTCGAATAAAAACTATTGTGATTGTGTTTACATAATGGCTCCTAAAACTTTACTAAACTTTTTATTCGTGAAGTATTATATCTATTGACAAAAACCTACCTGTCTTGTGTTGAAATGTTTTAGGCTATGTAGGGGTGGAGCTCTGAAGTCAGGATTCATCCTAGTTTAAATGATAGTATATATGATATATAAATATTATTTCAGTTTTTGAGCTGTTATGGAATATTTACAAAAAAAAAAAAAAAATACAAAAGGTAGTTTTTGTGTCTACATGCATTATAACGGTTTTTAACGATTTTTCAGGAAATATTTCTTAATAGAACGCTCCGTTACAGTGATAACTGTCTCAGTAGAAGTTGAAAATTGTGTTACAACAACAATTTGTGACTTAACGAGGTTAAACGCCTGACCTTGGGCTTCGCGTTCGCCCCACAGAGGACATCCTGTCAGGTGAAAGATTCCCAATAGAGCGATATTTCCCATTGTAAATTTCTATATAAAGGTGGAGTTTAGCCTTAAATTTTAATTCTAAAGTTTACTACTACGAAATTATTGTGTATATAAACGAACAAACATCTGATTTTTTCATCGACAGGTTGGAGTGACTCAACTTAATGCTCATCCAGTTAAACTTGTAGTGGCTAGTTTGAAATACGTTTTAAGGACACACACCTAGCTTTACAATAAATACACTTTTTATATTTCTTTTTCCATTTTCATTATGCATGCGGACACAAAACGAGGTCACTTGCGTCTGGAAAATTGTGCACAATTAACAAATACTGCATTATATAATGACCAACTTCTATTGATATTAAGGTGGCAGAAGTTATACACTCTGCTTCTGGAGCATATTCCTTGGCAGATACATACCAGAGATTATACAAGGTAGTAAATGGAATATTATAGCGTAGTATATTAGTTCTCAGCTATTGTTAAAAATTTTAAGATACAAAATATTAATAAAACCGATATTGTACGCCGTAATAGTTTTTGACGTAATATTACGTTTATAAATGTGAGTTACTCACGTAATATTACGCATATCATTGTATTGTTCTTGTTTCATTATATTGTATCGCGCAAGTAATTCTGGTGTTTTCTACTAGATGGCAGCACTTCCTTTGTCGTCTGTCAAGAGCGTTCGCTGTAGTCACACTAGTGATGGAAAGAACGGGTTTTTGGAATGATTCGGCTCATTCAGATCAGATCACTGAAATGGACCGGCTCATGAGCCGGTTCTTCAGATCATTCAGAGATACTCGTATGGACCAATTAAACATAACACCATCAAGAGGAGGTGGGGTATGGTTTCTCAAGAGGAGAGTCTCCTTGTATTGTATCGCGCAAGTAATTCTGGTGTTTTCTACTAGATGGCAGCACTTCCTTTGTCGTCTGTCAAGAGCGTTCGCTGTAGTCACACTAGTGATGGAAAGAACGGGTTTTTGGAATGATTCGGCTCATTCAGATCAGATCACTGAAATGGACCGGCTCATGAGCCGGTTCTTCAGATCATTCAGAGATACTCGTATGGACCAATTAAACATAACACCATCAAGAGGAGGTGGGGTATGGTTTCTCAAGAGGAGAGTCTCCTTGTATTGTATCGCGCAAGTAATTCTGGTGTTTTCTACTAGATGGCAGCACTTCCTTTGTCGTCTGTCAAGAGCGTTCGCTGTAGTCACACTAGTGAAGGAAAGAACGGGTTTTTGGAATGATTCGGCTAATTCAGATCAGATCACTGAAATGGACCGGCTCATGAGCCGGTTCTTCAGATCATTCAGAGATACTCGTATGGACCAATTAAACATAACACCATCAAGAGGAGGTGGGGTATGGTTTCTCACGAGGAGAGTCTCCTTGTATTGTATCGCGCAAGTAATTCTGGTGTTTTCTACTAGATGGCAGCACTTCCTTTGTCGTCTGTCAAGAGCGTTCGCTGTAGTCACACTAGTGATGGAAAGAACGGATTTTGGAATGATTCGGCTCATTCAGATCAGATCACTGAAATGGACCGGCTCATGAGCCGGTTCTTCAGATCATTCAGAGATACTCGTATGGACCAATTAAACATAACACCATCAAGAGGAGGTGGGGTATGGTTTCTCAAGAGGAGAGTCTCCTTTTATTGTATCGCGCAAGTAATTCTGGTGTTTTCTACTAGATGGCAGCACTTCCTTTGTCGTCTGTCAAGAGCGTTCGCTGTAGTCACACTAGTGAAGGAAAGAACGGGTTTTTGGAATGATTCGGCTAATTCAGATCAGATCACTGAAATGGACCGGCTCATGAGCCGGTTTTTCAGATCATTCAGAGATACTCGTATGGACCAATTAAACATAACACCATCAAGAGGAGGTGGGGTATGGTTTCTCAAGAGGAGAGTCTCCTTGCTCACTTGCGAAACCGCACCCCAGCATACTAAGTAAGTCTTGTAAATATTGTAGTTGTTGTAACTTGCAGTGTTAATTTATTGACATTATTATTTTATTATTATTGTTATTACTATTATTATTGTTGTTATTATAATTTATTTCTTATTTATTAGTTTTGTTGCAACGTATTGTGTAATCTAGTTTTGTAATCTATTTATTAATTTCAAGTAGCAATCTATTTACTTGTATGTAACTTTGTAGCATTACTTCAGATTAATCGCTTCATTATTGTTGTGCATGACGTTACCAAATATATTTATATATTTATTAACGTATTTAGCTACCTACTTATTTTTGTATCCTAGTGTAGTTCAGTATCACATCATTACTGTGACTTTTCAACAACTGAAGCCTACCTGTCTCTTTTACATCTAGTCACTATCTAGTAGTTACCATTAATCCATTTCTCAATTCATATTATTTAGTCAATTACCTACTTTGCTTGCCTTAGCTTCAAATCATTGTATAATGCCATCTGTTCACATATTGTATATATCTATTTTAAAATGGTGTAATCCGTTGGTAAATAAATAAACAATTATTTTAATTAATTATTTTATGTTGATGTAATCAATTATATTAGTTAACATAATAATATTTTACTTTTATTATTGAAAATATAATGTAAAAGATTAATTTATTTGTTTTTCGTCCTGCGCACCATGAAATGTAAAAATCATCGTTAGTATAATCTCTACAGTAAAATACATTTTAATGGTCAAAGTAAGTGAAATACAACAGTTTTTTTTACTTTCAACTTACTTTGATAGTTAGGTGTAACTATCGTCCATAATAAATTTTAAACAATTTTCTTCTATGTTTATCAGATCACAGATCAACGGATGTCAGATCGATTCGTGACCCAGATCAGTGAGCCGGTTCACTCATGATCTACCTGCACTAAGTCACACGGTGCAGACTGCTACCGCTTGCTGTTGTTGCATGTCAACCGTCCTGGAGTATTTTATCATTTTATTTCTATTGTTTATTGTAAATGTACAGTGTGTTCATTTGAAAACTTCAAACTCGTATTAAAACACTTAGCCCAGGTATCAAAATTATGTAAATTGGAGTGTGTAGTACTGATTGGGGGAACAAAAAAAAAGTTATTTTCAAAATGGGGGTGCTTGACCCCATGCCCCCGTGTACCCAAAGCCAAAATTTTGAAATGGCAACTAATACCTTGTGACACCTCAAATTGAAGCTCGTAAAAAATGCTGTATTTTGTTAAAAATATTGAAATCGGCCATGCCGTTTGGTATCAGCAGTAATTTCTTACACAACAATTATTAGTCTACAAACTACTGTTCTACTGCCAATAAGAAACCCATCTTATTACCCATATTGACTACTTGTACCGAGTTCAGCTTCGTTTTTTGAGGGTGTTGGGCGTTCGAATGGGCTATGGCTACCTGACGACCCCAATTGAAGAATTGGAGCTGAGATTCAACCTGCATCCTCTTCACACTAGACGTCAATTGCAAGATCTTCAGCTTCTTTACAAGTTAGTTAATGGCAAGTTGGATTGTCCTGACCTCCTTCGTCAAGTAAACTTCTACATTCCTAGAGGAACAAGATCAAAGGCAGTGTTTGGAAGAGTATACCGGCCAACTAGTTATGCTAGCAACTGTGGTTTGGCGAGGATGCAGCGTACTGGGGGATTGGTTTGCGATGGGTTGGATTTCTTCCAGGGCTCTTGGTTGTGCTTTAAGTGGAGGTGCTAAAGGGTGTTGTCATGAGTTCATCAGTGCATGTGCTTGTGGTTATTGTTATGTTGTTTTTCTTCAATTTATAGTTTTTTTTTACCTCGTAATGTATAATTGTATATTATTTCCCTACATATTATAGTTCTGTTAAATATTGATATTTGTTATTGATTTGTTACATTCTTGCTATGAATGTTAAATGATTTTTGGTGTCAAACTATTGTTGTTACTGCTTTGCCTTATGATTATCTGTTATGCTGATTGCTGTGTTGTTGTTTTGTGTACAATGTGATATTCTATTTTTCTAGCTTTAATTTAATATAGTCATCTTAGGAGTCTGTAATCTTGTAATTATGTTAAATGGCGTTGCACCGTTGGAAGTAATAAATAAATATATAAGAACAAAATTACTCGCTGAATACTGTTGTAAATCCTTTGTAAATTTCACATAAAATATTCAAATCGGACAAGCCATTGTTGTTCAAGCAAAAAAATAACCTATTTTCAAATTCTTGCCTAACCTTTCTAAAAGTTTCTCTGGCTAAGCGTCTACATTCAGCAGTGGTCCGGATAGTGTGCATCTAGCCATAATTGTCACACAGGACGAGCATAATGTGGAGAGCTCCATCTGGTTGAAAACAAAACATATGTTTTGCTAGATGCACACTACCTGGATCACTGGATCGGTAGAAGAGGATCAATTGAATGGCCGGCAAGGTCTCCAGACTTAAAACACTTAGACTTTTTTGTGGGGTCACTTGAAATCAGTAGTTTTAAAAACACATCCTACTGGTGTTCAAGGCTTGATCAGGATAGGTTATATTTTTGCTTGCACAACAATGGCTACAAATCTCTACAGAAGGAGAGGTAAAATAAAACTAGTTTACAAATACAATAAATCAATGTAAATACGATAATTTTCTGCTTTAGGAGATTCACTTCAACAACATAAAACACATGGTTACAAATTTTGATTATCAATACTTTCGAAGTTGTAGTAATCGAATAAATTGGATTGGTTTTGTAACAATAGAAGTGTTTTCATTATTGTAATTGGTAAACTTAAGCTTCAGAAATAATTTGGCACAAAGAAATCCTTTTAAAAGAATCCTTCTTCTTCTTCTTCCCTTCCCCACCATCTTCCTTTCTTATTGAAACAATGAGCATCAAAGCAATATTTCTAACGGAAGTGCTAAGTTTTATCAGTAATTATTGATTTCTTTATAAAAACTATTAAGACTTGAAAACAAAAGTAAATAGTTTTCAAGTTTTTATGGCCAAACTACAAAACAGTTTGACTTGTAGAAGATCTTACGCTATTCTAATGAATTACTAAACGTGTAGTCTGATAAACGAATATATTGATGACTCCCGGGTCTTATTGGGCTGAGAAACATCTGTTCAAATCCAATTCATTAATTATCTTACTAGAACAGCTGGGTTTGTTTCAAATTGGATCGACTCTCCACAGCCAAGAGTAATTGTTACCAGATTCAATTAAAGTTCAATTTCAGGCAAAATAAGAAAGGTGTTTAAGAGCAAAACATTTCATAAGTGACCTTTGCAAATAAATCAACCGGCTGAACTGATAGTAAGCTGAACTGATTTTTATAATTGAAACCAATAGCCTCACAATACTTAGTACACCAGTATTCGATCAGATTACTACTGCAAGAGAAGCATGTTAAATTAAACTATTTTCAATGTTGATATTGGATTCTCGAATCTTGTAAAATTATATTAAATATAAAGAAATCCGTAATTGATGGCATATAAATGTTTTTACACCCGGTTTTTTAAAACAGAATTTTTCCAGACGTTTGCCATCGTTCAGTGAAACAAAAATATCAGTAACACTACGTTTCGAGATCTGTAATCTGATATCTTTTTCAGGTAAATAACTATCCTAATTACAAACTAGGCTCAAATAAAAAAATCATACCAGAGCGTTGTAACACGCCTAAATCAGGAATCCCAACCACCATGTTATGCAATAACTTCATTTACTCTAAAACATGCACTTAACAAAATTAAACACAACACCAATTATTAAAACTCAACTACAGTATACAGGTCACAATACGTCTGCTTTCGTCGAGCAACCACCTACGACTGACCAGAGTCCAATATCAAATGGCGATCGTGACGGCAGAAACAAGATGGCGGTAGTGAAAGGAAGGGAGAAATGCAGTACATTTGGTTTTATATGCGTTGAATGGTAGGAGGGTTAAGCGTCGTGGGTTTGAATCCTACAATGGTCAGTCCTTTCTCATGTCCCCTATTGTGAGAAATGGCACAGTGTAGTGGATACAATGGTTATGGTTATCGCATTATAACCGGATCAAGCAACGTCGAGCGTGGCTGCTGCTTGGATGGGTGGCCGCTGAGCGATCCTGTTCTTGCAAGCACCGGCCATCGGTGGTGGTTCGGAAGTCACCTTTAAGCCGTTGGTCCCCAGGTTGTGCTAGAGAGGGCTTGTGAGCCCTAACTTCGCCTGGTGAATAATGCATCTTTATTTTACTTTTTTTACTTTATTGCACTTTATTATCCCTGAAAAGTTTTATTAAAACAATCCGACCCTTATAAGAACTCGTGTTTAAAAACAGCACCACATTTCTAAGGTTACAATTGATACAGTAACCTCTACTGCCGACTTAATTGACAACACCGCTTCAAGACCTCATATAATGACGGTTGCTTACTCCTCATATGAGGACTCCAAAGTAAATGTTGGTCAGGCGTGATTATTCGTTTATAGGCACACGTTTTTAATAGAGAAACACAAAATATATTTTACTTTAACCTCAAATTTATCATACAATTTATAATGGGGTATAACTAAACTTAACAATAGTAAAAAAGTAATGTTATTGATAGTGCTTTCAGTTCCAATTATAACAGATAAATCTCAATTATTTACAAAGTACGAATTTTAAATAAATAGTGTAAAATACTTTCCAATACAATTCTTTCAAAGAATACGTATCTCAAATAATAAAACACCCAAGTCTTATAAAGTATAAACACTTATAAAAGCTAAACACAATGGAGAGCCTAACATGTTGTTATTATCATATTTAAACATTAAATAAAGGTATTAAACAAATTATGAGTGGAATCAGTAACAGCCAGGCTGCAATCAAACATCCATATCTACAAAGCTGTCAATTATGGACCATATTGTATGCAAATATGGGAGCTACGGGCAGTGTAGATCCATCATTGATTACAAAACTAATTATGCAACTCATTAGCACTAATCTGACGTGGGATGTTCCATGAACCTGTAATAAAACATATTTTAAAACATTTAACGAAGCCACATTTACCATGTGAGATTGATATTGAAATCTTATAGAGGATTATACAAATCCCATAGCGCGTTATTATCCATGGGATTTTTTATTTCATGTAGCAGTTTTTAAAGGTAATCTGACCAAAAGTGACATAAAAGGTGAATAGTATTATTATTTTCTAATAATTATGAATAATTTAATATTTAAATGGAATTACTTTACTGAAATGTGATCTAAAGAATTAACAATGCCAAAGGGCTACCTAAATAGCTGTTCATAGACTATTTTGTTTGCACGAAATTATGTCGATTCAAGTCACCGTGATTAGTAGTGTTTCCGTGTTCAAGACTAAACGAGTTCTCATTTTCCCCACTGATGGAACGAGACTGATGCCCGCTAGCAGCACTTGAGATAAGCCATACGATGTTACCTCTCGGGATCTAACCAAAGATAAGTCCTTAAGTACTGCTTCCAACGTAGAAAGCAACGCCTTTTACACTCATTTGCATCTGCATTTTATCACCATCAAGAATTTATCGGAACTAGTTGTTCTTAATGCCTCTCTCTCTCTTGGTTACCTTAACACTGTTAAAGTGTTACTGATTTTTTGCATCACTAAACAGTGGACAATTTCCGAAAAAGCTGTTCCCTTCACTATCATTCCATTGTGAGAAACAAACTTCAAACAAAAGACACTGTAAGGTTTGTAAACTATACCATATGACCTTTTGACATATGACATGTCCAGTAATGTCACTTCCTCTACGATCAGTAATTTGTTTTGGAGAATTTTGATAATATTATTACATGATTATGCTTTGCCGGAAGAAAATAAAATTTTGTGGCAGTGAAAAAAACCATAATTTCCTCCAAATACAATGTGTCCACAATTTTAATTGATTGGTGAATAATGATTTTTCTATCAAATTTGCCTCAGACTGTTGAGTCCAGCTTAATTTTACGTTCCGCTTAGTACAGCACTCTCACAGACTGGACTCCTGGAATCTGGAGTCCACATCCGTCTGAAGGAGTCCAAAAAAGTCGATAACGATGACGGTCAAACGAACTCTGCACCGTTTCAACATCAGAGACACCCAGACCACAAAAGAGGTGGGTCTGGTAAATATGAGTATTATACATATATAAACATTTATAAATATATTTCAATTCTTGAAAATAGAACATTTATTCAGTCCTCCCTATTTTTTTCGGATTATGAGTTTATAAAAAAATTCAAAAAAATGTAAGTCCTTCTGGAAAATTAACCTTCAAAAAAATTAGTCTTCGGCTTTAAAGCCATACAGTCTTCATTCGATCGTGCCGGAAAGGGTGATTAATTTACTTTCTACACAGATACTTGGAATTTTTAGTACGTAAGGGACATTTTGGAACACATCATACGCTCAGAAGAATGACAATTAATTTGTAACAATATTTGAAGAGCCACTCTGAACTTGACACAGTTCAGGGTTACAGGCAATATTTGGCTGAAGATTTTGTATCTATTTCTATTACAATAATCTATTATGGCTACGGTTATTTGAATACAGTTATCTTAAAGTAACCTAACCTAACCATTGTACTGCCTCTGCCTCCTTATTATAGTGTCCTAGTATTTTGTCTCTTTCGTTCTAAATTAGTATTTGGCTTTTTTGCGTTACATTACAGCCACACATGCAACCGATTTCAACGGTAATTCGTATAAACACTCTTTTAGTAAATTGAATTTGCTATAATAAGTATAATTTGAGCCTAAATAATTTTCTTTTTATAGAAACTTCCATGGATTTTGACCAAAATTGAAACGACAATTCTATCTAACATAATGAAAAAAGTCCGTAATCCTCTTAGGGACCTTAGGGACCATTATCGATAAAAATATCCCAATGGTTTTACGGCAGTTTAGATATTATATAAACTAGACAAGTTTTCATGTAAGCTTTTTTACTTCAAATAAACTAAATAATAGCAATAGCAATATTTAAGCACACAGTTTTAGAACTTAGGATTATTGATGTGAGAAAAATAGCAAACTTCTTCTCGTACTCTTTTTCTTTTAAATATTTGTAATAAAATGGTAATTAAAATGAATCAAACAAAACTGTCTACGAGGTGTATATAAATTAAAACAAAACTGGCTTTCTTACTAAGATTACTAGAGTATGTAAGTTATTTTCCACTAAAATAACTTATGAAAAAATTCGGTTATGATAAAAGCTTTCCAAGTTAATAACTAAACTACATAACTCAGTTAGCGTATATTTCATCAGAAACTCAATTTAGTTTTCATCGCCCACGTTTATAGGTTATTGAAAAATCCACAACCAATATTTTTATCATCAAACACAATAAACTCATTCCCCAAATCCAAATATACTCAAAGAAAACTTACTTATGCTTAAGTTACTTAATGTTCTTTGCAATTGTCGTTGGTTCGTTTGTAATAGAACAGAGCACAACTTTTCAATCAATATAACTAAAAATATGTATAAAAGTTTCAAAAAATTCTCACAATGTTCTATAACATTTGATTATAATGATCAAGATCATTTTTGCAATATCCATCTATGAAATTAATTTAAGAAAAGGTTGCAATAAAAAACCTGATGTGATAAAGAATAGGCCAAAAATTAGTCCACTATGTTTTATCATTTTCTTACCCTACAAACCCAGTAATTTAGTATGTCTGTAGGATATTTTTATAATGAATATACAGGGTATTCACGAAAGGGTGTCACAAAATTCTGTGATCGATAGTATTCATTATTTTAAATAAAAATGTCATGTAAAAATATGTCGTTTAAAGTCGAGCTGGAAGTCGCCATGTTAATAAAAAAATTTCTTTAAAACTAGTTAAGCTTAAGAAACTAAATTTGGCACATATTTGAATAGATAAGAGGGGAATTAAAAAGAGATTGTGTTATTTTCTTCAATATTTACAAAATAGCGTCTGTTGAAAGTTTTTAAGGTAAAACACAAAAACCAGAATAGTTATTAAACCAGGTACTGGATACCAACTGTTGTAACATTTTTATTAAAATTCCAACGGTACTTATTTAAACGAAATCCGTTAATATATGAGCGAGCTCACCACTTTAAAGGTACGCTCGCATATGCCAGGAGCAACAAACAACTGATATCTCTCAATTGTAACATGATTCGTGCATGTTTTGTAGTTTTTAATTATACAGTTAAACATTTTCACCCATATTTGCATCAGCCTTTTATATAGTATTTGGCATGGCTTACTCCTATTTTTTACAATGTTATAATTGTCCATAAAGCTCGTCTTAGAGGCGTTGTAACTCCATGTACATGCATGAAACTCTGCAAAAACTCTGCATAATGGACAATTCTAACGTTTATTATCTGTCTTATGTTTGCTGTTTGACGGTGTCGATAATCAGCTGGACGCGAAAGGTATACGCGATTGGTAGAAGTCGATAGTATTAAATAACAAGCAGAAGCGAACTCGTCATAATGTCTTAAACAAGAGCGTTATTGATTTTTGAAATGCTGTTTATCAGTTTTTCGTAATTAAGTTTAAATTAGAGTAGAGAATTCCTCAAAATAAAATGTCCTAATTTTCGCAATGTGTTCAGGATATCCAAATGACGGACCCATTTTTTTATCGGATGAGACTGTTTTTGTATAAGTCGATTGTTCCAGTTTCCTCAGAGTATTCCTTGATTGGGTATTGTCGTGGTTTGCTCGTGTTTGCTCCAAGCTGTCCTCGGGCGTTTATGTTTTGAGGTGTTTAACCAAACACTGCCCTTTTCATGTTCTGATGACGGTGTATTATGGCTTGATCTACCCCCACCTCACCTACGGTTTAGTGTTGTGGGGAGAAAGCACAAACGGCCAGTTTTAAAGAGCTTTTAATATCCAAAAACAAGAGGTTCGGATAATAGCACTATTGAAGTCAGAGAAAGAGTTATGCAAAGAATCCTTCAAAAGGTTGCAAATACTGACTGCCAAGTCTCTACATATTATAGACAACATTATTCTGTATGTATAAATGTATTCGAGACTTAAATATGTAAATAACAAGCGTCAAGGATACATACAGGACTAGGGGACACAGGACGGGGGTTTACGAACACTGGACTTTGACAGGTAGGTGTTAGCTTAATCAAAAAATAACCCGATTCAATAAAAATGCCACAACGCCCAAGGCGTTAAAATCTCGTTTTAAACGCTTATTAGTGTCCCGAGTGCTGACGTGCTTGTACCATACGTGTGGGTAACCGCACAGTTAGTAGACAACCAGCAATGAAAGTGGAAAATTGCCATAAAGGGAAGGAGCATGATAGATACAATTTTATATTTTACTAAGGTTTCATTGTTGTGTGACTGTTTAAAGTTGTAGGCTAATTTTCTACATTATACAATATTATATTTTTGGCAATAAAAATATTTTATTTGATTAGATAAAGTGCTTTTATAAAGTGTTACCGAAATATCCTCTTAAAGTAAGATAGGAAAATTTAAGACCACCTTGGAAAAATAATGTAGTACAGAAAATTAGCTTGAAGATATGCAATTCATAAATGTAGTTGAATCTTGCATTATGCGTTAGTATTATAGTTTTTAACTTTAGATTACTTCATGATGTTGCAAAAGCACAGTAGTGTAAATTTGTTTTAAAATTTTTGATGACATCTTTCTATTTTGTTTGATTGTTTTTACCAAATTTACAATTTTAAAACATAAATTAGTTTATGAATTTTAAAGTCCCACGTGATAATTTAATATTGAAACTTTCAACCATTTTTATAAATAATTATATGGATAATGTTTTATTTTATAGAGTTGTTCAGCAAATTCGTCCCGATGGATGAGGGCTTAGCGTGTTTCATTACCTTTTATTACCAGTTTGTAATCACTGTTTGAGAAACCGTAAAATTATTTATGTTAATTGATAAACATCTTGTTGGAAATATAATCTATAACAGCTTTTGATTATTGAATTTTAAGTTAAGGATTAATAAATAAAATAATTACTATGCCAGTTTTCATAGATATTGCATTACAGAAAAGAATAAGTATATTTATTATGTAAATTTAGTAAACTAAATTCTTAAACCTTGATCCTTATTTTAAATTCAATAATAGTACACCTGAATTTTTTGTGTTTCTAATATTAAGAAAAACATTTTTCAAATGACCCATTGGTTGTAATTTTACAATTTTGTGGATTTCATTTTATAACAAAATAATAAGGGTTTTTTTAGTATTAAGTGGATTATAAGACAGAAGTTAATGTACTCCTTTGGCAAGTCTGCTGTTGCAACTTCAGGATAGTAATTCGATCTTGAGCTGAGCCTTTGTTGTACAGATTCTTTTGTGCTACTATTACTGATTTTTGGATGGTCCAGATCAGGAAAGCTGTAGGAAAATCTGTACAAGTACTATTTGAATTTTATTATATATTTCATTTCAGAAACAGAAGAATCGTTAATTTAATTTAAGTTTTTTTGAAGAGCCGATTTAATTTTTTTATGGAGGACAGCAGTTTATTTTAGTTTGAGTTGAATGTTATTATTCTTGCCAAAAAGAATTTTTTAATAAAAGAATTTGTTCGAAATCGGATGAAATATAAAGATTGAAAATTCTACAGTTTGAATGTCGGGTTTTCCAAGTGGCATTACATTTTTTTTAATTTATTTTGAAGCTGACTTGTTTTAAAACACTCCAAAAATATTTAATATGCCTAGATATAGTTGGTGTTTACTGGTTAAGCATTTCTCCAGGCATAACTAATAAAAAGAGATATTTATTCCGACTTGGTGAGTTAATTAAAATTTAGTCCTTGAATTTTATTCAGGGTTTTGTGTCCGATAACCCAAATGGTTATAAGTACATAAATACCCACCGTCTTATTTATTAGAAATTTCAAAATATTATTTAATTTTCAAATGAGCTTAGTGTAAAACGAAAAGCATAGAGTACTGTTAGACTGTATTGTCATTTTCATTGGTGTTGGTGAATAATCAAGGCATTTTTTATGTATATAAAATAAACAAGATTGATTTAATTTTGGTCAAGCTTCTAACTTATAATACATTTTGTCAATGTATAAAGTTCTTGTTACTGCTGCTGTAGTTAGCTTCTTAAATTTATTCAATGGTTTTTCTGCATTAATATAATTGGATGTCACTCCTTTGTTGCTTCTCACACGTTTATAACTCTCTAAAATGCTACTTAAACTTTTTTTATCATTATATTTATTTAGTTCTTAGTACTAATTAAGATAAGCTCTAATAACATATAGGGTGCCCCGTAAGTCTCTGGAAAAAGGTTTATTACCATATTGCTAAGGTCAAGACAATCATATTTCACCATACGAACATGGGTCTCTGAAGCTTAGTTTCCCATCTGTCTGCATGTGTGTATTTTTATTAAACATTGATATCTCGAAAGTCAATAAATCAAATTATACTAAATTTGGCCTAAATTTTTATGATTACAAGGCCAGTTACTAAAAAAATATTATGTAATTATTTTTAGTATTTTAAAAATGGCGGCCATAACAATGTTAAACTTTTAAAATCTTAAAAACCCGCTGTTTATTTAAGAACTAAACGAATAAAAATCTTTAGAGGACGTTATCACTAATATAATTAAACCAAAATGATTTAAATCGAATTGAATAGTAAATAATAATTAATTTAGATCAGATTTATTTGGAAAAGACATGGCCCACATTGAGAGCAGAAGTTTATTTAGTTTTTGCACTATTGGCTATTCGCCGAGAATTCTTAATGGGGGCCATGTCCTGTCACATTAAATTTGTTTTAATCAGTTATTTATGATTCAATTTAATTAATGATGGTCACATTAGATTTGTAATAACATCCTCTAAAAACTGTTATCCATGTAATTCTTGAGAAAAACTGCTGGTTTTAAAAATATTCAAATTATAAAGGTTTAATGGCCGCCATTTTGAAAATACTAAAAATGATTTCATGATAATGTTTTTGGTAATTGGCCTTGCTATCATGAACAATTGAACCAAATTTGTTATAATTGAACCCATTAGTTTTTCAGAGTTTCATTTCTAAGTAAAATCAGACAGATATATAGGAAACTATGCATCAGACTCTTGTTCATATAGTGAAATATGTTTGTCTATAATACTCTTACCTTTGCCCAGAGAGTTACGGGACACCATATTTATTATTATTTTGTTACATATTCCTACACACACACACACACACACACACACACACACACACACACACACACACACACACACACACACACACACACACACACACACACACACACACACACACACACACACACACACACACACACACACACACACACACACACACACACACACACACACACACACACACACACACACACACACACACACACACACACACACACACACACACACACACACACACACGCACGCACGCACGCACGCACGCACGCACACACACACGCACGCACGCACACACACACACACACACACACACACACACACACACACACACACACACACGCACGCACGCACGCACGCACGCACGCACGCACGCACGCACGCACGCACACACACACACACACACACACACACACACATATATATATATATATACATATATATATATATATATATATATATATATATATATATATATATATATATAAACCTTGATTGTATTGTCTCTGCAAATAATTGGCTTCTGGCGTTGGAATAAAAGTAATAATAATAATAATACTAAGATGGAAATACTTATATTACGTAGATTCGAAAGTTGGTTGATTTATTAAACATTTTCTTGATTTTAAGGATATAAAATTTCGTTCTACTTTAGAATTAACTATAGTATAATTAGATTCATCCACGATTATTATTCGTACATTTAGGTTATTTTCAATATAAAGGTGTCATCCCTCCGTCCACACCTCATTCACGGTGTGGTTTGCACTAACCCCTAACCACATGTGAGGGTGTGGTAGGGTAAGTAGTGTCACGTTGAAAGCGCTCGACTCTCCTCATATTTACCTACTAAGAAGTGTTCCGGTAAATTAGATTTCCGTGTTCCGTCACTCAATGTGCAAGTCGTGTTCTGGCTTAGCGACTGAACGCAAGCATTATCGAGAAACTTCAGTCGTTCAGGGTGTTATTCCTGTTTACCACGCGGGACCCAGGTTCTACCCATGGTCTGGAAATCGAGTTGATATATGCTAACGAGTTTTTGTACGAGAGCGACCTACAGAAATGAGGTGCGGTACTGAATTTTGGATTACTTTCCATATAGGAAACACAGCATCAGTGTATAGGTTCACCACAAATGGGAAATTGATTTCTTGGAATAAAAATATTATATAGTATACCAGGGATATATTACATTAGTGTAATATATTTAGTAAATAAACTAAACATATACCTGTGGGTTTCACCATTTTATTTAACGTAACACGACATGCTTTTCGACACAGCTGGTAATAACTTGTATCGATAAAAGATGCATTTTTACATTTGAAACGTATCTAAATAGGTATTAATTTAGTATTTAAGAGATAAACTTGTAACTTGTATAGATGTTTTAATGTTTCAAACAATTATATGTCCTATGTCTATTATTTCATTTTATTTAGAAAGATTTTGGATGTTGACTATAATTTAGATTAAAAACATATATACTGTTTTATGTTAAGTCGTTCTATGCATACATATACAAAAATAAAAGTCCATCACTAATTTATGAGGGATATTATATAGAAGAATGAAACTTGGAGAAATATATCTTGATCAGTTAAATCATACAATGAGCGTAACAACTGTCGCTTTCTCTGACTGAGTGGAAATCTAAGGATTGGCACTGAATACTAGTTTTTAGTGTTATGAAATATTCTGGTCTTAAAGGAAAATTTTTTGCAAAAGCGCTTTCGTACAATACATCGGATGTTTATTCAGACTCGTAATCGCCATCTTGATTTTAGTACTGAAGAAGATTTGACTGAAGAATATAAACATCTTACGGTAAACATTTGATTGTTCTACAAAGGCGAACGTCAGCTTTGATGTTACCGAAAGACCTGAACACATCAGTTGGGATACATTTACACAATCAGATGTGTATTACGACGAGTTAGGTGAACGGGCACTACATTTAATTAGTTACAGTGTACACTGATGAGTCAATTGAGTGTGACAACCTGTACTGCCTCTGATTCATATAAGTAGTTTTTTTATTATTGTTAGATATTGTTAAACAGCAGATCATTTAAGCTATTATTATCTTGGAGTCAATAAAAACAAGAAACCAATATTTTGTACTGGATTTTATGAAGGAACATTTCCGCTCTTATCGTTGATTTATTATATCTTCTATTGATGTATCGTATAAAACTGCTCGTATAAACTGATATATTGCAGTGGACAAGATGTGAGAAACGCTCGTATATGATGGATTTGATAAAACAAGTTACTCGGGTTTTGGAGTATAAATACTATTCTTTTTTTGAAGGTTGTATTGACGTTGGAAAAGTTTGAACAGGATTTCGGACATTTTCCACTGTTATAGGTTATATAAAGGAATAATACAACGTTTCGAGAATTGAAATCTATCCTCTTCGGCAGGTGAAACGTATACATTTTTGTTTGTATAATTACCTCCCCCACAGATGAAGATGATAGATACCAATCTTCGAAACTTTGTGTTATACATTTTATAACCTATATAAACTATGTTCCCAGTATAAAATCATTCTATTTACGGTACATTGGTATTATCCGGAAGCCACTATTTTTTGATGGGGTTTTCTTATCAGGGACCAAAATAAATTGCAGTATTAAAAAATCAGGCCTAAATTGAACCTATTTTTAAACTTACAAGCCATTATGACGATCGGTTATCGAATTCCGCCTCCCATCAGGAAGTGATGTCGGCGAGAATTAAGTTGAACTCATTGCCACCAGTCGCCGCTACTCGCGATCGCCAAATGTATTCTGCCAATAAAATATTTCCTCTTCAGTTCGAAGAAATCCCAGAGGCACAAATAAATATAACAAGATTATAAATTAATAAAGCACACGACAATCAATGAAAACAAAAACTAAAAGAACAAGAAATGTCAGGTGATTCGTGCGTCTAGGCTTACTTGAGGGGTTGCTCGTCTAGGCCTATTTGGAGTCAATTTGGCTACAGGAAGTATGATGACTCATCGGGTATTTTTCGATTAATTATGAAACAAGGAAAGTACTAATTACATATAATGAGGTTTAATTTGGTGCACGATAAGGAAAACTCGTCCAAAATAGTGGCCTCCATTAAATATTAAAGAACCCTATTTGATTATAATACAGCGATAACTTCAGGACAGCTCGGTGTTATAGAGAAACGTTTAGTCCCAGATTGCTAAGTCGATTCCCGCGATTACTGGGAACTCCTTCCTTTCCAGCAGAAATGGGAAAATAATGACCCAAAAGGGAAACAACACCTAGATCCCTTTGGCCTGTAGAAATTTTGACAGCATATAGGCACTAAGTGTATTTCATATATTTGAGTTAGAAATGATCGCTTTTATACTGACAACATTATAATCACTGTTACTAATTATTTGGTTGTCTTCAAAGTCCATAAATAGGGTTGTTGTTTAGATTTATCAAAGTGTAAGTGGGAACCAAGACCATCTCTGTATTTTTGGTTCAAAATAGTACTAATTAGTTTATAAATGTTGTGTTTTCTTCCGCCACGATTTTTTTTGTACAGTTGGCACTTTTAATTTAGTTACCTCGTATTTACTTAAATAAAATGTTTTGAATTTGAACACACGTACTTTTGCATACAAATTCATTTTCTACACATATGTCTCGCACAATTGTTGAATTAAATTTAATATCCAAAATTTGAATATCTTATCTACAGGAATACACTTGTATGAACCAAGACTCTCTTTTTGGACGGAAAATCTAAATCTATTTTGGAACAACAAACTAATGTTGTCCTCAGTAATTGAGTTAAACATTTCAATAGCCTCAATCTCAAAATAAACACAACAAAATGCAATGTCTTGTACTTTACCTTAAACTATTTTAGATGTTTAAATGATGAAATAATGAGCACAACTAATAAATAAGTTTCAAGGTTAATAGCATACTGGTTCATCATTACAAGTTTTTGACCAATAAATTTGATTAAAATTTACAGAACTCGATCGACTCTGATTAGCTTTGTACGAGCTCGTTAATCTTTTTATCAGGTGATTTAATACAACTTGTCAAAATTATGCAATCCAAGTTATAAAAGTTGGACAGACTTAATCAGATAAAAAAGTTTGATCTTACAATGTCTTAAAAGCCAATTTAGTTTCTATCAAAATTAATATTCAGGATTAAAATTTAATTAAAAATAGTATTTTGAAGATAGTGAACATACGTATATTGTTTATTTTTACACGCACTAAAACTTGCATGATTAACCATTAACTACGGGATTAAGAGTCCTCAGCGTCATATCGCGAGGTAACACGATTGTCAGCTGATTATTGTAGGTACTATTGTACTGGAGATAATGTAAAGTAGTATAACCAGCGTTTTCGAATTACTACTGCACTAGTTACACAGTACCGTCCATATTTAGAGGTTGCTATGATAATGCTAAATCTCGCAATATACAGGGTGTCCCAGAAATCTCTACCACTATTTAAACCATAAACCACAGGGATAAATCAAAGCGTCATATCGCGAGATAATACTAGTATGTCAGCTGACTATAGTAGGTCGTAGTTACTGGAGATAATGTGCAGTAGTATTACCAGCGTTATCGAATTACTACTGCACTAGTTACACTGAATCGTTCATATTTAGAGGCTGCTATAATAATGCTAAATCTCGCAATATACAGGGTGTCCCAGAAATCTCTACCACTATTTAAACCATAAACTACAGGGATAAATCAAAGCATCATATCGCGAGGTAACACGCGTATGTCAGCTGACTATAGTAGGTCGTAGTTACTGGAGATAATGTGCAGTAGTATTACCAGCGTTATCGAATAACTGCTGCTCTAATTAAACAGAATCGTTCTTATTTAGAGGCTGATATGATATAATGCTAAATCTTACAATAAAAAAATCTTTTATATAGCAAACCATAATGTGGCCTAAGTGCCAAAAACTGAGCGTTTTTGTTTTAATTATTGCTTGCAGGAATCATTAAACAGGCACTACCGTATTATTTTCTTAAATGTAAATAAATTCACACATTTTTATAACTAATTATATTAATATAAGACTATAATAGTATTGCATTTCATTTTGTATAATTACTTTATTCTATAGATACCTATGGAAATTCTTTTATTTATTTTTTCTTTTAATTAGCCTGTTAAGTTAAATTTGGACATTTTAAATCTTAAGGTTTAAGTTATTATTTTATTTTTTATGAGATCAGAAATTTAAAGAATAGTTTTTTAAGCAATATATATTGTATTTGATAAAAATAAATAACTTCTATTCCTTTCTACTTATTAATAAGCAATATCTAGATATTACCTATAATTATATTACTGATTTAAGAGAAAAAATAACGACATTTTAAATTAGTAACGTTATTTGTTCTCTTAGAACAAAAAACTAAAAAAATTCACTTAGTTCTAAAAGGTCCTTTTGCGTTGCTGCCGATGTGACAGAATATACTGGATAGTTAAAGTTGGATGTAGAGGCCGCCTCCTGTCGAAATTCACGAAGAAGGATTTTGGGCAAGGATTTAATCTCCCTGGTAATGTCTCATTGGAAGAAGGGAAAAGCCAGCCCAGCCCTATACAGCCTCTCCAGTCATATCAGCCAACATCCCTTAACACTTAGGGAGCCCCACCAACTCCAACAGTCATCCCCGCAATAGACTAGACCTAAAGATCTAATCTTGCACTCTAAATCTCGACATTTGCGATTAGTGATATGCCTTTCCTGGACATCCATAATGACAAAATATTGTTATGCATACCTGTATGCGTCATTAAGTCTATTAAATGATTTTTTATGTTGTTTACTATTGGTTAAAATATATACGAGTAAAATATTCAGACACATTTTAATTATTACTAAACTCTGCTAGAAGGGAGTATTTAATTCTCATCTAAAGACACTGAAGGAATGGACTTCGGAATACTTAGAGATTAGATCATAGCAATATACCGACATAAATCACCGTGATTCAGGTTATACATACTACTTTAGGACTCTATACTTGTTAAATCTTATCATTCCTATTTGCCTTATAAAATGTTTAAGTATTCCGTCGTCTCAAGTCGGTTAATACCCATTAAACAAGTTAAAGGATCACGTCATATTTTGAAGCGCTAGTACATTTCTTACAGAGAACGCGGTCTACTCACGTATTGTCCATAGAAAACAACAAGGAGTCCAAACACAAAGAGATAACATCCTGCAATAAATGTGAGCCTCTTGTGAGAAAGGTAAACCTGAGGGTTGTGGTGATTTACAACAAAAGCCGTGAATACCCTTGAAGAACAGAAAAAGGTGATTTGCTCGGTGATGTATTTGACGCATTCCTGTACATTATATCACTGCTACAAACATAAATCGTTTAGTAAATGTGGCTCAAATGTTTAAATGTCACCTTTTTCCATCAATTCAAGAATATATAAATATATAATAAATGAAACGTCAGGTTTTTAATCAATTAAATCTCCATGGCTGTCAAAAGGCTAAATGAATTAGTTTCGTTACAGTGCAAAAATAACGTTTTGTAATTCCATCTTTATTAAAAATACAAATATATAAAGGTATACAAGAGTAAGATTAATCTTTCTTGCGTGTAAAATAAGCCTTCTGTTCTCGTGAGTTCAGTTTGAGTTTAGTATCGTTATGAGAGACGTTAAGTAAATCACGATTTGGGACTGATCACTTTATCGCCTTCAGTGGCGTAGCATCATATAATATAAAATATTACTCTGTGCGAGTAAAGTAGTTCCATTTTTAATGCTCTATAACTTCGTTATTTGTCATTTCCGCTTATTGAAACCTTGTACTTTTATACAAGAGGACGACAGCAACAGTTTAAAACGCGAAACTCGTATTTTGCCGCTGCGGCTGTTAAGTTCATAATTACCCAAAAATCACACTATGTTATGTTGTTTCCAAAACCTGTCTGATAAGACATATTTAGTATCTTGCGGACGTATAAAAATTAATCATGGCTTGTCAGTAAAATATATTTGCCAGTGCATACGATTTATTCATATTTCTGTTATATATTAGTCCAGATTTTGAGAACATACTGACTGGCATAATACCGGTTCATTATTTTTGAATAATTTTTAATTTTAAACAAGTTTTGTAATATCCAATCTTGATGATCCAGCTTTCGTCTGTCTGTAAAATTAAATGTTTGTATTACTTTCTTATTGGTTTAGTTTTTTCAAATGTTATATTTTAAACGAAAAATGTAATTTCTTATATATTACAGCACTTATGTTTTATTTCTTATTGTTTATGCTTATAAATAATGAAACTAGAGTTATAGAGAATTCTATGAACATGAGAAAACCTATATAATTGAATATCACTTCAACTCTACTCAGGAATAGTTCTTGTTTGTATAAACGGTCTCGTATTGAAGTGATAAAAAGTTATTATAAATCTATTTCTTACACAAATGACAATGGGTTGAATCCCTTTGACGCCCCGTCATGGAATTACGCCCGCGGCTTATTGAATAACAGTAAAAAAGAAACATTTTAACTGAAAGCATATTACAGACCAGTTTGTCATTTTCTTGAAAACACATTTCTTTAATTATTGAATTATCAAGGCTTTATTAATTTGATGAAATCGGAAGAGTTTATCAATGCTTATCCCATTTTCTGTCTTTATATTGTTAATGAAATGTCTTGAGTCCCTCACGTATGACTTTTATTTACTAAAATTTACAGAAATGGCTTTGGCTGCATCGTGTGAAGAGTTTTAAAGACAACGTTACAACGTTACATCTTAATCGCCCATCCAACAAGTTTAGTAGGTGGTCTGAATCTTTCCATGAGGGACTTTTTATATTTATATGGATGGATCAAATGCTTGGAACCCCTTAGATTTAATAGTAGCCTTAACAACATCCTGTGCTTGTGGAGCCGAGTATCAAGCGATGACTCATACACTGCACTGAATCACTGCCCAAATCATCCTCTCATTGGAGTGTATCTCCACTGAGTCAACGAGTCATCCATTAATAGTCAAAGGCGTAAGATTTGTTTTGAGAAGGGAGTTAGGGTTACATTGTCGAGCAATGTTCCAAATGTAAGAGTGAAATTTAAATATTATGAATAATTGATTGGTCATCACCAAAACCAATTCTACACAAGAGGATGAGTTACCACTGCGCCATCACTCGATTACTTTTGAGCGATATTGCAACAAACGAAGCATAAGTTATAAGGCTAAAAGAAACATCTATAGTCACAGTCAAAGGTGTTTTGTATCACTACTTTGTGTTAAAAATACATGTCACTTTTTAATAAAAACTAATCTAAACTTTTAGCTTGATTTACCCCAGTTTCTGGAATGATCTAAACATATTTATGAGATTATTATATTCAACTAGGTGACACGTCAGACGTTGAACTAACTAAGTTTTCCTACATTTATTTAGTTTTGTGTATGTGTAAAAGGCTGTAGGTCAAAATGGTAAAACAAGTATTACTGTATGACCACGGATATTACACTTTAGGAGTATTACATAGAAATAACATTTGTTGCGCAAAATGAAGTAATAACCCGTTAACAACTGTTGTGTTTGTATCAAGAAATATGTGGAGTTCATTGGCTCAAGAAACCAATGAGGATGATGGAGCTGGTAATTTGATTTGGTAACTTGCTCAATATACCCCAGGAGCTTTTGTATTACAATGCCTTACAATGTCGACACAACGTTCATTGATCCAACACAACTGATTGGTCTGCTTGCATTGTAATCAGTTGCCACATTGTGAACGAATGCAGCTCAATGTGTATTCCTACACAATTATTTATATTCATTGTCACGTGATTGGTTTCTATTGAGTGGTGATGTCTCATTTAAAACGTATCTATTTCATCTGCATTTTCTCATTGCTCTTGTGTAAGTGTGAGTGTATTTATAGTCGAATCAAAGTCTGGAATACTTGTTGCAGTACAGTTCGATAAAGTTATATACAAAGTTCCTTTAGTTTTTAGCATAACGAGCTTTGTGAACTAATAGCTCCGTCTATAATTAACTGCATTGTAATTTAATTATTCAATTAAAGAAAAGTCGCCATACTACTAGAAACGAACAAGTCATTTACTTAGTGTATAAGCTTCTGTCACTTCAAAACTTGACTTAATTGAATTCATTTACGAATCGATTAAGAAAACCTAAAAAACGCAACCCAAATCATTCTACTGATTATAAATAACTAAAATTCGCAAAAAACAAAAAACAAAAACAATAAGGTTTTAATAGTGTTAAATAGGTTTGTTTATCGTGTTTACAAAGACATTTTGATTCACTTTGAGTTATTTTCATCTTCACAACATGATGTATCAGTAACAATAAGAAATCAAAATTGGACAGCAATCACTCAAAGTTGACAATAATTTTAGTGTCGAATTTGCACAACTTAGCTCCGGCACTTAAAAAAAGGATTGCAGACAAATATTCATAGTTTGAATCGTCAGTTATAGTTACGACCTCATACAAAAATTCATAAAAAATCAAGAACATTTTACGAACATTATAATGATAACTAAAACGGCGCATGTGTTATTAAGTGATGCTCTCAGCAAATAACTGTAGCTAATTTGTATAGAAACAGTAGGAGTACGCCACACCACGTTGTTCCATTTCATTCATGTCTTTTGTATGACGGTAGATAGCAAAAAATGCACAGCACTCAGGTGGATAGAAGAGAAATACTGTGTAATAGACAATAACGTTCTTCTAACGCAGTTTTCTAAACTTCGAATACCTTGTGGTACTATGGAGAACATTGGTTTTCAACTTTCTTTAAAATATCCCTTTTTAGAGTAAAAATACAAATTTTTAACGTTCCCAATGGTGAAGACATTCTTGATTATTCTCTAGGCCAAAAAATTATTAAAATTTCATTTCAGTCTGTCTGTTTGTTTGCACTATACGTGGAAATTGAATTGCATTTGTAAAATTGACTTTTTGCATGAAGCTTCATTTCTGTATAAATCAAGATTGAGTTCAATTATTTTTATTCTTCTCCGTGGGGTTTTGCTGGAAGTTAGCAAACATTTTTATATTGGTTTAATGGGTAACCACGATGTCAACGAAAAAATCGCAGAACAAGTTTGGAGTAAAAAGCTGAAGTTGTACGCACGATTTCAGGATTTAAGGAAGTTCAGGATAGATAAGCTACAGGGGTTGCTACGGCACATGTTAAAATGGTATGTGGGTGTATTCAGTATGTTTAAACATTTAGTTACCCTGCGACCTTCTCGTTGCCATATGTTTACTTACGGTCAGTCGTATCCCATGGAGTTACATGCAACATAGCCATATATGAAGCTCATACAGAAATGAAGCTTTACAAAATTTCTAATCCGTAGGTCAGTTTGTTCTCGAGATATCCTGTGTACAGACATACTGATAAAGAGAAATTAAATATTTCATAACCCTCGAAAGATCCAAGGTTCATCCTAAAAATTTGTAGACCATCTGAGTACAAACGTTTGATATTTTAACACAATGCACTTTTATTTTTGGAATAAATAGAAAATATAATAGGATGGAGTAACACACCTTAGCTTAATAATCACAATAGCCTAATAACCACAATAGCCTAATAACCACAATAGCCTAAATTCCACAATAGCCTAACAACCAAAATAGCCTAATAATCACAATAGCTTAATAACCACAATATCCTAAATTACACTATAGCCTAATAACCAAAATAACCTAATAACAACAATAGGCTAACCTTGTTTCATGTAACCTATGAGTAAATATAATCTTTCGGGTACTACCCTGTAACCTGCGAAAGAGTTACGTGTTGGTTGAAACGTAAACATAAGAAAAAGAAATGTTCAATTTAAAGTACGTCACAAGAAGAAACAAAGGATGAAACCACTTTTTATGCGTATGAAGGGCAGAGTTATTGTTGCCAGGCGTCCCCAGACAACCTTAGTAAAGACATACAGTAAGTCAGTATTACGAGACAATGACGCCATCTCAGGGTAACTCTCACATTCTCAGAGTAACACTGATGTAAAAGCTTTCCATTTAGTGTAGGGTTAAGTAATACGCCAAGAGGTACTCTTAATACTCAAGCTCAACTGAGTGTAACTGAGCTAACTGAAAATATTAATTACAGTTACAAATTCTGATAGATATAAATTTCAATGAATACTTTTGATAGTACAGATGGGAAACAAATATGAACAAGCACCATTTTATTGGTTGAGTATATATAACTATAATTATAAATGTTTCTCTGCGTTTAAAAAAAACAGGATCAAAAATAATTATATGGCATCTATTGGCAGAAAAAGTTACGAATTTATCCTATGTAAGTGTGTGTTTAAATGAATTTTTATGTTTGAAAAGTTTAAGTGATGGCCAAACTGAGGATTTAGCATGAATATTTTAGTTCTCAATTGTTTAAATGTTTCTTACGCATTTTTATAAATGGGTCTAATTTTACATTTTTGTAAAATATCTGATAAAATGTGCATGAGATTTTCCTACTCGATAATTAAGTAGAAGGGACATATTTATTATATACCAATACAAAAATGTAAAAAGCAGTACAGTAAATTTAACAATCTAGTTCTCTAGTGATAGTATTATATATTGGGGTTGTCCAATTAAGAGTATCTACGGCAATATTTTAATTAAGTAGTTAATGATCAATAGGTAAACATCACTTTATTACTGCTTTGAAATTGGTAAACTTTAATTAAATAGACTGAAATCAAACGCGCATAATATAGAAACCAATATTCCAGGATGGTTAGTTATATATACAGGTAGAGTGAACATTGAAGTTGCAGCAGTTATGTTAACGGAGTATAAAATTATCTTACTTGCACTCTATAGATCTCCTGGGGGGAATATGGACACTTTTATGAGTCTCTTTGAACGATTGTTTGACCACCTGATTAAGTTTAAATGTTTTATTATATGTTGTGGTGATTTCAATATTGATTTTTTGAATGTAAACTCTTCCAATGTTCGTGGTTTGAAAGACATTCTAAGATCAGTGGACTGTAAATTGACTATAAATACTCCCACAAGAGGCAATGCTTGCCTAGACAATATTGTGACTAATCGGGATGATAATTACTTTCAAGTTAAGGTCTTAAATGAGTGTCTGTCCGACCACAACATGATTGAAATTTCTTTCGTTCCTGAACCCCAGACTAAGAAGAATTGTCAGGAGAAGCAAATCGAGGTGAGATGTTTAGCTCCTAGCAATATTGAAAACTTAATCTCTCATCTGACATTGATTGATTGGCCAACCATTCTTGCAGTAAATAACAAGGAAACAATATTATTTGACATTTTTTTGGACAGATTTTTAACTATTTTCGATCTATGTTGCCCTGTTAAAACAAAAAAATCTTAAAATCGTTAGCAACTCTAAGTTGAAAAGAGTTAAACTCAACTGGTATACCGACCATTTAAGGGATCTTAAGAAACATCTAATGGCAATTTATACAGTCTACTGTCATACCAAGTCTGAACCTTCACGAAGGGCCTACGTCGGTGAAAGAAACAAGTATAAAAATGAACTGATCCAGTCCAGATATTTCGCCGGAGGCTTTCTCCGACTTCTTCGTTGAGACAGTGAAAGAGGTACGACAAAGCATATCTCCCAGTAACGTGTCTGCTGAGGATCTCCTGGGTCAAGCTCCACGTACTCCTAACACCTTTAAATGGAAGCCAGTGTCTTGTGATGAGGTTTTGCAAGTGGTGAAAGATATGAAATCTTCAAATAGTAAAGATATCTATGGCCTGTCTAGTGTTCTTTTAAAGAGAATCTGTTTCTCTATCATATTGCCTCTCACCTGGTGTATAAATCAGTGCCTGTGTATTGGTGTTTTCCCAAAATCTTTAAAAACATCTAAAACTGTGCCTATCTATAAGAAGGGTCCCAAAGATTTACCCGGTTCCTATAGACCGATCTCTGTGGTACCCGTTTTTTCAAAAATTTTGGAATTCATCATGAATGATCAACTCGGTAAATACTTTGAATGTTTCAACCTTTTTCAAAAATCTCAATTCGGCTTTCGAGCAGGAAGAAGTACTTTGGATGCGGTCGGAGCTTTGGTGAGATCGATTTTCGATGGTTTTGAATCTAAAGCTGCCACCTTGGCGACTCTTTTCGATCTTACCAGGGCTTTTGATTGTGTCCCGAGAGAAATCCTGCTCTCTAAATTATCTTTTTATGGCATAAAACAACCTGAATTGGCGCTTTTAAAATCATACCTGGTTGAGCGTGGGCAGAGAGTTTGTGTTGGTGGTGTTCTTTCTGCCTATCGCTCGGTCGAGTTTGGCGTGCCGCAGGGATCGGTACTCGGACCCTTGTTATTCTTAATTGTTATTAATGATCTCCCTTGTAATGTTAAGGCCAACGCCATTCTGTATGCTGATGATTCTACTCTGTTTAGCTCTGACAAAAATACCATTAACTTATGTAAGTTTATTGACGAGGCTTGCCTCGAGGCTAAGACATGGTTTCAGGCTAATGAACTTGCTCTGAATGAATGTAAGACACAACAAATATTATTTGCACTACAACCCGATCAGTGCACTTTTTTACCTAATGTCAAACTGTTGGGAATTGTCTTAGATAGTAAACTAACATGGTCAGATCACATTAGCCAAGTTTGTTCTAGATTATCTAGAGTTGTATTTTTGTTAAGACAGCTAAAACACTTTGTACCTAAAGAATACTTAAAAAACTCTTATTTTGCCTTTTTTAACAGCATACTCTTATACGGCTTACTTTTTTGGGGAAACGGAGTTGGAATTGATAGAGTTCTTCTAATACAAAAGAAAGCAATCAGGATTTTAACAAACTCAGACAGAAGTGCTAGTTGTAGACCTTTATTTATACAAGAATCCATTCTTATAGTAATAAATCTTTATATATACACCTGTCTTGTTTATGTTAAGGAGAATTCAAATGATCTTGTCCATAGGAGTGATGTGCACTCTCACAATACTAGAAATAGGCATTTACTAGACAAAGATTACTGTAGATTAAGCAAAACTCAAAAGAACTTTGGTTATTTATCCATTACCTTTTTTAATAAACTCGGTCGTATGGCAAATTCTGTAGACTTAAAGAAATTCAAACAGGTTATTTTCATTTGGCTTGTAAAAAAACCTTTCTATTCAATCAATGAGTACCTGACTTTGTACAATGTAGATTGTAGTTTTTAACTTAAGAAAGTCCACATTTTTATTTATCTACTAAATTTTATCTCGTTGATTCTATCTTGTTGATTTTGTCTTGTTAAATTTTATATTTTTGGATTTTATCTTGTTATCAATTTTATAGATTTTTTATATTTTTTGTTATTGACTTGTTGATTATTTGTTTTCTTGTTGACTCAACATTGTTGGTGTTTAGTTTATAAGTTACTCTAGTATATAATATTATGCTGACTGATTAATTGTAAGATGACTGTGTCCATTGCTCGCAAGGCCTAAAGACATGAAATAAATTCAATTCAATTCAATTCAATTGAAGTTCATATACATACTGCTGAAAACTCGAGTACATTTAGGTTGCGTAAGATATTGTACCGTACATAGTGAAATATAGTTCATAATTTAAAATAAAAGAAATTTATTATCGAGAATCAAGATCGAATCTAAATAGGTTTTTGTATCGCCCTACCAATAAATCAATTTTGAGATTAGCTTTTAAAAAATGTCATAGATTTTCAACATCCATTTTATTTCAAGAAACTAAAATTTTATAATAAGACAACTTTTTATAAAATTTCTTTTAATACACTTGTATACAAATTTAGATGATTTATTTGAAAGAACTCAACACACCCATAACACACGTTATTCTAGATCAACAGGAATTCTACCACTGCAATTAACTAAATCTTATTCAAACACCAACTCATACTATCTAGCTCACGTGCTTTTTATTAATATAAGTAAACAGTTTCCTAATTTTAGTTTTTTTCAATGAAATTTCTACAATTATCTTCAAAAGGAAAGTTAACCAGTTGATATTATTGTCTATTGAGGAGGCCGAGGCAATGTTGTCTACGAACTACGGGCGGACAGTTTGACATGTGAACAGCCACGACTCCTATCCCATCATTATTCATTATCACTACCCCATTATAATCTGCGGTGACCCTGCTTATTTACCCTTGTTGCTAATATGTAAATGTTTTTAAAATTAATAATATTCAATTTTTTAAAACAGGTACATATTAAAATTACACGGTTTTATCCTTTTAATATATTCATTCCATATTCACGTATGTATGTGGTATATAATAGTGTATTATTTTGTATTATATTTTATATTAATTTTTTTAAATGTATATCCAGTCCGTTATTTCTTCAGGCGTGAGCAACTCGAGTCTGCGCACAGGCATCATAGCCCATGCAGGCTCATTTCCCGAGGACAATGTTTTATACATGATGTTATTTTTACGATGTTTATTTTATGATGATTATTTCTTATGATATTTATTCTTTGTTCTCATTTCAAACTCCGTTCGGTAATGTAATAAAATTTTTTTAGAAGTTAATTGTACAGTTTGGATTGTAATATTGTACATATATTTGGGAAATAAATCAATTCATTCATTCATTCATTCATTCATTTCATTCATTCATTCATTCAAATGTACAAAAAACTAAAAAAAAACTAAAGATATTTGAGCAGTTCTGGTAGTAGAAAATAATTATGTTAACGGAATTATTATTCCACATCTAGTGTTTCCAATGTACTGATCGCGAGAGAAAAGAAGAGACCTGGATTCTGGCCTATCTGAAATTTGCAGGCGCTACTAGTAGTATGTTGCCGCGCCTTGTTTCGTAATTCCATTATTGTTTCACTGTTCCATTGCTATGATAAACAATTCGCAGGGTTGGCTGTGGGGCGAAGCGCCTGAAATTACCGCGCGGCAACACACTAGTACACAGCTGTGCGCCGGCACGAGCCAGGTCTCTTCTTTTCTCTCGCCAACAGTAGGAGATGTTGCTTTATACCGAAGAAAAATAATTTTACGTTCAACATGTCACTGGGCAATACGTTATGAATCATTCAATTTTCATTCACTACTTGCGTCAAAAATGGCCACAACAACACAATTCTATGTTGAATTATGTGAATACTAACTGCTAGAAAAATTTTTCATAATGTTTAAAGTTCATTCAAAACAATTAGAGGTGAAATTGTCGAGCAGTTTGAGAATAAAGACTAGTCTCTAGGGAAATTGCGCTTCAGAAGAAGAATTATAAAAGAGGAATTCAATTAGTAAAAGCACGAAAATATCTTGAATAATAGTTAGCCAAATGAATACGTTTTTTTAATAAATCAAGCTATAAGAAGCAACAATAAAAATTCAAAAATAAAGTATACCAACAGATTTATTTTGAATTTCATGGAAGATTAGTTTAAAAATATCCGGAAATCATTCCATGCATGAACCGTGCATTGGTATACATTATGTGTGTGAAGATATTTGCGCACTGGCTTCTTAAAAGAATAAAAGAAAAAAAATCATACAACCTTATTTTTCTAAATTTAAATTGTACATTTTTACTTTCCAGTTGTTTTGCTTTGCAGTCAACAAATTACGATAATCTTTAAAGGTAGCAAAGTAATATAACAGATTATTAATATCCCCATCGATAATGTTACGTGATCTTTTCCAGATTAAGTTCCTCCAGCAGTTTACTGATTTTATCTCCTAATGAAGTCTCCAGATGGTATCTACTAAGACGATATATCGCAATGTAAGTATTTAAGGAAGTTTGAAGTCAATAAAATAATATCAATCCTATTAAAATCACAAAATTTCACAAGTATTTATTGCACTATCACTAGTATAAACGAATACAAAATTTTCCAATATATTTTTATTTTGTCCAAAGCCTTTCTGATTCAAAGATTCCATCATCAGGCACTTCACTATCATACTAGTGATAGTACAACAAACCTTTTTTCCAATGCTCCAAGATTCTACATTTCACAAGTATATTTAAAATATCAAACAAAATCCGCCTATATTTTAAACTATGAATTACAAATTGAATGTTTTATTTAAAGTTCTCGAGGAAGTATAAATGTATAAAACCATATCTACAAAATTTATAAAATTGCATAAAAACTTGGTATTGTGTACGATACAAAGTACATTCGCCTGATGCATCACGATTGCGTCATGTACAGTACATTGCGTCACATACATTTCATTCCATCACGTACATTAAGATTGCATTACGATTGCGTCACGATAGTGACACGTAAACTACATTGCGTCAACACACATACGTGCAGTTGAGGTTAGCAAGTTTACAACGAAAATAGGTAACACTTATTTTTTATGCACTAACGCAAATAAGGGACTAGAACTGCCCCGGGAGCACTCTTTGAAGCAACTTACTCGTCAGCACTTGTTGACGTCCTAGCTTTCCAGGTTTTCTACTGATACAGCTATTACTATAAAAATATATATTCTTCGAATCAACAGTACATTATGAACGCAGTTTCCATCAACAAGGATAGTATTTATATGTATTGGAGATTATACCAAACTTATTTTAATTTCTCTAAAACACTACTAACATATTTTTCGTGTTCTTTAGTTTATCGTGGACGATTTCCACGTTGAGGTTTAAACCATGCTGTTTTAACACCCAAAGTCCAGTTCTCTTCCATGTGTGACTCTAATGAGGGAATATGTCCGTAACTCCTTCCACAACACATGCTTTGTTGTTATTACGATATGAAACAACTTTTTACTCAACAATCTTCAACTCCATGTGCTCGCGAGTCCCCCATACCAGTCCTAAGAGTGGTTTTATTTAGAAATTAGTTCATTCAAGAGTAACCCTCAAAATTATCTTGTATGACAGTATATACTATTAAATTCAATCAGTTTACGACTTCTCAGACAGCAAAACCACGTATGTTAGAAATATAGAATATTATACAGATATATTACAGAAAAGTACAGCGTTTCCAAGAACTCACTTTTTCAGGTATTATTCTCGACCGTAAGAAATATCAAAATACCTTATTCGGGCATTAAAAAACTCTATAACTACTTACTTAAAAACCCACCAATTTGTTTTATGACTTAACGATTTTAAATTTTTTAACACCTTTTAGTAATAAATTTAAATTTGGTATATAGATGGCTTTATGACCCAAAAATAAAATTTTTTAAAAGCTTTATTTTTAAACGGAGGATTCTTACAATCTTAAGGAAACATCTCCATATATCACATTAAAGTTAAAGTTACAGTTGTTAGGTTTAACTTCCAAATAATTATTACAATTCCAACGATATCAGTTTAAAGAAAATTTGAAGATAAACAAAGAGAAATAATTAGTTTTTCTAAAAATCTATTGTCACTCACTCAAGTAGCATCAAGTATCAAGGTCTTGATTGATCATAATACTGGACTTCTTCAAAACCGATAGGATAAGGGAGGCCTGCCCTGCAGTAGGTAATAACTGTAAAATAGGTTGAGTTTTGAAAGTGGTTTTCTATTGAAGCTATTTACCTTCTAAATGTGGCTGTTCATATTTTGCCTAAATTACGTTTGTATTCATTTAAAAGAGCTGCCATTTTATACTGGTTTGAGATAGAAAGCTCTAGTTTTCACTCTTCTTTTTCTTTTTTCAAGATCTTTCAAATGTGGCGTTTAATGAGGCTTTACATTTAAATATTTTGAGCCGATTCCCCAAAATCCCATTTTGGTGAAATGGGCAAAGTTTTAACAGTGACTAAAAAGTTCACTTGTATTTCCTAGAAAGGTGTCTCGAGTTTCATTCCTCCATCTTTATCCATCAAAAACTAAACAGAGTGTATCCATACCTGTACCTCACATTGTATACATCAGGGACAGATTCAATCAGAACAAGAAGCTAAGAAACCTCCAATGCACCAAGTTTTAAAAAGACTCTTCCGGAGTTGTACTCTCCTCCGGAGAGATTGGATATTCTGAAGGGAGGGCCGCATCTTGTCAAGATTCCATAAGAAGGAACAGAGGCTTCTGTCAGGTCACTTAGGAAGAAGGGAGATGATTGTAGAAGAAGATATCCACCCTCCTACCCCGCTATTTCACGTAATGTGTCACTCCTGGACTCACTCCTTAGGGTTGCCTAGATATAAGTGACACATTATTTGCTTAACTAGTGTCAACTGGAAGGTACAAACCAGTCAGATGTGAACCCACCTGAAGAAAGTTATTATATTATTAAAATATAACTAAAAATTAACATTACTAAATAAATCTTGATTAAAATGCGTAATCCGTTAGTTACTTTTAATAAATATATAATTAAAACTGGAAAGATGTTCCTTAACTATGTAAATAATGTATGCATATATTTAAAATAAAATAGGATTTTAAACACAAAATAATCGCATTGACAACGAACTATTGGCCGTAAGATTATAAAGGATGAAACATGAACTTTAGAAACTTCAGAACTGAACAGGGTAGAAAGACTATTCGAACGCTTGCCGTCTCAAGATGGAAACAAGATAATCAATAAGCTCACTGGAGATTTTAAACGAATCAATGAACCCAAAAAATTAAAATATCAATTAACACTTTTTGTTGTCAAAAGCGTATCACTCTGATGCTGAGTTGACGATGGCCGCTGGGATGAAAAAGAGCATTTCATCATTATATTATTTCCATTTTTCTCACATCCAAAACGTGCAACAGATTCACACATTACCATGTGGAATTGACTGTGCTTGTGATGAATTATTATGGGGTTAGTTACACTTATATTTTAATCAATATGAAGAAATGATGTTTGTTATACAATTTTAATAATTTTTTTACTGTAATAAAGAATTACTATTATTAAATCATTAGTGCAGCTGTGATACGTGATATTGGCGTGAGTAACACTAAGCTGACAAAGAAGAGCAAATTGCTCAGTGTTGACAAATTATCTATAGCACTGTAAAGTTGTACTACATGCTGTTGATGATGATGATATATAAGTTGTTTTGTAAGCGTGACACATTATACGATTGTACGATTGTAAACACAATTCGTGAAATGACTCGTTACATCCATTGTGTTGGACATGTATTGTTTACCAGTGGTTATTGCGTAATATGGTGTGAAATTTCATATGGAAATCCTGTTTTATGGACTGCGTTGGAGCACAAAATAAAGACATTATTTGTTGATATACTGTCCCCGCTTCTTGTATTGTGGGATTTACAGGAGTTACATTTTATTTTAAAATATACATTTTTAATCTATTTAGTTAAATACAGAATTGTTAATACCATAAACTAAATACATTTTACTTTAAAAGAACACCTATTATTATTCTTCATTCTTACGTTTATTATTTTAATATTGAAGTTGACATAACAAATTAAATAATTAACGTTATAGCTCTGGATAAAGTGTCCTCTTTACTGGTAGACACAACATTTTGGATGTCTTAACAACTTAAGGATGTCTTCAAATTACTTAACATGCAGTTTTAGCAGTCTGTCAATATATGCTTATGGATATCTTCGGATAACTTAGCAGACCGCTTTAGCAGCATGGCAATATAATATTAAGATGGTCTTCAAATATCTTAATATGCAGTTTGAGCAGTCTGTCAATATAAGCTTATGGATGTCTTCGGATAACTTAGCAGACCGCTTTAGCAGCATGGCAATATAATATTAAGGTTGTCTTCAAATAACTTAATATGAAGTTTTAGCAGCCTGCCAATTTAGGACTAAGAAGGTCTTCGGATACCTTAGCATGCCATTTTAGCAGTCTTCCAATATAAGCCTAGACATGTCTTCAGATAACTTAGCATGCCGTTATAGCAGTATGCTAATATAAGCATAAGGATATTTTAGGATACTTAGTTTTCCTAGTCTTCTTTTATTAGTTTGTCAATATAAGCTTAAATATGTTTTCTGATACCTTATCATGCTGATTAACCAATATGCTAACATAAATCTAAGAATTTCTTCGGATACCAGAGAATGTCGTTTTATCAGTGTGTTAGTTAATACAAGTGAATGGATTTCTTCGGATAACATAGCAGTCCGTTTTAGCAGCATGGCAATACAGGGTGAGTCAGCAATATGGTAAAATATTTTAAGACATGATTGTAGAGCTAAAAATAAAAACAAATGTTATATAAAGGTAGGTCCGGAAACGCTCCATTAGTGAGTAATGGCTGGCGAAAGATTTTGCTTTGTTTTCAGTTCACCTGGTGAAATTAAGTGGTTCTAAAATGTTTTGTTCTTACTCTTTAACTCAAATAAGGTGGATTTATGAGGAAAGTCACCTGAAAAATAAAATAAAACCACTCTCAAAGTTGTAGTGTAAATAGTTTTTTGAGAAAAAGTATTAAATTTTCCAAAAATCTAATAAAAAAATATAGTCTTAAATGTTTGATGTCCAATAACATTGTTAAATGACCAATAAACAAATTATTTTTCCTAATACAGATAGTAGAGAATTTAATTCTGAAAACAACCATAATAAGCAAAGTTAAATTTGTAAAAAAGTAAAAAATAAGCAAACTTTTGTCTAAGTAGTCTGACATTATAAGCCAAAGGAGGTCTTCGGTATGCTTGTCCATTGCTTCACAATTTATCTATTGTTTGCCGTAATCCATACATTCCACCATAAGCCTACCGGAATTTCAATCAGTGATAAAAAGTGTGATCATTCTGTAATGCTTAGAAAATATTCAGCATTAGATAAGTTTTGAATATCCATCAATACCATATATTTTGTAATGTATGAAAATAATTAGTTGTAACAGTTTTGATTTAATATAGTTACAAATAGATTTTAACAAAAGGGTTCGGACATATTTGTGTGTTATTTCAGTGTAGTGTATGCACATAATGTACGTTAATATTTTGATTTTTGAATGCCCTCTTCAAAAACTAGAGAACTGAATAAAAACAAACCCAAAGAGTTCAACATTGTACTTACGTATGTATAAGCTCTCTCTTTCTTGCTTTCACACATAAACAAGACGCACGGAGAACAAAAACATATCCGATGTCTTTATATGTTATAATGGCGAGACTGTAATAACAGATAACAGGCTCTCGTTATGTCAAGAAACAAAACGATACTGACAGGCACAAGTTGCTGGAATTTTAGCGCTCCCTGTCTGACGTAAACTGTCGATACTCTGACTTGACCAAACAGTTCTGTTTACCCTGAACTCTCCGGCACATGAGTTATCCTTGTATTGCATGCTTACTGTGGCCTGTACTCAGTTAATAAAGTAAAGTAAATATATCTTATTTGACCAGGCGTTAGGGCTATGAACATGGGAACCAACGTCTTAATGGTGACTTCCGAACCACCACCAATGAATGGCCAGGCAGGCGAGATGCTTGCAAGGAAAGGATCGCTCAGCGGCCACCCATTAAAGCAGCAGCCACGCTCGACATCTTTGATCCGGTTATCATGCGATAACCGCTGTACCTGCTACACTGCGCCATTGGCAACTAGAAGTCACAGAAGACCAAAAGGACATGTTCCTGCCTGCTCTCGTTTCTTTTTTTTGTATTCTTCAGTATTTCACACGAACAATATTTGTATTATGAAGTGCTATGAACATCTATTACACTATGTGGCAGTTGGTGATGAATACATTATTATCTCACATTTTGGCAATTAAAACACAAAAAACTAAATCCTCGTTTCACCTTTAAAGGCCACACATCCCCCACCTACACGAAGGCCTTTGGGTTCATATTAATCTCCACATTGCATGGCTAAAGAAAGAGGATTTATTCGATGCGAAAGTTCCAGCTTCCTCTTAGTGCATCGACTGGGAGATGGCACTGTCGTAGACGTGACTCCTGGAATCTAGAATTCATGTTGGAGACGAAGACATTCAAAACGAATTTTGCACCGTTTCGACATCAGAGAAACCCAGACTAACTAAAAAATGTGTGTATGGTTTACCCAGCAGCTATCCAGTGCATTCTAGACCAAGAGGTGATCTCATTGTAACATCAGGCACACAATTCAATACACTGCGATGTTTCAGAAACAACATCAAAGTGTGTTAGGAGACGCTTTGAAGCGTGTGAGGGTGTCAGACGCTGCACTACGCGAAAGGTGATATTGGTCTCATCTCAATATCTACTAAGATCTCATTGCTAAAACACTTCTGTTAGTTAGAATTCGTTGATAACAATGACATTGATGACAGTTTTAAGACAGATTATAACTAAAAACATAATTAATTTAAATTTTCCTTAATCATTTAATTTCTCATACGATTTCGTACTTTCTTGAATTATCTTTTCCATACAAATTCCTACAGTTAATGAAAATACTGTAATAATGTACCGTATATATATATATATATATATATATATATATATATATATATATATATACATCTAATATCAATATATACATCTAATATATATATTAGATATATATATTGATGAATATAACTGAATAACTGATATTTGATTTACTGAATTAATTTTTAATTTTTGTAAAATCGAATAAAAGATTCTTTGTTTAATGTTTATTAGTGAGGATGGAATGTTCGAAGGATAATAGGGTTTCAGACATTTGCTGCCGTTATATTTTACAAAATGGAAAATCGACCGGCAATGGATGGCGTTTCGAGGAATCAAATCTATCCTCTTCGTCAGGTGAGGATATAATTAGATCATGAAATAAGAAAGGAAAAAGGAAGAGAAAACAATTTGAATTTTCTTGCTCATGACTTACATCCTGTGCAGTGACAAAGCCTGGGTTTATTTTCTCCTGTCTGGACTCCAAGCAGATTTCGAATATGTTTGACTCCTTTTCTTTATCTTCCTTTTTCCTTTCTTATTTCATATACTACTGATATTACTTATAGCCTCATCTGACGAAGAGGATATATTTTAATACTTGAATAATATTAAAAATGTAACGATGTTAACATTCAGATACCCTATTTTCCTCTCACTAAAAGATTATTTGATTCAAATTTACTGTTTTATTTTTACTCAACAGATTTACTTTTCAAAATACTTTTTGGAAGATAATAATTTCAAGAAAGTTCGAATAGGTTAGAAGTCCTAATCAATATTGTATCGGAATCGCATCAAGGATAGCTGGTCTACACTCTAAGTAGAGCTCCCCTCCTCAACCAAATGCTTCATATAGCGGTGGTTTCGGCTTTGTTCGACGTTGTTTGGTCTATGATACAGGAGGCGGTTGATTGGATACTGACGAGGAACGCTGTAAACCTAAACAGGGGCTTTGTTTGCCAATACTCGGGTATACTCGGGTGGATTGGTTGTGTCGAATTGTGGCCAAATATCACTCACATCGGCGGTATTCACTGAGGCCTGCATTGTTCTTGAAGTTCGGTGATAAGTCTAATGTTTTGCGTTCTCATTAACTTCGGGTTTCCCATCACGGCTTCTGTTGGGTACATGCCCAGGATTCTCACAGGCACGTGTGGATTGAACTCGATAACGATCGAGTATTAAGAGCCTATGGAGGAATGTAATGTCCAATCATCCCGAGTGTGGTATCAGAATCTCGCGACTAGACTGCGTTGAGGGCAATTAACCCGACTATCTGAATGTTGAGTTTAGCTCCAGTTCACCTTTCTCTTACGTGCAGCATCTGAGATCAAAGCTGTTGCAGACTTGACTCCTGAAATATATGAAGTCATGTTCGTGTGAAGGGATCCAAAAAAAGTCGGCGACGAAGAACGAAGAAGCTTAAAACGAAACCCGACAATCTCAGATCTCAGATGCTGCACGTAAGAGGAAGGTGAACTGGATTTAACTCAACATTCGCATTGAATCAATCTTTCCCTCCATATGTGTTATTTATGTGTTATCCTATTTGTTCTAATCGACTGTTTTATGCTGTTATTTAAGTTTCTGTAGTGTTTACTCCAGGATTTTCCAGACTTTTTCTATTATTCAGTGATACAAAAAAAACTTTTTAGTTCGTTTTTCAGAATTGGCAAAAAAATTGCCTTATCTCGACTGATGGCTGACTGATTGGTTGGTCTGGAAATTTAATGTATGAGGTCTCGATTAATTTTCTTTTCAAGAAATGGGGTTTTCTGATGTAGTGTGTTGGCTTCATCCCAATTCTTATGACAATCTTCGGAACAACAACGATGTGCAATTTTTGACTTTTCTGTTAGAACGTTTCTCGTGATTTGTTGTGTTTTTTATCCTTACCTTTAATGGTATTTTTGTACCGATTTACGTTGAAAAATATGCTTTCGCGTAATAACTGCTTATAATAAACTCCGTGAACGTACCGCGGTGGTTTAAGCACCGCTGGACTAGGACAAAATTGAGCTTTTCAAAGCAATATGCAATAAAAAAATATTACTGTATAATTATATTTTTAAAACTATTGTTTCCAAACTGCTATGTATGCGCACCTGAGTTTAATCATTTATGCGTAAGGTTTTTGTTTGTTGTACGGTTTCGTAATATATGTAGAGTAAAACGTATTTTGTGTGGAAGTTGATGAAATTTGAAAGAAAATGGCATCTATTTATATCTAATAGTGACGACACTGAAATAATGTAGATAAAAATAGATCTAACAAACATTTAGATCACCGGACATCACCGAACAACGACTAAAGAATGTACGCCATGTACGTAGGCAATCACGTAATCTGTTTATTTAGCAGAGCGGAACTCTTTACTACTGGTAAAATTGCTAACATTTGAAAAGTAATTTTAATGATACCTAGTGAATAGCGATCCCCTTATGAATGCCACAGCATGGTTATATTTGTACGATTATCAGTGGAGCTACATTTTGTATTGTTCTCTTAGGACAAAAGCAGAGGACTTTCACTAGATTCTAAAATTACCTTTGAGCTGATTCCGGAATAATAGGATATTCTGGATGGGTAAGGTTGATTGTAGGGGCTGCCTTGTATTCCTATCCTATCCCTGAGAAAGGACTTTAGCATTAATCTAAATCATGTCTCCTTAGAACCCAGCTCTGTACCACCCACTCCCGTCAAAGTAAGCAGGGCCCCTTCTATAAAGATCTTTAAGAAAGGATTTTGGGGTTACTCTAAATCATGTCACCTTGGAAGAAGAGGAGAGGTAACAGCCACTCGAGCTTAAGCAGGCAGGGGGTGGCACACCCTTATGTCTAGGATAGCAACGGTTTTAAGACCTAGGGACCTACCAACTCCAAGTGCTATACTCCGCAGTAGATTATACCTACTGATGCCCAGATTTAAGTGACATCGGCTTTTGCTGTACACAGTGAAGGTTCAACTGGAACATATAAACCAGCCTGACGTGAACCCTGCTGGGTATGGGGAGCGACATTGTCACAACATAATGGGAATGAAAAAGAATTTTTCCGGATATTTCCATCTTTCAGTGATACAACAATCTTTTTAGTTCATTTTTCAGAATTTCCAACGAAAACTACCTTATCTCGATGAGGGTTGACTGATTGGTCGGTCCTAAAATTTAATGTATGAAGTCTGGGTTAATTTCCTTTCAAAGAAGTGGGGTTCCCGATGTGGTATGTTGGCTTCATCCCAATTCACATGACGCCTTTAGACCAACAATTATGTGCAATTTTTGAATTTTCTGTTAGAACCGTTCTCGTGTTTTCTTTGTGTTCTGATATCCTTACCTTTAATGGTATTTTTGGTCCCAAAGGCTAATGTCCGGAAAAATCCTGTTTCTTTACCAATCCTTTCATCGTCAAAAACAAACTTCAAACAAAGAATAGGTAGTGAAAATATATTAAATATTGGATTATTTCATGCAAGAATAGGTTTTGTCTAGTCAGAGCTCTTGTGAATTACTTGAGACTCAGGTATATCTGAAAAACGGCTTCTTGTTGTTTGAAGACGTTATCTCTCTGCGTTTGGTTTCTGTTTCTTGTTTGCTTAATGAACAATAAACGCATAAAGTATGTGTCTCTGTAAGAAAATTAGGTCAATAATAAATAAAAGTTGATCTAATGTATAACTAAAACACTATATTTAATTGCTAACTAATTATAAATAAAAATAATGTTCAACATATTTGTTTTATATGATAATATTACCAAACAAAAATCTTCATCATTAACACTAGAACCATTATCGCTCATATAGTTTTGAACAAGTGTTTCACTATTGGGTAGGGTTAACCCTCATGAACACATAAACAAGTATTTGTAAGCAATAATCAACTCCAGGTGCGGGAACAAACGAGCACATGTCTTAATGAAAGAGTTTAATAAGCGTGTTGTGATGGTAATGTTGTCTTGCAACATCGTTAGTTTATTTGCAAACGTGTCATTAGAGACTCGTAAAGTTTTAAGTGGTGTCTTCAGCAAGGGGAATTTGATCTTGTTTATGTTGGTAACTCCTTAAATCTAATTTGTAATTCCAAAGACTATTCCTTCACTGCTTAAATTTGAGTTTTAACAAGCTACACACGGATGGTGTGATAAAGATGGCGGTTCTTCAAATCGATTGAATTATATAACGTTAATAATAAATTTAAAAATATATATACTATTCAACATGTTTAACTGTGATAAAACTGTTTTGATAAAAATTTGCGTAGTAATATTTTTGTAGTTTTTATAGTTTATCAGTGTTCTACTTACATATGCTGTATTAAAGTGTTTTGCTTTTTGTATGCTTTTTAGTATAAATAGGCGAAAATAACTCATGCATAAAAATGTTTAAATCCTCATAGCAGAATTTTTTAACTGATGCAACATCAACCAGTGTACTTAGATAACAATGGCTAAACAAGTTACTTGAATCTAAACAATGAATTACTAATATCCAATGGAGTACTTAGCGTTATTTCTCGATTTGATGGAATGATTCATTTCAGTGGTTTATATCAGATACGTGGTAGAATTGGATTCAGTAAAAATTAAATCATTGTATTGAAAAAGCCATTTAAAAATATTTAATTTAAAGAAAATTTTATCACAATACAATATATTAAATTCAGTAAAGGGCTTTTAGAAACTCCGCATATTATAAAATATATACAACTTTGATATCTAGTTTTGATCTCTAATATCAATAAATTCATACGGAAAGTTAGGGAAATATAAGGCATTTCTATATCACGTATAATTAAATGATCAAGTTAGTTTTAATCCAACATTGATTAAAACTGGATTAAAATAACAATACAGATTGATAAACTTATATATGTCTACTTTAGTTGCAATAAATTAATTGTTGTAGAATTAGATGCAATTTTGGTAAAGGCCGATGAAAGTTTTTATTTAAAAAGACCTTTAAACTTTCCTCTCCATCTGTTAATATGTTAACCGAGCATTTATGTTTATCAAAGAACATGGATAACACCATGTTGTGGTTTGAAATATGCACATAGAAATTCAATCTTTTAATTCCTTCCTATGTTCTATATAACAGAAAGCACTTCCGTGTATAGGTTTTGCAGCACAACTAAAACACAGGAAAGCACTTCAGTCCTCAAACACTCGGAAATCGCTTTCCTGACCGACTATGATATAATCAACTTCTCGTCATCGTTATATATTCCTAGACTCCTGTATAATAACAAGAGCCCATTAACTGTTTTCTCTTTATGCCTTAAACTATTTCGTGTGCTGAAATTTTGCTTTCTGATTTTACAAAGACAGGTTTGTAGACACATTTTAGAACAATAGTGGAAAGGGTTGAATCAATACGAATGTTAAGTTCAGCTCCATTCCGGAAGGTCCAGTAGTGCAGCGTCTGAAGTCTAACGCTTTGACAGATGTGACTCCTGGCGTCTGGAATCAACATTCGTCTGAAGAGATCCAAAAACAGACGGCGACAAAGAAGCCAAAACAAACTCTTTAAATCGTTTCGACGTAAAAGACACCTAGAGTACAAAAGATGTAATCCAAATGAAGTGGTGTTATTTTTTCATCAGATGCACATCAGGTTTATAGGGTTTAAATATTTTGTATTTTATGCAAAAACACTTATTATTTAGTGTCTTATTTTAATTATATATATATATATATATATATATATATATATTGTTTACTAAGTCGTTTTTACTATCCATGTTCGTGTTATTATCACGCAAAAGAAGCCAATCGCCTATTCGTGTGTCGTATATCTCTATGCTGTAGTAACACTGGAAATAAAACCATTAAATAGTCCAGGACAGGTGACATGCAATTAGCTGTCTGCACTGTGTGACTACAACGAACTCACCAAAAGGCAAACACTCATGAAAGAGGACGGAGGAAGTATTGACATCTAGCAGAAAACTCAGAAATATTTGCGCAAGGCTGTCATAAAAACGCTTCTAGCGGAATATTATGGCAGAAAACAGAATAAAACAGAACAATATAAAGATGCGTAATATTCTTCCCAGTTCTTCTGGAACGACTTAATTTTATATTTCTTTCATTCTGTGAACTAAATACTGTCATATATCAATAGTGGAGCACCAAATATTTCAATGGCATAATTAAAATTTCCGGCTATGATATAATATTGAATCTTCCATCTGTAAGAAGTAAGTTCTTGAGAGGTAAAGCAACGAGTTGAGACGCATGATCTTGATGTAATATTTTGGTCTAAACACATCTCTGCGGAACTCAATATTTTACATTCTCAACGTATGTGTTAAAAAAGTCTCAGCAATGCCGAATATTTATTGATTAATTTATTAAGGGCAGTCTGACCGAAGAAATTGTTGTGTGTGTGATTTTTAGTTTATAACACTTTATTTTTCTTTGGAATCTCCTCTTTCTAACGATATATAACACATATGGTACAGAAAATTCTAAATAAGTGAAAAAAATTATTTAAAATAACCTTGCACACCAAAAAGTCGATCCAGCCCCGCTACTATAGTCAGACTCATAAAAGCAACCCGTTAAAATTATACCTATGACCACACCAAGCACTTCCATTTGCCTGAGGTGATACTTCAAGAGATCAAACCTATATTCAGGGATCTTGCCAAGCCAGAACTGTTGCAAAAATGTCTCAGAGGTAAATCCCAAAACCCCAATGAATCTTTGAACAATGATATCTGGAGTAAAATACCTAAAAGAACATTTGTAAATCTTGAAACCCTGAAATTCGGTGTATTTGAAGCGGTTTTGACATTCAACAGTGGACACTTAGCTAAAGTAAAATTAATGGAACACTTAGGCCTACAAATTGGAAGGAATTTACTTCAAACTGCAAGACGTCTCGATTTCGACCATGTTTCCAAAGCTGAAAAAGCTGTTTCCGATATGGAAAAAAAATTAGACAGTCAAGAAATGTTGCCAAAAGGAAGTTAGAGTGCTTTTATGAGGCAGAAGATGATCCAGACAATCCTAGTTACTGTGCTGGACATTATTAAAAGTAAAAAATTTATTTATTACATATTTTTTTGTTTTTTGCTGTTTACCGAAACTTAAAATTTTTAAAACTGTAACTGTATAAAACCTACACCGATTGAGATATCTTAATGACATTTTTAACACGCATTCCTTGGCTAAAATACTAGTGCCATAGGAGAGGGGTTTGAGATATAATTATCCTAATTTTATTTTAAAATATTTATATATTAAAAATGTAAATTTTTAAACACAAAAATTTTTAAAATTCATAATTTATTTATTAAAAGAAAAAAACTAAAAACCTCTCCTAGGGCACTAGAAAAATACATGGTCTTCAAAATAAAACCAAAAGCAGTAAGCTATCTTAAATAGTTTTCAAGTTATGCACATATAGTTAACATTGCGTTCTTATGGGAGTCGGGCTCCCCTTAAGTGTTTCACTTAATTCTCGAGTAATGTGTTATCAGATTTTTAATTCAGACATTTTGCAAACCGCTTATAATTTTATTTTTGAATAACGATTTCGTTGCTAAATTGCTTATTAAACACTCAACTAAATTAGATTATTTTAAAAAATCAGTCATGTTTTGAAAAAAAAACCATCCTCATCAGTTTTTATTCAATTTCCGGCACACAGTTATCTTTTACATTTTGTATCAGTTTAATTTTCGTTCTCGGGTATCAAGTGATGCACATAAACCAGAATAATGAAATTAATGTGTACGGAGGGAAATGTAATGTAACTCTCGTCTAGATTGCATGTGAGATAGTGTGAGGCTTCCATTAAACCTCGCGCTTAGCTGCTGCATCCTGTACCCTTATTGCTGTAATATAAGACACGTCATTTAAAAAATTCATGTTGAAAATAAATTCTTAACCAAATTTTTTACTATGCAATACCAACGTACATATATGATGTCCTATATTTCTCTATCAAACTTCCAAATATCATTCCGGACAAAAGTTAAGATATTATGGTCACAGTTCAACAATGTAATGTTTCAATCAGCTGGTTTATATGGATCTCAGGCAGTGCTGTTACATGGCAGAAGTTGATATTGTTTGCAACATGACTTTTTTAAACTTAAATAATTCCCTTTCTAAAATTTGACATGGTTAGATTTGTAATTAAATGTTATAAATAAAATGTGATAACTGTAGCATTTTAAAAATATTTATTTTTAAGGATTTTGAGATGCAACCATTTTGAAAAATAAAGCTTCAAACATTAATATTTTTACCGCAATTAGGAGTTTAAGGTAGGAAGATATGTAAAAAATTTGAAATCATTACAACAAGCTGTTATCAAATTAAAAATTAATAAGTGAAAATAATAAAATGGTGGCCATTAGAGTAGCTATTGAGTTTTCGAACGATTGAGTATGACATTTTCATCTTTCTTTGGTCCATGAATTATACCTGAAAAGATTGATAGAAAGTACTGGGACACACTGTATTTGTATATTGTTGTACTTTTTCACAGTAACAATTAATGTTTGTGTTTACACAGGTACTACAATAAGTTTTCGATGGGATGGATAACATTATAGAATATCAAAGTTATATGTTTTCTTTAAAGGATCCAGGTACTTGATATTCATCGCATTTAAAAAAACGAGTTTAAAAACATCATCATAATCACCAGAAAAAAATTAGACACTTTAAAAAAATGTTGGATTTTAGTAAAACGTACTGTGTGTAGCATCATAAAGTTTAGAGAATCTATAATAAATTAAAGAGTAATATAGAGAGCTTTGTAATTAGGTTTTACATGAAACAATAATAATAAATACGAGACTGCCATTTTAGTAATTCCATTTGATCAAACATTACATTCTGTTTCCATTGCAAACAAACCATAACTCTATTTGAAATACGATTTGTATCAATATGCTAAACATGGAGTCATAGGTACATTGCAGAATTCAATACTAACTTTTAATGAATTCGATTTGTGACTAAACATTTAAAACATTTAAAATTTAAAACAGTAAGTGATTAAATCAATGTCAGAAAATATTAAAAATGTTGAAATATCTAGAAATATTAAATTATTATTAGAATTTGTTTTGTAACTCGCTAGAGGTATTAATTAATAAAGAGAATGTCCTCTGGGTTGTGAATATAAAAATTATTTTGGGTTGAATAAGTAATGACTTTCAACAAATACAGTTACACACAATTTTACATAATGGTTTAAGTTAGCAAACTCAGAAATTTCAGACCAAAAATAGTTTTCATATATTTATTATAGATTAAGCCTCATAATGTCGTGTTAATAAATGGTTTTCAGAAAATAACAGATTTGTGAATTTGAAAGAGATTTTTGACCACGCTGCGAACACACGTTAAGACAAATACTCGCCATTGCATTGCAGTGTTGGTGTTACCAACCCAACATTGAACTGGGGATGTCAAATGAAAATTAAGGACAGATTGCACTGTCCGCTACATGATTATTATACACTGTACTATTAGCTTTGCTCAAATCCACCTTAAAATTAATTATCCTAGTTAATAATCTTCAGTTTAATGGTTCAAAATGACAGTCACTCATACCTATCTTTAGACTGTGGTGAGTGAGATATTTAATAGAACTTCCACAATCATCTCAAAGTTAAAGGATTTATTTTTTTAATCCTATTTTCCTAGGAGGAAAGAAGTCACATTAATTATCCACCTCACACAATGACTAACGCGTTTCGATATATCCTGCTATGGTTTAATACATTGATTGTAGACTTATTTGTAACAAAATATAAGTAGTATTCAACTACATACCTATTGTAGTTTTGCCCAAAAGGTAGCCTCACACTTAACTTGCCTAAATGTTCACCCCTCCTGTAATCTAAATCATGTAGGAAAACAACGGTTTACGTATAGCGAGAAATAAACATTTTTACAATTTTCTAAATCAGATAGAATGATAATATAATAAAGAATAAATCTCATATCTTATGTGAGTGTGTGTGTCCATTTTAACTTTTCCGCAGTTAATTGTATCCGAAAAACGGCAAAATTTACAGTAAAGTATAAATGAAGGATTTAATATACTGGTTAGTAGCAATGAAAAGAAATAAATTTTGGCCCACTAAGACAAAATGGGAAAAATTGGCAGCGGTTAAAAGTTATAAACGTAAGGTTTTTGGACAACATTTTTGCTGCTATTCTTTGGTTTAATTACAACAGCAAAACTCCGGCAGTCGAAGTTCGCTGTAAGGCACAATGTAAGCCGCCATTTCGTATAAATTGGACCATGTGAAGTCGGATTTGCGGCATTACCTTCTCGTAATAGACACCATTAATATGTATTTTAAAGTTTTAATCCTTTATCTGCAATGATTCATAAAATATAAAGTGTCCCCATACGATCTGAGTTAGATGTCGGCTTTTACGGTACGGTATCATGTACGGTTATTATTGCTGTAGTACTAAATTATTATATTTATTGTAATTTATCAATTACACAACAGTTTATTGATCGTGGACACGATAATAATGGTCCAGTTAACGTCATTAGAGTTTTAATGCGTTTGAAATTACCCACACAAATCAAGCATCGTAAAACCTATAATTTGTAATAACTTTAGTACGCTGTATATTCTAAACGAGCAGTCTAGGAATAACAACGTTTTAAAATTATGTTTTATATCAAAAATTGTGAGAAAATTGAGAAGATTCCCATTTAAACCTTCCTTTTACTTTGGGCATAAAAATAAAGGCACAATAGTTGGGCGACATCCAGATTCCTGTAAGTAAGGTAAGGCAGGAAAGTATGTAGACAATCCTTCCACAACGGAGGAAGTAATCTCAAGGTCACAACTACCCCCCCCCCCCCGCACAGGTACAGAGCAGCCCAGCGTCATGGCAATCTTCCCAGGTTCACAATTCTGCTGATGACTTCGCCAAGGTTCCGTAACAATTACAGGTGTAATTGTTTTTTGTTGTCTGCCAAGCTGACTCCAGCGTCTCGTAGTTCTGTCGGCACATGCCACTACAAAGCACATCTCACTTATTTTTTAATTATAAATACACGTGACAAAAGGAAAGTTATTATGTCCTGGCTTCCTACCAAACTTATTCACTAGGCCATACACGATTTATACTCGTATTTCAACGAAGGTTGATATTGGTGGCATATCTTGGCAATAATATTAATAGAAAATCTGCTACGTTTCGTTTATACACACGATTTAATACACACGTGTATACACAACAGATGTTGAGTAAGGGTCTACGATGAAGTTTAATGCGAAATTTCAAGTTTGCTGTCTAATTCGTTGTCGAAATATCATGCGGAAGACGGACTGACAATGTGAATGTTGAGTTTAACTCCAGTTTACCTTCCTCTTAAATGAAAAAAAATGAAAATTCGTTTATTTAAACAGGCAAAGTTAGGGCCTCATGGCCCTTTCTTACACTTAACCTGTCTGATCAATAATTATTAACAAATATCAACCAAATTAATATTAACACTAATCTACCTTACTAAATAAATTAAATTAAACATTAATCTAAACACTACAAAATTATAAATATGATGATTCTAAAAAAAAATAAATAAAAATATAATTATACAATCATAACACAAAATAATATTACAAATTCCATGTTTAATAAGGACTAAAAACTATAATTAATACCCAATAACAATAATTTATAAAAATATAATAAGAATATTTTTGAAATAAATAATATACATGGTGTTTTATCTCACTCACACTCCTCACACACAATGCCAGCACCACACCCACAGACCCCTAGGACGGACCCGCCCCGACCAACCGTTCATGGTACAAACGTCTCAGTACCGCCACAAACCGCCGATCTCCCTCAATGGAAGTGATTTCTGGGGGGAGGGAGTTCCACAGACGACAACCCATCACTTGAAAAGATCTATCAAACACTATAGTCCTGTGTTGGGGCATTCTTAAGGTACGAGAACCAGAGCGAGTGCTTCTTACACTATCATGAGATATAAATTGGAAATAGTTTGAAAAATATTTTGGAACTGCAGCATCTGGAATCTGACGCTGTCACAGACTTGACTCCTGGAATCTGGAGTCACCCTCAAGAAGTCTGCGACGACGACGTTCAAAATGAACTATTTGCACAGTTTTGACATCAAAGACTCCTGTACCATAAAGTATAGTGCAATCTATGCCAAATTTACTATCATTGTTTCACCAGATGAACAATTGGGTGAACTACGAATTTTAGACAAGATCTGTAAACACGGTGCAGTAACCGAGTTTTCTAAACATAACGTAGCATTGGTGGGAAGGGATGATTCAATGCTAATGTTGAGTTTAGCTCCAGTTCAACTTCCTTTTAGTAGTCGACTTTTTTTATCTCTTTGGACGAACATGGCTCCAGATTTCCAGGAGTCAGGTCTGTCACAATCTGCAACTAAGAGGGAGATAAAATGGATCTGAACTCAAATTCATATTAACTAAGCCCTTCACACAGGCAGAATATCAGTGTTGCCAGTCCCCTGTGTGATAACAAAATATAAAAAATTTCAAATTAATAGCTGAATTTTTCTCGATATATCTCACAGTGAAGGAGTAAATACACCACCATGGAACTATTGCTGTGTAGATGCATTGTTTTGAGTGTGTGTGTAATTGCAGCTAGCGATGTTGTGTGGTCTGTAACTGGATACAACGTGTTACCCATGATTCACTATGTAGTTACGTAACTTAACGAGTAACACTGGGTAACAATGTTAAGGGATAACTGCTCCGTATCTAGGCCATGTTAATGAACGGTTATTGATTTCATGAGGCTTTACTTGGAATAAAACCTTGACGAAATATAATATAATTGATATACTTACTTACTTTATTTTGTTTAAAAATACGTAATAAATATAAACATCAGCGAATTTGTTTTTTGTTGTTTTAATTTTACGGAAAATATAATACTTATTTTGCAAGTACTTAGTTTAACATCACTCCTCTTTGAGTCATTTATCATCTTAAAAGTAATTATTAGTTCAATTGTTGTAATATACTCGTACACAAGGATTTTATTATAATAATACTCTTTTAATAATTGAATTCTAAATATATTTTTAGGCCTAAATAACAAATTTCACTTGACCAACCTGGAAGCCAAACCTTTGAGTTTTCCAAAGTTATTAAAATAAAAATTTTTTCCTACGGAAATATTTTGTTTACAATTTGGTACTAAAAATTTAATATGCTAACTAAAACCATGTTTTTGTATCTTTATTCAAGAACTTTTATCAAACAGATTGTTTGATCCCTGACTAAAACTTGTTACTATGCTATCAGTTATATAATTTAATTTCCTTATTAACCTATTCTGTTGGCTTTTTGATTTGATCTTCTCATTTACTCTAAATTTAAATCGGGTATTTGCATAGGGAAAATCTTTTCCCCTGCTTACCTATTTCTTGCAATTACTCTGGAATAGTTATAGAACACTATATAACACTCATATTATATTCCATTACTTTATCACTAATAAATAAAAGGATTTATAAGCCGATGAAACTATTTTTTTAAATAGGCCTATAGGGTGCTTACTTATTTCTTTCAACATCCGAAACTATTAAACTTAAAATCTCCCATTTTTTAAACAAGGTTCTTTTCTTAGTGATATTTTCTGTAGGGTTTTTTTCAGGATTTAAGTCATCCACTAAAATCAACACACGACAATTTCCTGGTATAGGGAGTTGTAACTTGTAATAACTAAGGATATAAGATAATAAGGTATAGAGTATAGGGCAGAGTAGGGAATATGTGGGTTATGGGGAATAATTAAAGGGCGTGCTGTCTACATAAAAGTGCCCATTTGTTCAAAGGTCTGTCTCACTGTCAGTTCTCTTCACAATTTCCATTACTGGCATTGACTTTCTTACATGCTTCTAAACGTGTTATTGTATTACTGTTAACAAAGTCGTTGTGTAATTATTAATCCTGGAAAAAAATAATCTTTTTTTTATTATAATTATAACCTTTATTAAATTACATTGGGCCTTGCTTTACGTTCACTTAAAAATAAATTTAATAAAACAGATTTTAATACAAGTTTTGGTGAAGAAACTTCAAAAACCATTCATTGGCTTTTTAAAAGATAAATTAAATCAAACTATTTCAAACGATAAATACATAAGTACAACGAGATATGGAAGAACATCTTATAATGCTGTGTTTACAAGATATTTAGCAAGATTTTATTCCAACATTTTATTTTTTATTTCAGTTATTATAAACCCATAGTTTCATATTTAGAAGATAATGACATTGAAAGTGAGGTAATTCTTTAGGAAATACAAGATTGTAGTGAAAACGATACTGACCAAATTTTAGGAACTAATATAAACGATAATAATTAAAATGTATAGATATTTATTACTTTAATATTTAAAAGTCAGTGATCAATGTAATATATGTTGTAAATAATATAACATGTATTGATTCTCTCATATTATTTAAACATATAAAAATACCGCATTTAATTAAGCAAACGTACTTTTGAAGATATATATATATATATATATATAAAACATAATATGGTATAATATATATTATATACACAGCCCGTTATGAGAAGTAGTCACTTCTGTCATTTTCGATTTCTCTGAATTTATATAAATTATTTGAACATGATTCTGATGAACCGAGTAAAGGGGCAATCTGCAACTGGGATTCCTTTACTTTGTACTTGGTAAACATTAAAATGAAGACTTGAAGTATACTCTGCCCATCTTCATAAGGTATTTAGTTCTCTGAAAAGAGGTAGCACCTAAGGCGAAGACTGATTATATATTATTACACGATATTACTGCATTCTTAAATATGTGTAAATTATTTTTGTACTCAATCCAACTAATAGTACTTAAATTATGTCCAATTTCGTTGAAAATGTCCAACCATTTCAAAGTGTAATTGGAATGCAACTTCTTCAATATTTGAAAATAGACAATAATAATAATTTATAATAATTTTTGTAAAAAAAAATGAAAGTATCACATGTTAAAATAAAAAAAAACAAAAATATACTTAAAATGGGTTTTAAGTATTTGTCCAGAAGAAACATATTCTACCAAATTTCGCACATATGCTGTTGAAATTAGTAGCTTGGTAACTTAAGTTTTTAAAATTCTTGTAGTTGACAACGCCGGTCCTAATTATACCAGTAGCAGAAGCCTAAAGATAACCGTTCCGGAGTTCGGGACTTGGTGACTCAAATGGATAAACTTATAATAGTTGACAATGCCGGTCCTAATTATACCAGTAGCAGAAGCCTAAAGAGAACCGTTTCGGAGTTCGGGACTTGGTGACTCAAATGGATAAACTTATAATAGTTGACAACGCCGGTCCTAATTATACCAGTAGCAGAAGCCTAAAGAGAACCGTTCCGGAGTTCGGGACTTGGTGACTCAAATGGATAAACTTATAATAGTTGACAATGCCGGTCCTAATTATACCAGTAGCAGAAGCCTAAAGAGAACCGTTTCGGGAGTTCGGGACTTGGTGACTCAAATGGATAAACTTATACTAGTTACAACGCCAGTCCTAATTATACCAGTAGCAGAAGCCTAAAGAGAACCCTTCCGGAGTTCGGGACTTGGTGACTCAAATGGATAAACTTATAATAGTTGACAATGCTGGTCCTAATTATACCAGTAGCAGAAGCCTAAAGAAAACCCTTCCGGAGTTCGGGACTTGGTGACTCAAATGGACAAACTTATAATAGTTGACAATGCTGGTCCTAATTATACCAGTAGCAGAAGCCTAAAGAGAACCCTTCCGGAGTTCGGGACTTGGTGACTCAAATGGATAAACTTATAATAGTTGGCAACGTCGGTCCTAATTATACCAGTAGCAGAAGCCTAAAGAGAACCCTTCAGGAGTTCGGGACTTGGTGACTCAAATGGATAAACTTATAATAGTTGGACAATGCTGGTCCTAATTATACCAGTAGCAGAAGCCTAAAGAAAACCCTTCCGGAGTTCGGGACTTGGTGACTCAAATGGACAAACTTATAATAGTTGGTAACAATGCTGGTCCTAATTATACCAGTAGCAGAAGCCTAAAGAAAACCCTTCCGGAGTTCGGGACTTGGTGACTCAAATGGACAAACTTATAATAGTTGACAATGCTGGTCCTAATTATACCAGTAGCAGAAGCCTAAAGAAAACCCTTCCGGAGTTCGGGACTTGGTGACTCAAATGGACAAACTTATAATAGTTGACAATGCTGGTCCTAATTATACCAGTAGCAGAAGCCTAAAGAAAACCCTTCCGGAGTTCGGGACTTGGTGACTCAAATGGACAAACTTATAATAGTTGACAATGCTGGTCCTAATTATACCAGTAGCAGAAGCCTAAAGAGAACCGTTCGGGAGTTCGGGACTTGGTGACTTAAATGGATAAACTTATACTAGTTATCATTCCTAATTTAGACAAGTAAAAAAAATAATGATAATTAATGGAATTAATTAAGAATATAAACTAACGAAATAATGTAGAATTAAATAAAAATAAGCTTAAAGTGGACCGATCTTGTGGAAAGATATGTGACTCAAGTTGATACACACATAGTTAGTAGTTGGCAACGTCGGTCCTTATTTAGACCAATAGCAGAAGCCTAAAGTGAACCGATCAGGCGTGCGTGAATAGGTAGCTCAAGTTGATAAACTCAGTAGTTGGTAACGTCGGTCCTAATTTAGACCAGTAAATAAAGCTTAAAATGGACTGATCAGAAGTTCGTGACTTAGTAACTCAAGTTGATAAACTAAAAGTAGTTGGCAACGTCGGTCCTAATTTAACCCAGTAGCAGAAGCTTAAAGAGGACCGAGAGTTTGTCCCACTTTGGAGCAGGCTGTAATGAGCAGTTGAGTTTTACCATACATAAACAAATAATGTTTAACTTCTAACTTAAGCACGTGCCAACAATCATGAAATGCGAAGGAAGTAGCGGAAAACCGAAACCAGTTCCAAGAATGATTTGCAATTAAGTGGCTTCAACTTGATGATTGCTAACATCAGGTATGATTAGCGTTCTAATTGCACCAACTTAGCATAGTGTAGTAAAACACGGACTTGACGATAAGGAAGTCTGATGGGCTATGTGTGCGGATAGGGAATAGTTTTCTCAAAGATGTATAGTGTAGACCACAGCTGTGCTCTTATTACATCCCAGCTTTCTCCCGCACACGGCGAGTTCTGCAGTATGTTCCCATTCTGTTTACTGAATTCAACTGCAGATACTAGCTCGTTTCATCTTGCTGTTTGTTTTGCTTTTATATAGAACAAATGTTGATCTACTACCTGGATTAATGTAGGTTCCTGAAATTGTACCAATTAAGACTCATGTAAACCTTGTAAATCTTCCATACTAAAAAATCAAAAGTTTGTGAAATAACAAATATTAAAATAAAAAGACTTATGACTACTACTTAAGAACTTTTTATCTTGTTATGACGTTTAAAAATTTATCTATCTCACATTTAAAATGCAATTAATGGCAAGAAACCAAAGTTCGCAAATTATTGAATGTAAAATTCGATATTTGAATTAAAGTAAATACGACTTTACTATAAAGACTTATAGGTGATTTTGTATGTTGGAAAAACGTAAAACTGGTAAAAGGTTGGTAACGGTTACTTGTTTTTTTGTAGTTCTTTCTTCTAATGCCTTCACTTTCGATGGTTCGGAAGTCACTTTTAAGCCATTGGTCCCCAGGTTAAGTGTTAGAGAGGGCTAATTTCGCCCTCTTCTTAGTGCCCAGTTCTTAGCACTAACTTCGCTTGGTAAAATAAGACACCTTTACTTTCTTTTGGGATGGAGAGCCGTCAATGTATCGTTAATATTTCTAAGTGACACGTCTAAAGTGTCAAATATGATTATAATGTTTGTTACTTTGAATAATTTCCTTCTGAATTTAATTATTCTTCATTTGAAGTTTGATTTTAAGATGGAAGGATTGTGAAGGAAACACGATTTTTTCCGGATATTTGCAATCGTTCAGTGATACAAAAAACCAATAGCACTGAGTTTACAATCGTAGGTGAATGCAGACCTATTGTAATCTATATTCTTTAGTTCAGTTTTAATAGTTAGTGTTGTGTTTTGTTTTTATAAAGGGCTTGTTTTAGAGTTAATGAGTTGACCCACAAAACATGGTGGTTGTGATTCCTGACGTGATGCGTGTCACAATACTTTGGTATGATTTGTTTATTTTAACCCAGATTTTAATTAGTGTTAGGTTAGTTACTTACCTGAAGAAGAGATCAGATTGCAAATCTCGAAACGTAGTGATACTGATCTTTTGTGTCGCTAAACAATGCCAATGCCCAGAAAATCCTGCTTCCTTCATAAAAATTATCTTGGGGTCTTCATCGTCGAATCGACTAGTGACAGATGATGTTTATCTGGGGTCAGATCCACTAATCAATGTCTGAGGTCCAGAACAACTTATGTACAACTTTTGGACAAAATCTGCAGTTGCGTCTTACCATCCATTTTAACCACTACCTCTACTGTAGTCGAGAGATTAACGTTCTTTAAACTTTGACATCGATCAGACGGTTCCACAATTTTAGAATTCTCTGCGAGTGATTACTGAGAAAGAGGTTTAACGTGCTTGGGCGCACAATGGGGTACAATGTAACACGACGCCAGCTCCGGAAAACTGCAGAGTCAAATACAATGGGTCATTGTCAATGTAAATAGGGTGTTGATTATTCGAAACAGGAAAGACGACAGTTATTTGTGTAGCTACCGACTCATTTCAAGTCGTGTAAAGATGAAATCAAGAGGTAATAGTAATTATTACCATTGCATTGACTCGCAAAAATCTGAATAGTTATATAATAACGGCAAGATTAGGAATTCTGGAATAATGAAGTTAAAGCGTTACGTATTGTTGAATAAATTATTTTGATTGTTCTTCCGTGTAGCGCAACGTTTAATATTTTAAAAAAGGTTGTGGTACGTTCATTGTCAAAAATATTATGTAACAATTTTATTTATCTCCAAACTACTTGTCCGGCTATATACATGTAGTCAACACCTCCACTGCTAGTTTATCCAGAATAATCCTGAGTAGTCAAAAATGAAGAATAAACGCGCTTTTCGTAGCAACGCGTTAGTTCTATCCTTCGTAATAAATATCATTCATTCATTCGACCCATCATTTTTTTTTACTTTTCAAAGTTCCCAAGCAAACTTGGTATTATTGAAAGAAACTGCGTTTTTTACACCATAGACCATAGATCTTTTTAAAATAATATAAAATAAATGTTATATAAATATGTTAAACTCAAATTTATGTTTTTTACATATTCAGACATATAAGTATACAGTAATATAACTGCAACAAACAAAATGTTTATGTTAGACAACTTTTAATGATTATTAATCAATCAGCGCTACGATATTTACAACACATAAATTGTACGTATTTATTTGTTTAAAACTTTCTTAAATTGTTTAATACTTCATATTAGCTTATTTTTATAGCTCCGTAGTAAAATAAATAAGAGCTAGTCCATTGATTCTTATTTTTATAGTACATTTTACATAGTTATTTCGTTCTGATCCAAAAAAAAACATTCAGGTTTTCACAAGGTTTTCATGAAAACATTCCATTGCTTAGTGAGCGTAACCAAGGTCATTTTAGTTTGATTAATTTATTCACAAGCAAAACTAGAAAAATTACTGATTGATGACAATGGCATAACCTAGGGATGAAGTTACAATGATTTAAGCATCAGTAGTCTATTATTTATATTGCATAACTGAAAATTCAAGCAATGTGCAATGTAGTAAGTCTGTACCAAGTTTTGTAGCTTAAGTAGTTTCAAAATTATTTACCCGTCCCAGATCATTTTGGAAAACTTGTATAATAATGTAGTATGATTTTTGTTCTTTATTTCATGTTTTAAGCAATTTTCATTAATTTTGACCATTTCTTAATTATACATTTATTAATGGAAAATATTGATAGCACATTCTACAAATCTTCTAGTATTCTCATGCTTCACATCGACAATACAGAGGTTTTAGTTTTAGGTACATTTAGTATTATTCTTATTTAGTTACATATATTAAGTTTAAACGATGAGTGACCAAGATATATCAGCTGTTGACCCTTAAATATCTATTATAAATTTAAAACGGCCGTGCTGCTCCGCTTGGCCAATGGGGCTGCATCATTGTAACGGTATTTTCGTTATCTCTTCTGATACTTTTTACCTTTTCTCTACATTACACCTGTGTCTTTATGGCTTCTGCACAGATTGAACCATCCTATCTCGTTCTCTCCCTCTCACTATTCTCCTTCATTGTTTTACTTCTTTTTTCCCTTTGTTCACCCTTTCATGTGCCTTGTGGCAAAGTGAACGATCTCTCTCGAACCTGGACTCAGTGTAGAAGCTGGAGCCACCCTGGAACTCTCTCTCTCTCTTTGGACCAAGGACTTCACTTTTGATATTGCTCGTTATATAAAACTTTTGTTGGTGAGCTATTTCATTTGGCACATTTCATGAGACTTCGCCTGTCCTTGGCATGTCCCTGGAACTGTCGAAAGTTAGAGACCCCGGCTGGTCCCTCCAGACACCTCTAAAATAATTATTATTAAATAACTAATTAGTTTATCTTTATTCTCCTCTTTACACAACAAAAATATTAAAACAAAGAACACTAAATATGTCTAAACACTAATCAATCTATCGTTAACTCAAAATGAAAAAAAAAAAAAAAAACATGATGTTCGTGTTATATGTTTAATTTTAAATGCATGAAGTTTATATTATGACAACCCTATAAATACCAAACATATTAAGATGCATAAGTTATATCTCACCTTACAATAAAGGGTTAATGCATAACTAAACACATTTTACCTTGCCAAATGTTGTTAAATCGATGAAAAATAATTGATAAAAAGCGATTATACAAATGTTACTGGTACTAATTGGTAAAAAAATTTATATAAGTTTAATTAAATAATAAAAGTGTATACAGGGTTGATGTGACCATTTAAAAGTTGTAATGTAGTATTCTACCCTCAGGACAAATAAACATTCAAAACACAACGTTGTAACTTAAACTATGATTTATGGATTTTGAATTAACAATGACAAACTTGAAATGAAAGCTTTACTTATGTTGATGTAAGCAAGACTCTCTCCAAATTTGTCGGCATAATCCAGGAACACCCTGCGCATCCTGATTTGGTGACTTACATGCATAAAACATTCATGTGTCTAATGAAACGCTTGTGATTTGGTTTAGTTCAGTAAGGCTAAATATTTTTGATTAGTTTCTGTCCAAAATATTTACCTTATATATAGGTAAAAATACAAAATGCAACAAATATAATACCTAAAAATAAGGGCCCTGATTGTACATAGTCTAAAATAACTATTTGAGTCTTCTTAATAATTAAACTGAATTGTTTATTTATATGGCAGAATCGTCCACTTACTTATAGAGTTGGGCATTCTCCTGTCTTGATACTAAAGGCTCACGTTATATATTTCAATTGTTTTCGAGCTATTGCTAGAGCAGCCCATGCAAAAAATAGCCTGATTGTGGTTTTTGCAATTTAATTCCTTCTTTAAACCCTGTTGCCAGTTTTACGTGTCGGAACAAATACCGACCCGTATTAATATAAGGGAACATCTGGTGGTCAGCAACGATATGGCAACACCGCTCCAAATGTTACGGGACTATTTTGGTGCGGGCTGCTCTAGTACAGACAACACCCAGGGGAAGTTCCGGTCATAAACAACTCTAAAGCGCATCGCACACTCTGTGAAATATTGTTCTATTACCCGTAACACTGGTGGACTGAGTTCGGAGAATTCAAATTGATATGCATTCTAAAAACCACCACCAGGTTTAGTTATATTTATGTAGAAAAAACAATGGTGGCAACTTATGTTTATGTTCTGGTGTGACTATAATAATGCTGTTGTGGTTAACGTACAGGAGTTCAGGTAAAGTTTTACAGGTGATATTCCCTTTAAGCTTGCATATTGGGACTAAGAATTTTAATAAAATAGGCAAACATTACGATCACATATTTTACCGACCAGGGTCATACTGTAGTACACTATATAACAAATACTGAACGGATTGTTCAAGTTTCAAGTAAATTGCCCTAAAAAAATAATAATTTAATAAGGGCTACTGATTTAAAAGTGTCATTTAGGTTCTTAATGTTAACACGTTCATGTAATTGTTTTCATAAGTTCATGTTGCCATAAAAATAAATAAATTCCAAATATAACAATAATTAATGAAAATATATTTAAACGTTGTCCATAGGTTTGATTGGGATGACAAACAAACTCTTTAATACTAAAAAAAACTTTTTGGGAAATTTGAAAAACATTGGAAATTATTAATATTGTCAGACGTTACCTCATTCAGTGATCTATGTCAATGATTAATGGATTAAAATGTAATACATTTACTCAGCTAAACAAATTCATTCAGTTAACTTGAAATTATATCAGGTCTCCATATTTTCTACCCTGTCCCCTTAATTGTACATATACACTAAGCAATGATTTTCTTAGACTTCTGTGAATGTTTAGAAAGATCGCCAAATTAACTTTATTAAAAATCAACTGCTTTCCCTAAAATTGGACGGGGAGTGAGGCGTTAATGGCAACTAAACAACACAAAGTGACATGAGTTGTAACGGAATCAGTTTTAAATAAACTAAACATAATGGAAAAAACATACATCTACAATAACCAATTTGTTACAGCAGTGGCTTTTTGTTACTGTAAATTATATTGAAAGGGGCAGATAAAGATATAAGAATGACTTTTATATAACTCTTCAGGTAAATCAATGAATAAAACAAATTACATACAATATTAACGTCATTTTCTAGACGAAAGCCATTATATTACATTATGTATGCGTTATATTTGTACACCATGAATAAATTATCTCTTTTTGTAACACAGCTGTCGGAAACTAGATTCCTGGTGACTTTGCCGTTGCTGATTGTCTCATTTCCTTTCTCCATTTTATATCAAAATTATTTGAGCTTTTTTAACTAATCATTGAACGTTTATTTTGTACATTGTGATAAGATATTCGAAATGTATGGGGATAAGGACCGATAATCTTTGTGGGTTTCTAGGCTTTTGTTACTGTGGATTCATAACGTTAAAATTTAACTAGATGTCTCACAAAAACTAGTAAACAAAATAAAACCATAAAGTTTCCTTAAAATTTACAAAGCAATAATTATTACGTATATTACGTTTTATTACAATAAAAACAAAAATTTAATGCTCAGAAATAAAAGTAAAACTATTGAGATAGAATATCTTCTTGTTCAATCGAATGTAAAAGTAATCACAGAATTCTTTTCACAATTGAAAGCCACTCAAAGTTAACTTTAATATCTGCAATTTCGTGTTTTACTTTCAATGAAGACTTTCAAAGTTTTCATGGAACAATACGACTTCTCCCTACTAGATCTATACCTCCTGAGACTTATGATAATAGTGCAGTATGATGTTTAAACACTGATGGGTATTTTTTCACACTTAAAACCACCCATTCGTTTATTTCAAACCGTTAGTCAAAGTCCAGGTCAAAGAATGTCTAAACCTGGGGACCATTGCGTTGCAACGACTTAGAGATGATTATCGAACCACCACTAATGGCCGGGCAGGCGGGCTGCTTGCAAGGACAGGATCGCTCAGGGGTACCCATCCAAGCAGCAGCCACGCTCGACGTTGGATCTGGTTATCTTGCGATAACCGTTGTACCCGCTACACTGCGCCATTGGCATTGGCTGGAAGTGCATAGAATGTTGAGTGTCTTTTGAAATGCACTACAAAATTTAGCTTAAAGACAAAATATTTAATGCTGCGGTAAAGCTAAGTTGCCTGGTGATAACCGCCATATCCGTTACACTGTTCCACTGTTCAAGGCTGTTTGTAAAACGCGTAAAGTTTCACAACACAAAATGTTTTGTAAATTGGTTTAGTTAGAGATACATGGTATCATTGGGGGCTCTTAACCATTGGGGCCTTACTGTGTGTATGTGAAAGGCCTGGATGGTGATTTGAAGCGACATAATGAAATCTTATTAGCTTCAAATCACATTCATCTTAGTGTTGCGTCTGGAATCACATGCTGTTACACATATGACTCTTTCAAATATGCTGGAGTCATGTTCGTCTGAAAAGATCATAAGCATTTCTGTGACAGCTTCACATTCCAGTATTAAGAAGGAGGTGAACTGGAGCTAAATTTAATATTCAACTTGAATAAACCCTTTCCTACCATAGCTACGTTATGTATAGAAACCTCGGTTGCGGCACTGTGCTTAGAGCTCTTATCTAACATATCGTAGTGCACTTTATGAAATAAGGAGAATACCTCTCTACCTAGATTAGACTAATTTGTCGTTTAGATGTGTTTGATGTCGAAACTATGTAAAGCATTAATTTGGAGCTTCTTCGTCGCCGAATTTTTTTGATCTCTTAAGACGAGGATGACTCCAGATTACAGGAGTTAAATCAGTGTCAGTGACAGATTCCATACGCTGCGTCGAGAGAATAGTGAACTGGAGTTAAACTCTACATTCACTTAGAATATTATTATTGATCTTCTTACTTCAGACTGAGTAATCCTTTAAATTATAAGCTGTTGTGTTAAAAAATGATTATGTGAAGCTTATGAAGAAAAAGCTTATTTAGAACTCCTTAGTATTTGACAGAGTGTCATTTTACTTGTCTAATCGATTGGGTGAGTGACAATCCTTGTTACGTCTATTGACCTGCTTATCCACTTAAAAACTGTCACAGTTTTTCCTATCTACCCAAGTGTTCAAAAACTGGAATAGAATATTCCATTTGTGAATATTACCTTATTAAACAAAGGAGATGCTCTTATCATATTTCCTGGTATGCCTAAGGTTATCAGTGAGTTATTGAAATTATAAGACATTTGTTATAGTAAATTTAGATATTAATTAAAATTATATCTCATAAAAATTGTATATAAAGAAATAAAATGGTATTAATTCACTTATTTGCAATTAAGTACCATGGGAGCTCCAAACAGAGCGTCCAAAACTCTCCATATCCGTATTTGAAGTTGAAGCAATTGATTTTAGGTTAGGGTGTGTTTAAACCTACTAGTAATTGTTTAAAATGATGAAAACCACCCACAATAAAATCACGTTAAGTGTTTACCGATTATAAAGGAAATACAAAGTTTCTAGAGCTGCGTATCCAGCTTTGACAACGTTGTAGAGGCCGCGTTACAATTAACTGTTCAGTTTGATTAAGACAGCTCTCTCGATTAGGTGTTACAGAACAATTAGGAGTTCCCTAGCAACCACAGATCTGACCACGTCACTATGTTGAGAAATATCGTAGAATACCAAAATGTGTTTGGCGATTATAAAGCAATCGTTTATTGTTAACCCAAGGATCCCAGTGCTGTGTATCCAAGTTAGATTGAGTTGTAGGGGCCGAGTTGTGAGCGACACAGGTCAGTTTGTTTAGGACAGCTCCCTCGATTAGGTGTTACAGAACAATTAGGAGTTCCCTAGCAACCACAGATCTGACCACGTCACTATGTTGAGAAATATCGTGGAATACCAAAATGTGTTTGGCGATTATAAAGCAATCGTTTATTGTTAACCCAAGGTTCCCAGTGCTGTGTATCCAAGTTAGATTGAGTTGTAGGGGCCGAGTTGTGAGCGACACAGGTCAGTTTGTTTAGGACAGCTCCCTCGATTAGGTGTTACAGAACAATTAGGAGTTCCCTAGCAACCACAGATCTGACCACGTCACTATGTTGAGAAATATCGTGGAATACCAAAATGTGTTTGGCGATTATAAAGCAATCGTTTATTGTTAACCCAAGGTTCCCAGTGCTGTGTATCCAAGTTAGATTGAGTTGTAGGGGCCGAGTTGTGAGCGACACAGGTCAGTTTGTTTAGGACAGCTCCCTCGATTAGGTGTTACAGAACAATTAGGAGTTCCCTAGCAACCACAGATCTGACCACGTCACTATGTTGAGAAATATCGTGGAATACCAAAATGTGTTTGGCGATTATAAAGCAATCGTTTATTGTTAACCCAAGGTTCCCAGTGCTGTGTATCCAAGTTAGATTGAGTTGTAGGGGCCGAGTTGTGAGCGACACAGGTCAGTTTGTTTAGGACAGCTCCCTCGATTAGGTGTTACAGAACAATTAGGAGTTCCCTAGCAACCACAGATCTGACCACGTCACTATGTTGAGAAATATCGTGGAATACCAAAATGTGTTTGGCGATTATAAAGCAATCGTTTATTGTTAACCCAAGGTTCCCAGTGCTGTGTATCCAAGTTAGATTGAGTTGTAGGGGCCGAGTTGTGAGCGACACAGGTCAGTTTGTTTAGGACAGCTCCCTCGATTAGGTGTTACAGAACAATTAGGAGTTCCCTAGCAACCACAGATCTGACCACGTCACTGTGTTGAGAGCTGGTCATGTCTCTAGTGCAAGTAATTATATTGTATTTATTGGCTGTCCCTACTAGTGTTAATGTTCTATATGCTATACTCTACTTCAATATGGCGATGAAAACTTCAACATTCAAAACGAGATGATCCATTTATGTAACACTCAGTGTTGAAAAATTATATTGTAATAATACAAAATTAAAACTTTTCATATTTTAAAACACTGGTATGCTTATACAAGTTTTAATGTTTTTAAAATAGTAAAACTGGAAAATAAAAAAACATCATGCCACCCATCACTTAAAATGTTATAAAATTATTGGTCCTATTTTAAACTTTGTATAAATTGTTCTTTAAATTAAAAGTACCCAGTCTGTTTCATATATGTAGTATGACAGCAGCGCAAGGGAAAATCCAGTCCTAAATTTCGGAGGATAAGTTGTAGTTTACCATTATTAAAAGCAGGAAATGTTGCTTTTTAATGCAATAGAAGTAAAAGTTTTTGAAACATTTACACATATTCAAAGAATAGTTCAAAAAGTTATGTTCATTTTGTATAAGAGAATAATTACAGATTTTCCATAAAAACATCTCTTTTTCAAAATGTCGTACGGGACCAAAGCCCACATAGTCTCTTCTCTAGATCTGTCACTGTATCAAGCAGCAATTCCTCACATACTGCAGAGAGAGAATTTCGTCATAATTTACAAAGTGAAATTCGAAACGCCAATTAGTCTACTAAAATTTAGAAAAGAACGAATCTGCGTTGACGAATCATAAGCATCTCGCTGTATACTGCTAAGAGAAAGATCTTTTTTGACACTATGGCAATGTTTTAATTAAATTGCCACTATCGAGTAAGTCTGACAAAGCTACAATTTATGAAACTAAATCATTCTTCAGTTGAAAATGAAAATGTTTCATTCAGAATGGTAAATTTAAATGCTTAACAAAGTTTTGGGTAAATATTTATGAAGTAAATTAAATTTTATTGTCATAGATATCGATAGGAACATAGGAATCAAGTTAAGTAATAAGGAACGAAGTGTGTGCTCCTTTTAAGATCCATTATTCTGTAGTACCACTAACGCACATAGACATATTTCAAAATATCACGCACGAGTGAGACAGATTTTGAAATAATTTTTCATAACTACTTGAATGATGTAGTTACTTCAGAAGAGTTTGTGTAAGGATTAGAATAAATTTGACAATTGCATTATTTCTGAATAAGAGCTAACAAACATTAACATATGACACTAATTATGAATATACATTTCCGTTGAGTGATGTGTGGAAAAGAGAAGAGAATGGGGGTTCTAAGATAATCGTAGAATAATTTGTTGGGCCAGTGAAGCGGAATAACTCAGTGAAAGATAATGAATAGCAGTGGAAAGTAAAAGTAAAATAAAATAAAGATGTTTTATTTTAGTACGCGAAGTTAGTGCTAAGAAGCTAAGATTTCTCTAACACAAGCTGGGGACCAACGGCTAAAAGTTAACTTCCCAACTATCACAAATTGCCGAGCAGGTGGACTGCTTGCAAGGACAAGATCGCTCAGAAGTCACTCATCCAAGCAGCAGCCACGCTCGACGTTACTTGATCTGGTTATGTTGCGATAACCGTCGTACCCGCTACACTGCGCCATTGGTATTGGCTGTGATGTACATTTTCATGTTGAGATCACGTGATTGTCTCTTTTAAAAAAAATTTAACAAAATATTTAATGCTGCGGTGTAGCAAAGTTGCTTGGCGTCCCACACAAAGACATTGTTTCATGACCCCCTCCACCCCTCCACATGGGGGACATGGGGGTGGGTTTTCCCTCCCCACTCGACCTATTCTGATCCAATCCACTCAAGACTGTTATTGTAGACATACTTAATGTTTTTTTTTTAGCATAAACCGCATTCTAATTAATTGAGAGTCTGATGAATTTATTGGGTCAATATCTAATTATATTGTTTACTTTAGAAATTTATTCTGCAACACTTAAGTTTGAATTTAAGAGTAATATTACGTAATTCAGAGAACAATAGCACTATGGCAGTTATATAATGGGTCTCTGTTAGCTAACCTCAAGCCAAATATAAATAAACCTTAAAATGAATTTATTTCTCAATTAAAGGCATTAAAAAGAATTATTTAACACTTTAACACTAGATAGCGGTATAAACTGTAATAATCCGCATGGCTTTTAGCTCAAATAGCTCAACACTAAAGAGAAAGCAGTTACTCAGATGACACAGACGCAATAAAACCTTGGAGCCCTACATCTACAAATCATAACAGCAAACTGCGAATTTCATTACTAAACGTTTTTATGACAAAGGTAATTTCATTTTCAATTATTTTTGACAATTATTTATTTGGATTTAAAATGTTTTTGAAAATATCAATGTCGAAAAAAATTAATCTACAATAACAAATGTCAAAAATCCTTTTGTCCTTTCAAACCTTCCATCGCCAATAACAAACTTAAAACATCAGTTACACTCTCATCCTACCTTCTGTTTTACAATTACGATGCGTTTAAAACTCTGTTATGCATAGATCATTAAATATCTTCTCATAAACTGTGCTTTTTATACTTTTTATGTAAAAAAATATTATAACTTGAGTGTGTATCAACATGTATATAATATGTAGTACACATTTCATTCACCTCTAGTAACTAAAAAAAAATGCACACCAAGTTAAAAAAAATTGATTTTTTATAAAATCGAAATTAAAAATAGGTAAATTAAATATATAGTAATCGAAATATTAAAATAAAAATTTTTACACATACTTTATGCACTAAAACATTCAAGCTCCATAATTTGGATTTTCTTGGTTTTCTCCCAGCTTCCGTTTACCCAACCTCTTCTTCTGTCTTCCCTTTATTGTAGTTATTTATTCTAAACATGTCGGCTTGTTCCCTAGCTTCCACTGCATGTTTCTCCACACTGATTCCTAATTTGTTAAGCACTTGGCACTTGACAATTGACAGTTAAAAATAGCTACAGCATCATAAACCCCCGAGTGTAAAGTTTTTAACCCGACAGACCCAGTTTAGGCAGCCGCAACCAAATTACATTGTTGACATCATCGTCAAGGGTGGAAAATAACCATAACAACAAGCAGAAGAAGAAATATATATATATATATATATATATATATATATATATATATATATATATATATATGTTTTATTCTCTTTTAAGCCTCAGCTCTTAGGCTATGCTGGCTGATTTTTGGTCACTGTGGCTATTATTCATCTCATGATTGGATCTTCCCCGGGATTTGAACCCGTGATCTCTCAGTTGTTTTGATGTCTGTTATGAAGATACAAGGTTAGACAACGTTACAAAAATTAATAACATATAAAGTATTGAAGACTCTTGGAGCAATTGGAAAAAACTTATAAGTATTAATAAATGTAAAGAATACACAACATTTCCAATTTATTTATTTTTCGTGCGAGGCCTTTCGAAACCGAAGGTTTCCTCATCAGGCGACTCCACAAATAAACAAAAAAAATCGAAAGCCTCGCAAGAAAAATAAATAAATTGGAAATGTTATGTATTCTTTACATTTATTAATACTTATTTAAAGTATTGGTTTAATATAAAAAAGCAGCTTACACTGCAGTGGCCAACTGACGCGCTGGTCTTATAAATTTCAGTTGTGTATTCTGCAAAAAAATATTTATCTATTCAAGATTTATTGCTCAAACGGTCATGTCTTATATATAAAAATAACTAATCCCTTTATAAGAAAAGGAAATAAAAATTAATGAATTTTTCTTATCTTTCACCTATCTGGTCCCATTACAGTACTCATATTAGCAGTTTATTCAGCAATTACTCTGCATTTGAAATTTGGATTTAGGAATGGATTATTTAGTTTTCACTACAGATACATTTATTTTTTTCTACTACAGTTTAGTTAATTAGATTTAAATTTTCCTTTAAAATTTTAATTGTAATTTGGTTTTGGTTTAAAAATACCACTAAACCACAACTCTCCGAAAGATTACACGTAAGACTTGCTCCACGCAAATAAAGTTAGAGTAAAAAAGCAAAAGCATCACAGTTAAAGCCTTAACTTGAGTATTGTAGCAGACCCGAATCACCGAGTTTTATCCAATTTGAGCAATAGTTTCCTAAATTTAATGTGGTGGCAATACGCATAGCAGACAAAGTGTATACAGTAATTTATTTTTGCAATGAATGTAAGTCACAAACAAGACACAAAAGCTGTTCAGTGTGTAAAAGTGTTCAATCCTCTGAGGCATGATTATTGTAATATGAAACTTTGAAATTACAGACTCTAAACGATAAAACTTGCAGTACGAGTTGTCTTGTGTAACCGTGTCAACCCCTTTGGGACCCATCTTCCACAAGTTTTGCGGTACTTCAACTTGTTTTTAATAATGTTATGAACTGTACCTGTACTCACATAAACGTTTTCAACTATAATTTCCACAGTGCCTCGGCGGTTAGCATGAATAACGTCATCAATTCGACTTTCCAGTGAGGGAGTTGAAACTTAAACTGTTCAGCCAGGACGGTGTTCGTCAGTCACTGAGTCTCAGCCATTTCTGAACCGTTCTACCCACCTGTAAAAATTGTCGCGATTCAAACAATCTTCACCGTACATTTTAGTCATTACATAGTATATACTTACTGGTTTTCACCTTCGAACAGACACAGACAGAACGTTATTTAACTAAAGTGGAATTTTCAAGTGGACTTGCCATAATTAAATGTATTTTTGAGGTTATAAAAGCAGCAGTGTTAATCAATCAACTGATCAGTGCTTATTCCAGTGATGCCAACTTAAAGTTATAAATGTACCAAAATTACCCTACCAACAGTTTTCTCCCCACACTTGTTTGTCTATTTAATTATTGAATGACCCTTGTACATAGTTTTGTATCGATTAGATAATCTCTAAGTAACTGTTATAATTCTATAGGATTTGTAAAGTGCCAAATAATTTACTTAATTTTAACTATGAAATGTGCTTGACAAACAAAGTTTACATCATGTTGGCTATGTGTTTGTTATTTGTGTAAAATATTCTTATATGTTGATTCACAGTATGTTTTATACCGATATGAGCACTTGGAGTATAAAGAAAATGCAACAAACATTTAGATATTTTATATAAAAGAGGCATTAATGTGGTGTTCACTAGAGATGCGAGTTAGTACTTTATTCAATCAATTCTTCGTAATTTTCTCTAATACTAATTAAGTTCTATAAATGTATTTCTTATAATACACATGTTAGTTATTCTATATTTATCTCTTTCTCATAAAATTTCCAGAGTAAAGAAAAATGCATAGCACGGCTATATAAGTACATGAACATGCTTCTTTGTTACATTATTCGTGTCTTAGGTTTTACACGAAATTATTAGATTTTTTTTAAATACGCGCATATGTTGGTTTTGTAATTTTTACAAGAAATTAAAATTATAATGACTAACTCCTTAAAACTCTTTATTGACCAAATACGTAACAACAGTATTGAGTAAATTTCTCTTAATTATATAAATAAAAAAAGTAAAATATACTAAAACAGGAATAGTGTCAAATGGATATTTATAAATTGATTCGTGCCCGGACGTGTGGTCTTAATTCACGGTCCAATTGAACATACTGTAAGATTCTATTTTTCATAGCTCACGATTGAAAAAGCGTGTTAAATAGGGACAATATACTCACGGAGTAATCTCCACGTAACCCCAAAATTATTTAAGGTAATTTTTTAAGGAATCTTTCATTTTGACGAGATTTGTGTAACATGAAAATTAAAAATCCAATTTTAACTCAAGAGAGTCCAAATATGATTTTAATACTAAAAATCTAAAAATATGTCAGATAAAGGATTTTTTCTATGTACCGTATATAGGAGGAAGTAAAAATTGCCAAATAATTACGGATATTCTAGATAACATTGTTCAACAGTGACCAGAATAAAGACTTCTTTACGTTATTTAGCATTTTAGTCCGTGACAATAACGAGTTACGGTGAGGCAAGGGTGCGCACCTGTGCGTGCGTAGGTGAGCGCGCATGGTTGCCGGAGTCGGACGTGGACGCGTTAGCGGCGCTCAGTCTGGCCTCACTGTAGACGCGTCGCGACGCTCCTGGGACAGCCTCTCATCTTGCGTGGACATCCACCCCACCTCACCATGATTAATGTAAGTTAACACTTAATTAAATTTAATTACATAATATTAATTTTAACTGTTATATTTCGTGTTAATGGAAATAAATGTGATCTTTGATGTAGCGAATTACTTTAAAACGATATTTTATTTAAGTGAAGTCTGAATTGGATGTCTTCTATTTAATTTAATAATATCATAATAAAATATTACATAAATAAAATAAACTATTTAGAAATATTTTTTCTTTGAGGTAATTGACGTACTAAAAGAGACCTTACTGACCGTGTTTAAATACATTAAAAACAAGCAATAAACGAGCTGAAAAAATAAAATAAATGAAAAGACTACAGTTTTTGGTAGTTATTACAAATATAATTGACAATCATGGTTGTATTACCTTTTTAAAAATTATTATGTAATACTTAATTTATAAACATACACTAAAATAATTAGTAAATTTAATTTTTGTGAGGCCTTTCGTGTGTTGATATGAAATGAACTTTTGATTGCTTATTTATAAATTAAATATTATATTCCAAGAAAAAGAAGCTGGTAGAATTTAATATTAAGTAAGTTAAACTTAATGAATCGAGAAAAGTAATGTACTTATTTAAATATTGTATTTTTCTGATCCGAAGAAGTATTATGTTAATATTTTTGTAAAGATTTTAAAAATAATTTACTATTTTGTCCAGGATGAGCATGATCGATGGTGATAATCTGTACATTTTGAATTCGGTGAAAATAGTTTCTGCAATAATTAAATTGTTGTTAGAGTTTATTAAAACATATTAATGAAACCATGTAACTTCACATAATAGAATGCAATTTGGTACAAACAATTTAATACAGTTCACAAAATACTAAAACTAACAAGGTTTGGGTATTTGATTTGATGAGCTATTCACTTATTTCCCCGAAATAGTTATTAACAGCTTCACAAGTACATATAAAGTAGGTGTGTATTTCTATTAATTAATACAATGTGGGTGAAATAGTTCAACCAACTCGTTTAGTATCAGAAGTAGTTTACATGGAATGCAATACATACTTAGAGAGATGAGGTTTTGCCATACTTTAAAACAGTAGAAGCCCTGAACAATGTTAAATTTCGTGCACTTTTACGACCTAATTTTTAGATGAAAAATTATGGGAGACGCCCATTTTAAATACCTAATACGCATCCAAAAGCTGTTCAGTTGTTTCGATATTTATATTAATTAATCGGAAAAAAATTACATCAAACGTTTTTGTACTTTTACAACAAATATACACTTTACACAAACCACAAAATGGGTTTGGACGAGTATTAATTATATTTTTTAAATGAGACATCTTTTACGTCACTACGGATTAAAATAGGAGGCTAAAAGTGCACGAGTTTTAACATTGTTCTTATGGGAAAAACCTGAAGGTCGTTACAATAAAGCCTCTTGACGTTTCCTTAATGAGCTTTCCTCTTGAAGCGTAATTATGATTGGTCATTAAACCGAATATAATTAGTGGCGTTAAATCTATTGAAATATAAGTATTTTTTATATTATTATATTAAACATATAAATTTAATATAAAAGTAAAATATTTACTCCATTTCCTTTGTGCATATAACGTAAATAAAATATCTTCTTTAACTAATTTTCACAGAATAAAATTCCATTTTGCGTTGTTTAATAGATGGAAAAACATCCATATTGGAAGAATTCTATTCAAGGAGGGTAAATTGGGTTCGGTAAGAAAACAGCAACACAACAGACCTGTTTACCTTTTATTCAAGAATGACTTAAGTGATGAAAATATACATTAAACCTTAGTAAAATGCGATATTGAAATTTCCTGGTTATTTTCAGTCAATCAAAAATTATTCTTTTGGGGTTCGTTGCTAAAATAAGATTCACAACTGTTCTTTTGAGATTTAATTTATAAACAAACAGTCCAATAAATATTAAATTTTATTTTGTGAGGCTTTTCGTATTCAATTTTATTAATTAGAATGAGCTTGTAGAATGTAATTCTTTTTAGGTTTAATAATATGATTTGCTGTGTTTCCCTTGAATATATGAATTATCCCAAATATTCTATAAAAATTCATGGTAGACAGTAAGTTGTCTTTAAAACTGAATGTCATTTCGATAAAGTGTAACTTTATAAACCTAGCGTTATATTATTACACAAATTCATAATATAACATTAATATTATTTGCCTTATGGAAAAACTTTAAAAAGTACGAATAAGTGACTATTTTATATACATTATAAACCACAAACATGTTCGAGTCGAGAGCCATTTGCTGTTTGTTCATCCCGGTTTTTGCAAGCGTACCTTGAAAGTGTCGTGCTCATTTTTGCGGTGACGGATTACGTTGAACAAAATATGGTACTGAAAAGAATTTTAAAATAGTTGTTACCTCGTAAATATTTTTACAACTGAGTCAGAACAATTTATGCCTTTCAAATGACCAAATGTTTGTTGCTCCCAACTTGTGCAAGCATACCTCTAAAGTGATCGTGCTCGATTGTGTAAATAATTTTGTAAAGTATCAACCATTATTCATTTGCATAACAATTTTAATACTTTTCAATAAAACTTTATATATATATATATATATATATATATATATATATATATATATATATATTGTAGTTCTAGATATAATAACGGTTTTAAAATGAGGAGAAAATGGTGGATAGCTACTAAAACTACACATTCTCGACCTATGTTTATAGAACATTTTGTTTGGAATCATGAGTACTATCAGCTACAGAAGTTTGTGACACCATTTTGTGAAGACCCTGTATATACATATAAAACACGGAACATAACATATAAAAATATCGGATTAATTTAATCAGAAGACATTTAAAATTAGATTCTAAATAATTTTATCATATTTTTAACTAATTAAAATATTGCAGTGCACAACACATTTCTTACCAATTAAAACTTTATACAAGTAAATAACTTTATGCGTACACGTTGAAATTTAAGATTTACAGTATTGCCAATCTTTAGTGTATTAACAATTTTACAGTTAATAAAAACATGGTGAAGGTTAAACGTTTATCCGTACTTGAGCAGAGATAAAAATCAGGATTTCGATCACATGTTTAATTAAAAGTGATTTGTTTAGAAGCGAAGTTTTATTGAAATGAATTGAAATTCCGGAGGAAACTAAACGAGTACCGGGATGTAACTTTAGAGGAATGTCGTTAGGAACGAGCTCGCTTCGTTAGACTAAGTATTTTAATGACAGTGGCACACAATGACTGTAATTTTATGATATTTAGTTGTTTCGTCGTTATTCAATTATATCGCAGTTGAACTTATATTGCACCAAATTCAACTTTTAATGAGTAAATATCCAAGTTAGCTTATTCATAAAATTTGAGAAATTTAATGGAACGATAAAATGTTAAATTGGCTGAGCGTCAGCGAAGACTATGTCTTGAGGGACTGGAGAAATCTCATTTTTGTTTGCCTATCTGTCAGTACGGTATCTCGAACGGTTATAGACTTGAAATTTTGAAATTTTGCAATTTATATACATGGATCATCATGGTCGTTAATTGTCAATATCACTCCTTAGGTTTACTGAGCGTTAGAGAAAATATTGCATTGGTTTTATAGGTACCAGAAATTCGCTGAATAAAACATCTGTAAAAAATGAATACACTCATATGACATTTTAACAGTTTACATAGTACCAAATGTAGCGTAAAGAAGTGAGCTATGGACTTCCTCAAAACTTTGCATGCAACCTTAGCGAAAGCTGTTTTGGTGCACGTTATGTCCCGTAGTTCTACATTATTACCATATTAGGAAACTTGGTACTTATGTTTTTACACTTAGATGATATATAGTGGGCTTTTGCCAATAAGAACTGAACTTGATGGTAAACCTTTGGTAAAATTATCTGTCACAAACAGACTAAAAAACTAATAAAATATACTGGGGGATACTCCTGCCCGATTCAAGTGCAATATCACCTCGATATGCCTTATCTTCTGACTTGGGCCTTGCAAATTTTGTTACAAATTCGAAGTTGATAGGCAATCGGTTAAAAAATTATATTTTTAAACATTAAACGTCTGTGACAAAGCATGCTATATTCTCATATTTGGTCCATTCTTATATATTTATGACTAAATACAAATACATATAGTTGCTTGGCGACAAAATTTAGTGATTATAAGTGGTTTGAAAACTATCCATAAATAAGTAAGAATGTATATTTGATAGCAACACAAGTTGTATCTTAGCTATGTTGTTACTATATAGATTCATCGTCGCAGATGCCTAATTAGAACTCTATTTAGTTTCTACCAAATATTTATGCGTGTATAATTGGATGTAATATGATAAATGGTTAAGTGATGGAAGTGTCCTAGTTGTAATACATAAACTTAATCCTAAATTCTTTATTTTACTTTTGTTCTCAAAACTAAAATTTCATTTTTATAATTTAAAAAGGGTTTGCAAATCAAACCTTTTGGCAAATTGTTTCATTACTGGAATTTAATAAAAGCCTAACTATACATCACTTTCAACTTCCGGTCTCGGATGTTGTAGGTTACCTTTTATATCCCTAAACTAATTATGAAATTATATTATTATGCACAAAGTATTGAGGCGAAACCATCAATCCACACTTGAAATAAATAATTGCAACTCCAATAATAAGCGAAGAATTCAAATTATGGTAAATTTACGGCTATGATAGACTAAATAGTGCGAGATTGGACGTCAGGATAAAAAGAGTACGATCATTCATAGCTATTATAAATTGACCGACATCGGATTATTGGTTAAGAGATGATGCCAAGCATATTAAACTGTTATAATACATGCGGAAAATATTAGCTATAAACTTGTAAAATACAGTATTTAAAATGTAGTAGCACGTTCGTATACAATATTTGAGGTAACTTCAGTTAACAAATAAAGTGACTTGTAGAAACCAAAAGTCATATTGAAGGCCAAAGGTCGGCTCAGTTGTTTAATGACGAACATCAAGTCTCACCGTCTCGTGGTGTATACGAATAAACGTTGTCGTCCAGCAATCAGTCCGAAGTCTATTAAATATTCAACAAAGATCACCTTCAGGGTCAAGGTAAGTTCAGATGTTTATTGAAAAACAACGTTTCACTGTTTCGTGGTGTATACGAATGAATATTGTAGTTCAGCAATCAGTCCGAAGTCAATTGAATATTCAGGAAAAAATCTCCTTCAGGGTCAAGACAAGTTCAGATGTTTTGTGACAAACATAAAGTCTTACGGTCTCGTGGTGTATGCGAATGAATATTGTCGTTCAGCAATCAGTCCGAAGTCAATTGAATATTCAAGAAAAATCACCTTCAGGGTCAAAATAAGTTCGTATGTTTATTGACAAACAAAGTCTCACGGTCTCGTGGTGTATACGAATGAACATTACCGTTCAGCAATCAGTCCGAAGTCAATTGAATATTCAAGAAAAATCTCCTTCAAGGTCAAGCTAAGTTCAGATGTTTTGTGACAAACATAAAGTCTTACGGTCTCGTGGTGTATGCGAATGAATATTGTCGTTCAGCAATCAGTCCGAAGTCAATTGAATATTCAAGAAAAATCACCTTCAAGGGTCAAAATAAGTTCGTATGTTTATTGACAAACAAAGTCTCACGGTCTCGTGGTGTATACGAATGAACATTACCGTTCAGCAATCAGTCCGAAGTCAATTGAATATTCAAGAAAAATCACCTTCAAGGGTCAAAATAAGTTCAGATGTTTTGTGACAAACAAAGTCTTCACGGTCTCGTAGTGTATACGAATGAACATTACCGTTCAGCAATCAGTCCGAAGTCAATTGAATATTCAGAAAAATCTCCTTCAAGGTCAAGCTAAGTTCAGATGTTTTGTGTCAAACATAAAGTCTTACGGTCTCGTAGTGTATGCAAATGAATATTGTCGTTCAGCAATCATCCGAAGTCAATTGAATATTCAGGAAAAATCACCTTCAGGTCAATAAGTTCAGATGTTTTGTGAAAAACATAAAGTCTCACGGTCTCGTGGTGTATGCGAATGAATATTGTCGTTCAGCAATCAGTCCGCAGTCAAGTTGGAATATTCAAGAAAAAATCGCATCAAGGTCAAGCTAAGTTCAGATGTTTTGTGACAAACATAAAGTCTTACGGTCTCGTATGCGAATGAATAGTCGTTCAGCAATCAGTCCGAAGTCAATCGAATATTCAAGGTTCATGTGCAATGATTCAGCAATCAGTCCGAAGTCAATTGTCATCGTTCATTAGTCTCAATGCAAATGAATATATTCGAATATTCAAGAAAAATTCAAGGTCAAGCTAATCAATGACAAACGTCAAGCAATCAGTAGTCAATTGAATATTCCAAGGTCAGATGATCGTAGTGTATGCATCAGTCCGAAGTCGTTCAAGCTAAGTTCAGATGTTTTGTGAGTCTTACGGTCTCATGCAAATGAATATCAGTCCGAAGTCTGAAAAATCAGTCGTTCATTGAACATTACCGTTCAGCAATCAGTCCGAAGTCAATTGAATATTCAAGAAAAATCTCCTTCAAGGTCAAGCTAAGTTCAGATGTTTTGTGACAAACATAAAGTCTTACGGTCTCGTGGTGTATGCGAATGAATATTGTCGTTCAGCAATCAGTCCGCAGTCAATTGAATATTCAAGAAAAATCGCATCAAGGTCAAGCTAAGTTCAGATGTTTTGTGACAAACATAAAGTCTTACGGTCTCGTGGTGTATGCGAATGAATATTGTCGTTCAGCCATCAATCCGGAGTTTACTGAATATTCAAGAAAATCTCGTACAGGTGTAAATTATGCAAAGATGTTGTAACGACATATATGAAGTCTCGTGGTGTATATAAAGAACATTGTAGTTCTGCAATGAAACCAGAGTCAACTGAATGTTCAGGAACATCGTGAAAAGCTGAAAAATTATATACAGAAGTGATAAATATTGGAACTAATTAAGACGCTGTCGAGAAATATGTAAACGCTGGAAAATATACATAATTACTTTTTAACGGTATTTTATTTAATATAATAACTATTAGTATAATTTTTTTACGTTTTATCAGTTGCTATTATCAGATTTAAAGTTAAATTAAAAATAATTACTTTCTGATTATTGTTATGTCCAAAACGTATTGAGACAAGTAATATTACAGGGTGTGGCTTATTATATTAATGACCAAACTGAAAATGTGTATTTGAAGAACTACTTGTATAACTTTATTGATATTGTATAGTAATAGTTTGAAGTTTTAACTGATAAAGGTCAGACGGAGATTCGCGAAGCAAGTTGTGAAATTAGTGTTCTTGGACTTAATTTTCTATCTTTATTCCCTCATTCCCTCGAACAGTAAACTAAATTCTTAAATGAGTAACCGATTCTTAATCATGTCTTAGTATGTAAAAGTATTAATTTATACTACACCTATTAATGTAGGTAAGCACACATAGAATATATTTACGAATGTTGAGTTTGCTCCAGTTCACCTTCCTCTTAGTGCAGCGTCTGAAATCTGAGCGTTACGTTGAAAATAGGAGCGAGGATTTAATCCAGATTTGACTGTCTTTTGAAGAGATTTATTGTCCATTTGTATATCTTGTAACATGTTGACCTAAATATTTTTTTAAAATATAGATCACTTACTGAACCTTTAAGTAGCACACGTTAGTTATCTACTGAGGAAAACCCGAAAATATTTACGGAGAGTAGTAAAATGTAGGTTTCCTAGGTAATTTGGTTTCCTAGGTAATTTGGTTTCCTAGGTAATTTGGTTTCCTTGGTAATATGGTTTTCTTGGTAGGCTGGGTTTTCTAATGTTATACTTATTTTTATTGAACTAAAAATAAAAAAGTGGTCAGAAACGGATCTAGTGAGATTTATGTAATATTTAGGTCTATTATTCGTGATTAATGCTTATATTTTATAAATTCATGTCATTGTAATTAAAGTTTTGGAAATATTGATCGGATATTGAACTCTTTACGTGCAACTCCACGTTGGACTACAATCTATCAATGTACTAAGCGACTAGCTCTCGAAGAGGAACAAAATTTGAAATACTATTCAGTAATTATTCCAGTAGTAACAACGGCGACTGTCATGGCAGTGTTAAACGGTTATTGCATTAGCCGTTGGGGAGTGGAAGGGGGGGTCGGTGTTATTACACAGGAAATTGCGTGCTGCGACCTCGAAATGGCGCACGACGCGGCGTTCCATCCTCTAAAAATCTTTCATATCACAGATACCACGAAAATGTTTCTTCAGATGTGTGGTTTATTTGAAATTTATTTATATTTTGCTTGCGTCTAACCTTTGAACTCAAGAAAATTTGTTCAAGTAAAAACTACGCAACCAGTTCTTTGTTTGAGGTTTATTTTTGACGATGGATGGTTGTGAAGGAAACAGGATTTTCCGGACATTTACCATCGTTCAGTCATACAAAAACATCAGTAACAATCAATTTCAAGATCTGCAATCTGATCTCTTCTTCAGGTAAATAACTAACCTAACACGTAATTACAAACTAGGTTAAAATTAACACATCATACCATAGCGTTGTGACAGTGTGTGAGTCAGGAATCACAACCACCATATTGTATGTCAACTTCACTAACTCTAAAACATCCACTTCATAAAATAATAAACACAACACTAATTATTAAAACAGAACTACAGAACGTAATCTCGAAACGTAGTGGTACTGATTTTATAGTTTCACTGAACGATGGGAAATGTCCGGAAAAATCCTGTTTCCTAGCAACCAGGTAAAGACTTTAAAGACAAACTCGGAAGACTTTCATTTATGCATATATTTATTCCAAGGACATTGCCAATTTACAACTCAATTCAGCAATTAGGCACACACAATAACATCTACAATGCGACACACATGTTCTTTTCTTTTCCATTAGATTCTATAGCTAAACCAATGAGAGTACTTGTAGAACTGTATTTAAACTTAAAATTGCTGACCTGCATCACTTGTTAATTTGAGTATTACTATATAGAGTGTAATAAAGAGGTGGTGCTGATACTTGAACGACCGGGCTCACTTGTTAATGGATTTGTCAATTAATAATGTAACTTCTATAATCTTACATCATTGGTGTTGTAAATAAGCTGTCAAACTCTAAAAGTATGGATTATTTTATTTTGTCGAATAAGATAATCAAAGGAACTATCGAATATATTCAACAGCCACTGGCGTCACCTTTAGAAGGTGTCTTGAGATCGGTTGCTTTCCTGACTCACTCAGTAATTATTGCTGTGTGTAAGAAAGGTGACAAACATTTACCACCAAATTATCGGCCAGTTCCAATCTTGTCTAAAGCTTTTATAGCAAAACTTAACATTTATCTTCCTTATAATACTATACTACTATCACACTACTTAAGGAGTGTGATAGTAAGCTTTGCCACTTTTGGACCTGAGTAAGGAGTTCGATTGTGTGTTGTTTACCTCTATAGTACAGAAACTCAAGTTTTATGACATCTTAGAGATTTAATGTAAAATAATTACTTCATGTCTCGAAAATATACATCAGTATGTGTGTGTAAAGGATCTAACTTAACAATGAAAACTGCCACAATAGGAGTACCTCAGGGGTTCGTTTTTTACCCTTTTTTCTTTTTAGTTGTAATAAATGATTTGCCAAACAATCTCAATCTAAACTCAGTCATCTACGTAGACGATACATAGCTTTTTGCATATAATAGAAATTATAAACGACGACTGTTGAAATTACACAACTGGAAGTAGGGAACTGGTTTAGTTCCAATGTGCTTCACTTTAATCAGGAAAACCCCAAAATATTCTTCTCAATTTGTCAACAGACCAGAGGCAGTCAGTAAAGTTGGGGATCTGGATCGATACTAAATTAACTTTGTCAGATCACGTAGACAAGTTATGTAAAAGAATCTAGAGCGTTAACTTCTTGTTTTGAAAGCTGAGGGACTTAACATCCACAGAGTATTTGAAAACTTGCTACTTTGGCTTGTTCCAGTCACAGATATCATATGGCCTTATTCTCTAGGGTCATTCAGCTGCAACCCAAAGGATCTTGCCATTTAAAAAGATGGTGGTGAGGACTATTTGTAGAGTGGCACCACAAGATCATTGTAGGCCTTTATTTATTCATAACAAAATTGTAACAATTATTAACCTTTACACATACACAATTTTAATATTCACTAAAACTAACATTCATATTTTATCAAGCAGGAATGAAATTCATAATCACTTAACACGCAATAGATAAAAGTTAGATATACCCCAACATAGATTGGTTAAAATTAGATCATCTCACCAGATAAGTGCAAAAACATTTTTTAACAAATTACACAGTTCAAACAGGGACACTTCTTTGAGAAAGTTTAAAAACAAGATCCTTGATTGGATGCAAAGAAGTCCTCTTCATACAATTCAGGAATTTTTAAACATTGATGTGGAATTGATATTTTAATATTTTAACTAATAAGATTTTGTCTGTATCTATTTTATAAATAATCTATTTCACATTTAATTAAAAATAATTTCCACTGTTTTAGTCTTACTATTCAAATCTATTTTAGGGTTACATTAATTATATTTATAGACGATTGCTATTTAAATTATGCATTGATCAATAGAATAAAGAACTTTCACTTTGTAAGTAAAAGTCTGAGCTTAAAGATCACATATGTACCTCGAATACTTTAACTCGGAGAAAGATTGCAACCTTATATTTTTACATTAGTACTTGAAGACGGATCGCCGAAGTGATAAAATGTAAGGCGATATTGGGTTATTACTTGGATAAAGCTCACAAGGAAAGTGGGATATTTGATGTAAACATCCTGCAAGAGCATTTACTGAACAGTATCAAATAACATTGAGATGAAGCACTTGCCCCTAAACAGAATTGACTGCTTTTATACAAATGTGCAAAACCTAATTCTGCCACCCATAAGAATAAAAGCCTAACTCCAAGAAACAAACTTTCAGGAAATGAGGATTACTAATCTTTTTTACCTGCATTAACATTTAAGCACTTTAAAAAAAGGTTTATGCCCAAAAGGTTTATTGATAGTCCTACAAAATATTTATGTTGATGTTGAAATTTCATGGATTAATATTTTTTAATAGAAAAATGGAGTTGGGGGGCTTTTTTATGTCACAGTTTGTTTTGTCTTGAGGCGCACCCTTGAAAAGCCCTAACAACTCCTTCTTTCGGAGTTAAGGCTTTTCCATCGTCAAAATGGAACTTGTTTTAGTTGATACACCTAATTGGCATAATCCATATTTTTAACTGTTCCTTTATGTTAAACTGCAGTTTAAGAAAACAAAACCAACATGTAATTTATTTATTAGAATTTACTCACATAAAACTAATTGAAACAAGTACAAACAAAATATTTTCAAGTAAAAGTTTATTTTTAATTTAAAAGCTTGTTAAAAACAATATATTCCTTATAATCAATGATCAATTTTAATTTGTATCTAATTAATAGAATAAGAAACCTGTCACGTATATTTGTTGACATTAAATCAATTTAAAACAGTAAAGTTAACAAGTACAATACAAATATTTTTCAAACTTGTAAAAATAAGTACTAAAATGAGAAAAAGTGTTTAAATTGGTAGCGGCCTACTACTAGAAAAAACAAATATACATTGTTGTGTTTTAGACATGAACGTAAATAAAAAGAATTAGAAATAATCTATGCCCAAACAATGTTTTTTCTGGCACAAATTACAATTAGAATGATTTTAAAATTGTAAGACCTATTACACATTTTAGAGATACAGGTGATAACTTAAGTCCCCACTTTATTAACAGTTGCAAACGTAAAATAATAATAAGATTAATTGAAAACAAAAACTCTTCTCCATTTATAGAATGATCACTATTCTAACGTTAACTTGGCATTACAAACTTTTGGAAATTAGTTTTTACTCATCACGAGTCAATCAAGTCTTTGTTTCTCCTGTCTCTGGAAGACTTGTCCAAAGACCCCCACGGTTGGATGGCATATAGGGGACACAGTTTTTTTCAAATAATGTCTTTCTTTTTGGTTTTATTGAAACCCCTAACTGTATTTATTTTTTCTTGCATAGGAAACTTTTTTGATATACTGGAATTGAATAAAGTTTCAACTATTTTGGAAGTGAGATTCTTCATATTTCGTAGAGAGTACAAAAGCGTAGATTTACCTCTGTCAGCATTTACTTTCACAACATCTTTGAGATATGCCACATTTTCTCGACACTTTTTGTTAGCAAAACAGTCTTGCTTCCATGTATACAAGTCACTTTTCATCAACCAAGTTCTTTTGATGTCTAACCTTTCCTAACATTAGCTTTTTTCAACCACATTTAACAAAGTCCTGAATTCATAGACCTTTCCACTGTGTTTCATAGCTAACTCTACTTGATGGTGGGACAGGAACAGCAGCCATAAACGTGTGCTGGTTCAAAGTTAGAACACATCAATTTTATCAACGAAATCTCGGGCAGTAATTTACAAGATAAACAAGGAAGGTGAACAGAGCCCAATTTTTGTTTTGGGTCCCGCACAATTGTCCCAGCCAACTACAAATATGCTTGCTATCCCTGGAAATGATAGAAAAAGAATAAAATTGCATTTAAGAATGTCTTCTTTTGTTCTTGACCACTTATTGCCTCGTCATCAGAACTGCTAGAAGGCCTAGTTTTTTATGGTCCCAAGAGGTACAAACTTTCATTGAATGGCTACCATCTTCTTGTAAAAACTACCTCCTTGAAGTTGTCCAACCTTGGCAGCATGAATAACTTTTTGTAGTCAGCACAAAAATATGAGGTATCATCAGACAATAACTAATGAAACCAAAACACACTTTCATGACATCATTAACTTGATAGTTTGTTTGAGTTAATAAGTGAGAACAGCTGCAACAAGTCAACCAAAACTCTAAGCTAGTCATGCTGCAATGTTTGATTGAAAGAAGGACCCTAATTCCAAGTGAAAGTCCACCTACTTAGATCTTATGAGAGAAGCCCCAAGTTTCCCTTGATGCTTCTCCGGGTGGAACTATTGAACCATAATCTAAAGGCCCTAATTGAACTGCATATGCACTTAGGTGTTGTTAAACATTTAATTGTTACATAGGGCCATCATATGTCAAAAATCACGACATTTCGGAAGTTAGGCCAATATAAATTGTAGTAATAGTGACCAGTGGAGTTGATTTAGGGCCTTTTTATGTCATTAAAAAGACGTATATTAATAAAAATAAATTAAATTATTTATAAATGTTTAAAAAAATGCATAAAATATATAATTATTTATTTAAATAATTAAAATTATTATTTGTTATATTAGAATTCTAATATAGTAGTTATAATATTAATAAATTATAATACCATTAAATAAATCTTCATTTTTTAATCCATTTATGTAATATAGAAATAATTTTATATTTAATAAATTATTAAATAATCGAATGTATTATTATTAAAATGAAAATATTAAATTTTATAAAAAAAAAATATGAAAATAAAAATATATCATTAATTTATTAATGCATAATTAAAAAATATTAAATTTTTTAAATATTTTTAAATTATAATCTTTTAATTATTATAAATAAATATATAAATTTAATAAATTTTATGATTATTTTTTTTAAAAATTATAATAATATTAATTTATAATTAGATTAAAAATAAAAAATTAAAATATAAATAATTATTTTACATTTCATTATAAGATTTAATATATCTAAAAAATTACTTTAAAAAAATAATTCATATTTATATTATATATATTTTATTATAAATTTATTTATAATTTATTAAAATATATTTATATTAATGATAGTTTGCTAAAAAAAATAAAAATTTTAAAATTATTAATTATATTTTTTATTTTTTAATATATTTTATATATTAATTTTATTTAAAAATTTAATTTCTATAATATAAATAATAATAAACTTGCATTAATATTAATAATTTTTTTAAATACTTTTTATATTAATAAATTATAAATTAGGTAATTAATTTATTTAATTTTATAATCGACCAGTAGCAAATCTGAAAACAACAAATAAGTCAATTTAAAAGATTTTGGAGTTAGGGCCTTTTAACTTATGGGGGCACGAATTTTTAACTATATGTGTAGCAATGTTGTATACACAATATAAGATTATTATTTAGCAGTTAAGTATGATAACTTATAGTTGTATAAGGTAATAAGTCGAGGAAATATATCGTATTTAGGTCAACCTCCGCAAAGGCTTTGCCTGTCTGAATGCACATAATAATAGCCAATTAGCAGGGAGCTAGAATAGTTCATTGTTTGCATGTAGGTAACAGAATTGGCAAAACGAATATCCTACTCGTATGTATTCTGTCATGTCTCCATTATGTACTAATATGTACCAATATCAGTTTACATTAACCGTGTGTCTGACCAACCAACTATAATCGAATATTGTCGTATATTGAAAGATAAATATTAGCAATAACCTGCAACTGCGCTGTGACATCTTCAAAATACTTTAGATTTGCAATAAGCAAATAACAGCAAATGTTGAGTTTAGCTCCTGTTCACCTTCCTCTTAGTGGAAACTGACGCTGTCACAGACTTGACTCCTGTAATCTGGAGTCATGAACGTCTGAAAAGATTCAATAAGTTTCGTTGACGAAAAAGTTCAAAATGAGCTCTTTACATCGTGTTGACATCAGAGACACCCAGAGTACACAATAATGTGTTATATATGTGAAGGGATATTTTCATTGTTTCATCAGCTGAACAGTTTTGAGTGAATGAAGATGTTTTTGACACAATTTCTAAGCTCGGTGGAGCATCTGAGTTTTATACTCATAATGTAGCTATGGTGGGAAGAGCTGAGTACATTTGAATGTTGAGTTTATCTTCAGTTCAATACACTTTACATTTACAACGAAGAACTCAAAACTTTCCTTTGCACATTCTTTTTCCAAGGTGATGTTTATCTATTGTGGTGGCTTAAGATGGAAGACCAAAAAATTAAAAAACAGCCTATTTTAAATAACAAAATTAAAACCTTACAAGATAAAAATATTAAAATATATCCCACATATATTTGGAAAGTTGGTTTCTAAATTCTCTTCATTCTTCTTAAAAAGTAATATTTATGACTTTCACACAATTGAACTTTAAAAATGTATAGAATGTATTATTGTCAATAACGTCTAAAGGCCGATTTTTTTTAATAAAAAATAAATAAAAATAGATTAAATAATCTTGTTTTATTTGATTCATGACATATTTCTTATTTTTCAACATAGTTTCCATGTTTTTATCTTTATTATAACTTTCTACGAGCTTTTGAATACCTATGTAATAGAAGCCTACCGCACGTGAGGATAAAATATTAACTGTTTCTTCCATCTCGTCATCACTGTTGAAGACGTTCGTTCAATCTTTTGGGTCAATCTTTTCCCTACCGAATGATCCGATGAGATTTTGGGTTTGGATGCCAGAGTGGGGTCTAGCGTTGTCATGCAACAAGAGAACTCCATATTATGCCAATAGAACACGTCGCTTATTCTGTTTTGCACGAGTATCACAATAAGTGGCTGCATTTAATGTTCTTCCTCGTTCCATAAACTCGACTAACAATATTCCACGTCTATCCCAAAACACGGTCACCATAACCTTGTGAGTTGAGATTGTTTGTTTTAACTTGACTTTAACCTGTGACGTCGTGTGACGCCATTCGATTGACTGACGTTTTGTTTTGGGGTTAAGAGAGAAAATTGTCTCGTCATCTGTGACAATTTCCTCTAGAAGTGTATCACCTTTTCATGATATCAGACAAAAAGCTCAAGAGCACAACTCATTCTTCTTATTTTTCATTCATCAGTAAGCAGCCTAGGAACGCAACGTGAGCATAATTTGCTAAATTCCAAATGTTCAGAGACAGTTATGTGCAAAGTCGTTTTAATTATTATACTCGTAAATTCCAATGCCAATGATAAAATGGTATATTGCCGATCTCCACGAAACTTTTCGTCAACGACTTTGACCAAATCTTCCGTGATCACTGATGGTCGGCCAGATCGCGATTCATCATGGACATTTTCCTGTCCATCTTTCATGGCCCTTTGTTGCCAGTCACCCAAGGCTTGCCAAGAACTTATTGTAAGTACTTATAAAGTCGTTATTATGCGCCTTATCGAACACCTTCTGCAGTAAACAGTCCTAATTAGGTGATTGGTGAGAGCCCATACCAACGCCCCCAACAATAAAATATTTCTTAATTACTTCGTTCTTAAAAGGTCCCGTGTGAGATTTTAAGTCAAGATGGGTAGCATAATTGTGTACAAGTGAAAAACTTACGGCAGCTCTTCTACATCTGCCGATTAAACGTTGTTTAGGTTTGGTCACATCACTTTAAGGTGGAGCAATCGCTTTAGGTTGGAAATATATGTTTTTTGTTAGATTCATAGTTTTTTGACGTAAGTTTCTGAAAAAACAATAATATAATTTTTTTAACACTCGTCTTAAAATTACAACAATTTAAAATGAGTGACTTTGACCATTCTGTAATCAGGCCAAATGAAATTAGCTAAAAAAAGAAATTGTATAGTGGGTATATAAAAAATATACCTAATGCACATATAATTTAATATTTTTATATTCATGTTTTTTTCTACATTTTCTACTTTAAATTTCTTGTAATTTAAATATGGAGCGATCAAAAATGTTTTGCTATCCTGGTATGGTATGACCGAGAGCAACACCCTAAGGGCCTAACGTCTCGTCGATGGTATGAATGTAAAATATAAACAATATTTTCTCAACCATAAGTTTAGAGCAGCACCTTAACCGCCTACCGTCTCGTCGATGTTATGAATGTAAAATATAAACAATATTTTCTCAACCATAAGTTTAGAGCAGCACCTTAACCGCCTACCGTCTCGTCGATGTTATGAATGTAAAATATAAACGATATTTTCTCAACCATAAGTTTAGAGCAGCACCTTAACCGCCTACCGTCTCGTCGATGTTATGAATGTAAAAATATAAACAATATTTTCTCAACCATAAGTTTAGAGCAGCACCTTAACCGCCTACCGTCTCGTCGATGTTATGAATGTAAAATATAAACAATATTTTCTCAACCATAAGTTTAGAGCAGCACCTTAACCGCCTACCGTCTCGTCGATGTTATGAATGTAAAATATAAACAATATTTTCTCAACCATAAGTTTAGAGCAGCACCTTAACCGCCTACCGTCTCGTCGATGTTATGAATGTAAAATATAAACAATATTTTCTCAACCATAAGTTTAGAGCAGCACCTTAACCGCCTACCGTCTCGTCGATGTTATGAATGTAAAATATAAACAATATTTTCTCAACCATAAGTTTAGAGCAGCACCTTAACCGCCTACCGTCTCGTCGATGTTATGAATGTAAAATATAAACAATATTTTCTCAACCATAAGTTTAGAGCAGCACCTTAACCGCCTACCGTCTCGTCGATGTTATGAATGTAAAATATAAACAATATTTTCTCAACCATAAGTTTAGAGCAGCACCTTAACCGCCTACCGTCTCGTCGATGTTATGAATGTAAAATATAAACAATATTTTCTCAACCATAAGTTTAGAGCAGCACCTTAACCGCCTACCGTCTCGTCGATGGTATGAATGTAAAATATAAACAATATTTTCTCAACCATAAGTTTAGAGCAACACCTTAACCGCCTACCGTCTCGTCGATGTTATGAATGTAAAATATAAACAATATTTTCTCAACCATAAGTTTAGAGCAACACCTTAACCGCCTACCGTCTCGTCGATGGTGGTGAATGTAAATATAAACAATATTTTCTCAACCATAAGTTTAGAGCAACACCTTAACCGCCTACCGTCTCGTCGATGTTATGAATGTAAAATGTAACAATATTTACCCAAACCATCAGAGCAATACCTTAATAGTCAATTATATGACACTATGCAAATCAAAATAAATTCTTTGTTTCATTTATAAAATTGAACGAATTATGCTGTTGAGAATTTCAGATTTATAAGTGAATATTTAAATTAAACTGTAATTTATAATAGCATTTCAATGTACTCAGAGACTAGAGTTCGATGACAAAATTTTCAGAGAACCAGACAATTCAGTATCCATTGCGATTCATGTGGCAGGGTAACAAGGTTACTGCGTTGGTTTCGGATTATAAACGCAGAGAGGGGGTTGTTACGCAAACAATTGCACGTTGTTAGTCCGAATTGGCGCATAGAGCAAAGTTATTTCTTGCTGAGGGATTTTCTGGCGCTGAAAATATTCAACTGTTCTTTCATATTTTTTTCATTGAGCAAGTTATTTTCAGACGTTTTAAAATACTTTGTTTAAAAAAATAATATTACAAAACTTCCAGAAAAAGACGTATATCCCGATGTAAATATTATGACATAGAGCTAAATCATTCGTAATTACTTTATACTCACAATAATATATATTAATCAATAAAAAGTTGCAGATTCCACTTAATTTTGCACTCAATTACATATCAGTTAATTTGCCATAAACCGATAATTTTAGAGACCATCACATGCAGAACCGTAGTTAAAGGGAAGTTGTGGATTTTAAATGTCAAGCAATATTGTTTCAGATTATTAAGTTTTTATTGGATTTCCCACATAATTTTTTTTTCTATTAACGCAGCTTCGATTTTCAAAACAATGAGTCATAATGATTAGCTTCAAAACGACTACAACGTCGTTAAACTTAGAGAACGAACAGGTTGTTCTTCAACGGTTTTAGAGGTCAGTGAAGACAATTCAGATATCAATTCAGTGAATAACCATCAGCTACACCGGGAAACTAGGGGTTTATTTTGAGTCCTAAATTTCCTCACAGGAATTAAGCCCTTCAAACATCTAATTTGAAACTCAGCGAAGCCCGTTAAGCGACACATGGTGAATACAGTCTCTGGACAAAGGTATACAACGTTATTGCTTAGTCAAGACAAATATATTTCATCATATGAACATGAGTCTAAAGCAACAATGCTATTAGAAACTGTCGGAGAGCCACTTTTGATCTCAGAATGGAAGCCTTTTGAACTTTGATTAATAATTTGTTACTGATGAACCAGGAATTTATTTAGTTTACTATAGAGTTTAAATAACATTTAATCCTATTGAGGAGTCAGTCTGGACGATGATTGTAGTATCATCAGCGTATAGTATCATCATCGCAAGCTTCAAGGACACCAGGAGTGAAGTTGTTCACATATAATGCAAAGAGAAGAGGCCCCAAAATAGAATCTTGAGGAACACCATGGAGACCACAACGAAATCTGAATTAGCCATGCCAAAAGATTTAGCAACCTGAACACTCTGGTAACGATTTGAAAGATAAGAATTGAACCACCGTAGGGGACAGCCTGCAATCCCATAGACTTCGAGGTTATTAAGAAGTTTCAGATGGTTGCCTGTGTCAAATGCTCTACTGAGATCGCAAAAAACACAAGTTACGTGATTTTTATTGTTGAGATGGAAAAATCGTATTTAGAAAATTGAGCGACGGCATCAGTGGTGCACTTAGATGAAACAAATCCAAATTTAATATCACTTAAAAAGGAATCCTGAGTAAGAAGTCAGTGAGTCTGACATGAGTAAGTCGTTCGAAGACTTTACTGAAGGTTGGCGAGTAGATCTGGGACGGTAATATTGAGGATAAGACCTACAGCCTTTCTTGAAAACCGGGATGATCTTAGAGAGTTTCATATCCATCGGAAACATTCCCTGAATAACTGAGTTATTGTAAAATTTAGTTAAAGGATCGCTTAGGGGTGAAGAAAGCGTCTAATTACTGAAGTAGTCATTTCAAAAACGTCAGGTTATGGATTGGTTTTCAAAGATGAAATTGTTTTTTACATTTCAAGAGAAGTTGTTGGTGCTATAAAGAACCTTGATGAACAATATTTTATTTTAGAAGATCTGATAGTACAACGATATGTTCCACTTCCAGTTATGTCCAGTGGGGCACTTATGAAAAAAATATTGAACATTTCAGCAATTTCACGTGGATCAGCAACCTTAGCTCTATTACCTCGTAACTCTTGAATATATGTTTTGTTAGATATCTGTTTTCCAGTGTTTTCCGATACAATATTCCAAACGATTTTCGCAACATTCTTACTCTTACTCGGACGGATTTACACCTGAGATGTTTTAAGAGATGAAAATAGAAGCTGGTAGTTTTGATTGTTGGCCTTATACAATATACTACGTTGTTCGATAGGAAAATCACGCAGTAAAATCCATAAGACGTTCTCTAGCCACCAGAACTTCCCCTCTTAACCAACAAGTTTTGTGATATTTCTTAAGCTCTGATGTAACTAAAGGAAAAGCAAGGCCGAAACATGAATACACTTTATTGAGTAATAAAGAATATTGGTCATTTATATCATCAGGTACGAAGACATTACCCAATCGATGTAATCTGGAAGTTCAGAGAAAACATTTATATGTTTTTCTTTCAAAAATCGGAAAGGGATAGAGTTATAACTCTTACTAGGTGTTACTCGCTGGATCACGGTTGTAACAAGCGGTGATTCGTGATCAGACTAACAGAAAGGAACAACCTCAGCTGACACGTGGTGAGGCACGATGTTAGTTACAATATTGTCGATGCACGAACCTCCTGTTGCTAATGGACGGGTAACGAATGAAATGAGAGCTCTAATAGAAAAAACTATTGAAAATGTCGGAGAAAGGTAAAAAATCCTTATCGTATGGCCTATTGAAATGAATGTTGAAATCCCCACAGACAGATATTTTAAGACCAGGTTTATGAAGAACTCTAAGCGATCCCTCAAATCTTTTTCAAAACATTGAAAAGTCACTCTGGGAGGAATTGTAAATGGTGATGAAAGTGGTGTTTAGTTCATCTATATGAATGACGACGGTCTCAAAATTGAGTTCTGAATTCTGAAGAGAGAGAACTGCTTCTCTATAACGGTAAAGGAAAAGAAATCACTAACCAAAGCACCCGTTGATCCTCTCGGAACTGCAGAAGACACCCGCTACCTAATAACCCTGAACGCTCAGCGCAGAAATATTGTTTTGAGAAAGCCAGTGCTTGGTGAAACAATGTCGAAATTTTTAATGTGCAGTAGAGCTTCTAAAGAGCCAATTTTGTTGGAAATTGACTGTATGTTTTGGTGCAAAATCTTAATAAGCGGAATTTGTTGGACTATTAAAAAAGTGTTGTTAATTATTAAAAAGGGTTGTTAATATCTGAAACATTGGAAAACCATCATCATACCAAACCAACTAGTTAGAAATCTTATTGATATGACTATGAAAAGAAAAACTTCTCGATAACAAGCGTACAATATTAGTGACTCCGTGAGGTTGGCCGAATAACACTGAACCTCGGCCTGAGAGTTTGTCCTCTGTTATAACAATCATCAGCCTCGATTTAGGGATATTGAGAATACTCAGTGGAATACGTTCAGTAAAAATATTGATTGTGAAATAGAAAAGTTTTCAGACGCACCAATTGTAACTAAACCACTTGATGGATTTAAACCGTGTCCCAGCTTTTGTAAGGACAGCTTTGACGTCCTCTGTGGTTTCCCTCGTCACAGGAACATTGCTGACGACAATAATAACCCTACGAGAGAAGAACTTCAAAGGAAACTTGTCGCTTATGAGAATTGTTACCAGCGGTTTACCAGGTCCGTTTCTGGATTTTCCGTCTCTATATTGGTTTGCTATTCAAATGAAACACTCGCAAATGTCACCACAACCGTAAGAGGAAGCTTCAGTAAGTACCTTTACAACTTTAGTCTGTGCGGATAACTCACCGTCTCCTAATGCTCAAAATTTCGGAATAGAACAGTTTTAATATAAATGGAGCGTAAGTTTTATATTATTTACTACTAAAAAATATTAAATGAATAACTTTAGAAATTATCACAAACACTACGAGAAAGAGAGAGAGAGAGAGAGAGAGAGAGAGAGAGAGAGAGAGAGAGAGAGAGGAGAGAGAGAGAGAGAGAGAGAGAGAGAGAGAGAGAGAGAGAGAGAGAGAGAGAGAGAGAGAGAGAGAGAGAGAGAGAGAGAGAGAGAGAGAGAGAGAGAGAGAGAGAGAGAGAGAGAGAGAGAGAGAGAGAGAGAGAGAGAGAGTTGAAAAGGTCTGACAAGAACCTCTTTGCCAGCCTACGTCATAGGGCCGGAACCGGCTGCCTTTATCATACTCCCACCTGAGCCTTCCTGTCGCATTGTTTCGAACGACACGGCACGATGCCTAAGAAAGTGCAGAAATTGATTTGCTAGTCAGTGTCACATTTTCGCCTGTGTTGGTGTGGCGTATTATTGCGAGCTTGACTTCTCGTGATCGTGACTTTTGCATCCTGAGCAGTGACAACGTCTGGACTGAACTCTTAGCAGCTGTGGTATGATTTATTTATTTTTTACCTAGATTGTTGTTGTGTGTTAGGTCATTTATTCACCTGAAAAAGAGATGATATTACAGATCTTGAAACTTTGTGTTATACATTGCGTAACACATACCAAAATATATTAATTATCCTTTCAAACTTACAATAAAAAATAAACACAAAACATAGAATAGTTTAATAAACTAATTGAAATCAGCATAATATTTTAAGTTACTTTGTGACACACCACCGAAATACTCATATTTTAAAATGTAATGCTATAGTATACTTCGATAGTAAAAGCATTTAAGTTATTCCAGTAGTTGGTACAGAATTACAAACAATGAATTTTGACATCTTATTTAGAGATGCAGTTGCAGTTATATAAGTGTCACTAGCCCAAACTCTGGTGTAAATAAAATCTTTTTACAGTCTTTACGAGTACTATGTTACAATTTGCGCAAAATAGTTTAGAAATTTGTAAGTACTATTTTGCGATAGTTATAACAAAAAACACGTTATTTACAACTTCAGTACTGGTACTGACCTTGGTGCAATCTGCTATGTGCAGTGTAAAGCCGATGTGTCTCTGAGACTCATTCTAACTTTTTCACAACTGGGGTGAAACATCTGTTATTAAGTACAGTAAGGTACTCATATTATATTTACAAATCTGGTAATCATAGAAACACATTGCGATGTAAGCTCTATGTCACAGATGTGAATTCATGAATGTTGGAACATACAAATAAGCAATTAGAGGGTTGCTGGGGATACCCGCTAAGTGGGAGGAGGGGCATGAATCCTTTAGGTTCTGGTAATTACCATCATACGTAACTAGTAAACTACGAATAGTATTAGGCCTAAATTACCTTTAAGTACAGTATTTAACTTATTAATTCGTAAGTTAGGGTTTCATTGCTAGTGGTAAAAACTATAAGATATGATAGCACTGTGCTGGAGAGATAAAAAAGCTAGAACAAGTCTTGTATATTGAATCTCACCGACAAAGTAACGGCTGGACTGTTTATGAGCTGTACACAGACGCCACTCTCAACACAGTTTAGTTTACAAGTGAACCAGCTTGTAGAAGAATTACTTTTCAAGCAACATCTCTTAAGAAATATAAGCAATTACAGCGATCGTAGTAGCAACATAGAAGACCAGAATACGCGAAATAAGCAATTTATGGCTCTGGGAATGTTTCAGGGTATTTAGATATTTTTAGACAATATTTAAAAATGTCCATTTTTGAACTGATTTTCTAAAAATTGGCACTTCCTTTTTTTAATTTCATAATACGAGATTGTATTCTTAAGGTATGTGATTGTATTTAATGTCTTAAACATTTGGAAATTAATGTTTTGAGAAAGAAGGATTCTTGAAAGCGATAAAATATTAAGTATTGTAACTCCTCATAGGATAGATAAAGTCCAGAATTTTAATACCTGATATATCGCGACTATAGAGTACGGAAAGGGAAAACAAGAAATGTACTAGAGTACATAGCAAATACCTGAAAGAAAGTAATAGAAGAAAGTCGAGTCTTTTCCCCTCAAACGTTCAAACATAGAGATAAATAATTTCCTCTAAAAATCACGATTACAAGACAAAATTTTTTGGCACATCTTGTTAGAGAAATGCTCATTTACAAGGCTTTTTCAGAAGACTTTCTCGCTCCTTATATTAATTTCTTATTAGGCCTTGTGTTGAATCATCTGCAATATTATAAAGGAGTTTTTTTTTCTGAGTAATAATCCTAATAGATTGGGGTAAGCTCACAGTTTTGGTTAGTCGTAAACCATTATCAGGCTGTGATCCGTTAGTTACAAATCCATGTATTCTTTAGCAGGTTGCGACAAACATAGTAAGACAATTCTAGTCTGCCTTGTCGCTGCCAACGTCAGGTTCATCGGACTCATTTGGCGGGATCTCTCACTACTAGTAGTCCAATACACGTCAGCATGTTCCAGTTGAGTAAGAATATCACCAGACTATGATGTATCATATTATATAGACAGTATAATACCCAGGTCTTTCAGAACCATTATTGTATACAAATAACTTATTCAAATCTATGGCAAAATTAATGCGTAATTTTGGGTTAGGCGTAAACCATAATTATCAGGCCGTGAATCGTTAGTTACAAATCCATGTATTCTGTAGCAGGTTGCGTCAACCAACATGGTAAGACTATCCTAGTCTGCCTTGTCGCTGCCAACGTCAGCTTCATCAGACTCATTTGGCGGGATCTCTCATTACCAGTGCTCCAATACAACGTCAGCATTTTCAACTTGAGTAACAATATCACCAGATTTATGACTTTTATAATATTATACAGACTGTATATTATCTAGGCATTTCAGAACTATTATTGTTTACCATGAACTTATTCAAATCCATGGTAACACTAATGCGTAAATAATTGCTGTAATTTATATTCAGAAATTTCTTTAAATGAACCCTTTGCACTCCGACATGAAATAAATTTTGTACACGGTAATTTATTAGTAAATGTTTTAAACTAGTTTTTCTGCTGTAAGAAAATTAAATAGTTTTGTATTGAAGTGCACAAATCTTTTTTATATCATTGTGAGATGATGCAAAAAGTTTACTTCAACTTCTTATTTGATAATTGTAGGAACAAGCCTGAAATATCTTTGAAGATAGAGTATATTGCACGGATGGATATTCTATCTATGAATCCTACCGATTTCTTTTTCTACTGAATACAAGTTATCATATATTTGACCAAACTCGTATTTTGAAATCTAAAGACTCTTTGGAAGAACGGCTTTGTTCAAGTTCCTCAAAACAACACTGACTTATGTGTGGGAAAATATGAACACAAAATATTCGAATATAATGTTTGGCTTTTGAAACGCATAATTTTTATTTCTGTGCGAATAACCATAAACTGTTTTAAAAACGAAGGCCTGAATTCAGGTTTGAATCCACCAATGAACCTTAAGCATAATTCATAACAATTATGAGAATACCTGTAATTATGAATCAATACAATCATCAATGAAAAACTTATACTCACCAGTATAATACATGAGTATAGACACGAGCAACCGTGAGGAATTTAGTGAGTGATTAGCAGAAAGTAGAGAGGATTTTACACGATAAATTTGTTTTTTGGTGATATAAAATGCATATAGGGTAACAATTGGCGAGTTAATTCCACGACATCGTGTAACTACAATGTGTTGTTAATAACACATCAGTAGTAATTAATACCGACTAATTTATAGCGTCGGTGGTTTTTTCACAAATTTGTAAACTGGTTGACAGAGATTGCACTATGAGTAGCCTTCTAGTACATTTTATAGCCTATCGTAAATTCCAACCTCTTACCGGTCGTTGGAAATACAGAAATAATTTAGCTGTAGATATGAGTAAATTTTTACTTCAAAAGTGAAATCAGTATAAGAGTTGTTATGAATCTTTGAAAGGATTTCCTACTCCATGATTGATGCACTACAGCATAGCACGTCACGCCTCAATACACGTCACGCCGTGTTACACCAATTTACGTCAGAGCACGTAATAGTAACAGCGGTGTAGCAGCTCATAATGTGAAATATAGCGTGCACCACTTCGTTCTGAGATACCGAAAAGTGGAACTGAAGTCTTTAACTTTAGAGATATCGTAATTTGTCAATAAAAATGTATTGATGTTAGTTGTTTTCATAGTGTAATAATTGTAATGTTTCCATATTTATTATAATTAATACATTTATAAACAATATGCCTCCTAAAATGTATTAACTGAAGAAGCTAACACATTTTTTTCTGTGTATGTAAACTGTCTCTACGATATTTTGAAAACGAGGAGACCTATAGACTTTTGCATAAAGCATCATTTCTATATAAGGTATTGAGTGTAATGATTGATCACGTTACCTCGTTGATTTGGCTGAGCGTCAGCGTACATTTTTATAACAACGAGAAAATCATAAAATACGAGCTAGGTAGCTCATAAGTTATTTATATACACTATGAGCTCACTCGATCATATGCCATTTTAACATTTAACTTACTAACAAATGCGTTCCTAGCCTTGCAATTATTGAATCAGCCTGATATGGTGTACTCCTACCTAATATTACACTCCTAATATAATATTCAAATATAAAAAATTATGATCAGCAACACATGTTTATAACTTTTGGATTTAAATTTATGTATTTCATTTACATAATTACATGGCAAAAGGACTAATTTTGTTGAAGTTTTGTTGTCACTTTCTTACGTTTTAAATATTTTCATAATACGCATACGCTAATTTTTCTTATCGTTTTCACAGTCATCGCAAGAATACCATACACAAAAACCTTCGTTATCACTATAATTATTACAAAAATATTATTATAGACCAAGCACTTATAAAATATAGACTAAAATCACGTGTATGTTACGTTGTGAAAAACTTTTTGTAGTTTTTACATATATATGTTTGAATTAAGTTGAGATTATGCGAATGGGTTACACACTCATATCGTGCGAAAATGATGGCAATCGATATAAAATTATCAGCGAAATATTTTCAAATTTTTTAATTTTTCATATTTGGATGGATATGATGTTTACGGCCTCTTCTTTCAATAACATAGATTAACTAATCAATTATTTCAGATGAAACAGTTTTGATGTGTGCTTGAAATAAGCCATTACGGAGATCCTCAAGGTTCACTTCTGGCCTCACTGTTGTTCGTTGTGAATGTAAACTATCTGAATCTGAACATTATAATATAATACTCTGGGCACTTTGAAATGTATACATGCATAAATTAAAAACATGTATAAATGTTAAAGTATTGGTTACATCTCAAAAATGAATTACGGAAAACCTGGTACCTATTATTTAGCATAGTATTCTCTGAATGTCCGTTCACTTGTTATTGTACTAAATAAATACCTAGACATCTAATGCTACACAGAGAGGTAGGAGTGACTTGTCAGCTTTTATAACAACAGAAGATGGTCGGCCCGGTCTTAGGTTGTACAAAAGACAGAAAAGGAGCTGCTGATCAACCTTTAGTCAACGGATTTTGGCCGTAACCTACTTGTTAGCTAAAATATCAGAAACTTAGGCCAGAGAGTTGGCTGTTTCCGATAGAGAAAAACTATAAATAGTGATGGAACAAAGTGAAAGAAGTGATTTTCTCGATTGTTTCTAACAATCGATGACCTTATAATTAACCACTCGCTGCTAGCGACGTTTCATTAGTTCCATAGCGCGGGAGTAATTCACTCGTTGTTACCGTTTTCTCAGTCATACTTTCTATAAAGTTTTTGGCTCACATGTCATCTTATTTACCCGATGAATATCTATATTATTCAGACTTTTAGAATAATACAGAACTATCTTTATTGGCTGAGCGAAGCCTATCACTCGAGGGACTGGAGAAATTTTATTCTCTTCCTCTGTCTCTGTCTGTCTGCCTGTCTGTCTGTCTGCCTGTCTGCCTGTCTGCCTGTCTCTGTCTCTCTCTCCTCTCTCTCTCTCTCCCTCTCTCTCTCACTCTCTCTCTCTCTCTCTCTCTCCAAGCATAGCTATATACATAAATATTTTTACATAAGCTAAATTAAGTACATTTACTAACTGATAACTGTCGGCGAGGTTGTCAGAGCCTTCGAGTCAGCACAGCAGGGAGACCATCGGTACCGCAAACTGGTAATGCTGGTAACACTGGACGTAAGGAACGCCTTTAACTCGGCCAGTTGGGCTGACATGCTCGGTGCCCTACAGTCCACGTTTTTGATTCCAACCGTATCTCTTGAGGCTGCTAAATAACTAACTACCTTGGGGATCGGAAACTGGTCTTTGGAACGTTGGACGGTCCTCGTAGTAGGGAAGTGACGGCAGGTGCTGCCCAAGGCTCGATTCTTGGCCCAGACCTGTGGAACATCATGTACGACGGGGTTATTCGTATGGAGATGCCGCACGACACCTTCCTCGTTGGTTATGCAGATAACATTGCCGTAGTCATAACCGCGAGAGAGTTGGATGAGGCGCAGAGATTGCTAAGTCTAGCTCTGAGGCGAATACTCTGCTGGATGGGTGAGCATGGGCTGTCTTTGGCCACCGAGAAGACAGAGATCGTGCTTCTCACCAGGAGGAGGATAGATCCCGTCGTGCAGCTAAACGTCAACACGGAGCTCATCGATACCAAACGCTGCGTCAAAGTATCTAGGAGTGAGAATGGATTCCCGTATGAAATTCTGGGACCAGATCACCTGTGCGGCCGAGAAAGCTGAAAGGATTGTGGTCAATCTGAGTAGGCTCATGACCAATGTCGGTGGGCCCGCGGAGGGTAAGCGCCGAGTCCTCATGTCCGTGACGAACTCAGTTATCCTCTACGGTTGCGTGATCTGGGCGGATGCCTTGCGGCAGAAGCGCTACAGGAGGAAGGTCGTGGCGGTGCAGAGGAGAGGAGCTCTCCGGATTTCATCTGCCTATCGTACCGTTTCGGAGCCGGCCGTCCTTGTGATTGCGGGGGTAATTCCCATCGATCTCCTTGCTCTTGAGCGGAAGCGTGTCTACGATGGGAATGGCACTGTCAGCCGTGCTGCTGCCCGTTCGCAAACAATGGATGAGTGGCAAACTCGATGGGAGACGAAGAATCGAGGACGTTGGTCTTTTAGGCTCATAGGTGATCTGAGGGGATGGACCGAAATAGAGCATGGAGAGGTAGACTTCTACCTTACCCAGCTTCTCACTGGGCACGGTTGTTTCGGCTTCTACCTTAACAGAATGGGGAAGATCCCGAGTCCTGAATGCCAGTACGGGGATTCGGATTCGGAAGATGCTCTGCACACCATCTTCAAATGTAGAAGGTGGGAAACGGAGAGAAGGGAGCTGGAGGCAGCTATCGGGCGTGTTTCGCCGGAGACCCTTATAGAAGAGATGTTGTCTAGTCCCGAATCGTGGAGCGCTGTCGCTGCGTTCTGCAAGAGGGTGCTAAGGCAAAAAAGAAGAGAGCAGCTATAAAGCACCAGAATAGCTCATGTTGGTGGATTTTAGAATAAAGTAATGCCCATTGAGCGAACGATGGCACCCTCTTGAAGTAGTTGCAGAGATGCGTTCCCGAGAGGGTTTCCAATGCCTGGACTGGTAGGCTTTTAGTGGGTGAGAGTCCCACACACCAGGGCGAACATCTGTCCCTGACGGTGCATAATGCATTTTCCTATTGTAAAAAAAACTAACTGATAACAAACAATCGTTTAGGTATTTACATGACATACGCCGTCCTTTACACAGCTGCACATCGATGTGCTCGGGTAATATAATAAATTTAAATGTTGAACCATACAGTGAATGTTTGATTATATTTAATTGGAAAAAAATGCTGCAGATATCAAAAAACAAAGTTTCCCACTCGTTTCATACCGAAACCGTCCATTCACTGCAATAAGGACAAAACTAAACCAATTTTTTTTCTGTTTTACTGAAGAGATCAAGAGGAGCTACTAAAATTATTTTGTTTCAAAGAATAGTCTAATTGGTCTAATTTAAGGTCTTTTGGATTTCCTTAATAGTAATTGAACAGATGTTGTGGGTGTAGTGCAGTCAGACAGACAGACAGTCTGGGGATTTGGTCAGCCGCCCGAGGCAGATTAGTGGCAGAACAGCTGATTCAGATATCTGCTTTGTAGAAATACAATTGTTACATGTACTTCCTTCTCTCTTGGTTGAGTTCTACCCACATCCCTTCAAGTAAATCCTTCCCTTAGTAACCTCTTGTTCTGATCAGTTCCGTTGCTAAACGTTAGCCTTTTCGTTCGCATTATAGTTCGAGTTACACTCTCTATTCCTTCTCTCTTGGTTGAGTTCTACCCACATCCCTTCAAGTAAATCCTGCCCTTAGTAACCTCTTGTTCTGATCAGTTCAGTTGCTAAACGTGAGCCTTTTCGTTCGCATTAGAGGTCGAGTTACCCTCTTTCTCCAATTGGATATCTTCATCCGAAAACCGATGCAGCCATTTCTACCAAATATTTTCAGGATTACAATCTGTATCAACTTCACTAACTCTAAAACATGCACTTAATGAAAAACTAAACACAACACTAATTATTAAAACTGAATTACATAATACGGGTCACGATGGGTCTGCATTCGCCTTAGGTGGTTGGTCAGTGGAGGTGACACACAACATGATGGTTGTGATTTCTGACAGGCGTGTCCTAACGCTCTGGTATGATTTTGTATTTTAATATAGTTTGTAATGATGTGTTATGTTAGTTATTTACTTGAAGAAGTGATCAGACTGCAGATCTCGAAACGCTGTATTACTGATTATTTGTAATATTTAAAAGAGTAACATATTATTGGACTTATCAATTAATGCAGCGGTTCTCAAACTCTTTATGCGGAGCCTCCCTGCATAATCCAGCTTGTAGCCGGGCCCCCTACTTGTGAGCGTACTATATAAGTGAGTCGCTTTTGATATTTTACTGTACACTTTTATTTGCCTAGTTTTGCACATTTTATGCATACTACGTTAGAGCGTAATGGGGCAATAGGTTTACTCGTAACCAAACAGAAAATTCAATACAAACAATTACAACTTATTATTTATTTATTTTAACTACTATAGTACATAATTGTTATTTATAACTCAAAGTAATAAAAGAGCTTCAATGTGAAAGATGTGCTTGTTTTCTCAAAACGTGGTGTCAATGCTGATAACGCTTCTCTGAGTTCCTTGGTTAAATCCAGTCTTGAGCGATATTTATTTATTTCTTCATGGCAGCTAGAGCAGAAAACCCAGTTTCATAAGAATCACAAAAAGTGGTGGCAAATGGTGTGAGTATTTTCAATGCCATTTCACTCAAACGTGGGTGTTACTTTTGTACACCAATCCAGAATGATGGGAGAGAAGATTTTTAAGCTTACTTTAACCTTAGTGTAACCTTGGAGGTCAATGAGATTTTATTATTCTAGCATGTTGAGGGAGCACTCATAGACGGATGTTTGAACGATTTTAAATCCATGCCAAACCAGTCCTCATCAAAATATTTTTAACGATATTTGAGCATTTCTTCTGTTTAAGAAAGCATTTTTTTGGATTAGTTGGAATATTTTTTAGAACCATTTCTTCAATCTTAATTTTAAGATTATCAAATAGTTCAATATTGTCAATTTTCAGAACCGTACTCGTACTAACTTAGCTTTTTTACAAAGCTGTTCACCTTTTCAGTCTATTGTAGAAGGTTTGCATCTTTTTTCGGTAAAGACTCGTTTAGTACATTTATTTTCTCAAATATATCTGACATGTACGCTAATCGCAGAAAAAAATTTGAGTCAGTGATTGAGTTTTTGGTAGTTTTCATAAAATCCCGGCGTCATAACTTTTGCTGCTAAAGCCTCACTATGAATTAAGCAGTATGCCCATCTAGCTTCTGGAGCTACCTTTCTGATCAAACCTCGAAGTCCAGTGTACTTTCCTGACATAGCCCGAGCTCCATCCGTGCAAATGTCAGTACATTTGATCCAAGATATGTCATTATCCTGCAAATGTATCAATCATTCAGAAAATGGCAGTGGTATCGGCTGAAAACGTCTCACAAAAAGCACCTCTTCTCACATCGCATCACCACCGACGAATCTTACATAAGATATTAATAAACAACTCTATGAAGATCGGTAGATTCATAAACTTGCTTTATTTTTTTGTAAGTAAATTAAATGAATTTTACAAGCAAACATTTGCCCCCCCTGAACCTTGCGCCCCCCTTGGGGGTCGCGCCCCACACTTTGAGAATCTCTGAATTAATGTTAGAAGTATAAAAATGAGTTATAATGCGTTATGAGTAATTTGAATAATTTAAACGGTTGCTAATGTCGTGGAATTGGTAAGGTGAGTCCGACACAATTCTGGTAGGGTAATGGTAGGTGATAACGTAAGATTAAGGTAAGCTGATTGTTACTGCATCGCATTGTATTTGGTAACAGTTTGAAATTAAAATGGTTTCTTAGAAAAGTAATTTTTTTTATTTTTTAAAGGCATCATTCAATTTTTTAATGTTTGATAGGCAGTACATAAATGAACACATATTTAAAAGTAAAACATAAAATTCTTATATTGATCCTAATATAAAGATTTTTTTGAATTATTTTTGTAATTTAGCTGAAAGTCTAAAAGACTGTCTGAGTCAAATGGCAGTAAGATTGTTAAGGAAATTGTGAATTGATAACAATTCAATTTAAAGCTGTATCGTCTGCACTGATTGCAATTTTAATGTAATATTAATTGGTTTTGTCAGCTCATTTATTTTTTCGCACCACTAGATAAAAAGTGGTGCTTACGAAAAGAATTGAATCAATAAAATCTATTTACCAGTTCAACGAAGTTTACGTCTTCCGGTGTAAAACTGTGTAATAAAGGGCGCTCCGTCATTGTAATATTGTGTAGTTACATTCATAAGCAATAGAGGCCAAACAACTTTTGTAGTTTCAAAGTATAAATTGTATGTGGAAACTTAAAGCAATCTAGCTTTATATAGTTTACATGATTGCTTAGACTCACAGTAGTGGCAATGGATAATAAAAAACACCTTACTCCAGTGATGTCTCCCTTGTTTGGTAAATATTGTGTAGAAACTTTAATCTAGAATTGTATGGTCTACATGATTGCTTAGATTTCGAAGTCAGCTTCGATTTACATTGGTGGCAAGGGATAACAACAACTCTTTACTCCAGATTTCTCCCCTGTTCAGGAAATTTTACTCAATTTCTTTTATCATTCCACATATTGGATCTGTGTTAGGTCAGCGTAAAATCTCAATTTTACAGAGTTATTATTTAGTAAATCCTATACTTACCAATTTAAAACATGTGAGTTTTCGAATGAAATATCAGAGATAACATCTTAAAACATAGATATAAAGTGGGTTTAACCTCCAAAATTGTTTAATACTATGAAGAAAAATAAACCACCTATAAAATTATTATTGGTTTTTTAATTATTAGAAGTGTATCCTCCAAAAGTGCTAACTACTACTAACAAATATAAACCATCTATAACACATTTATTGATTTTTGAATATCCTAGAACATGCTCAGGACGAGCAAAACATCCCTTGGTTAATATCAGGGGGTTTAATTAATTTCCAGTCAAGACCTGTTTGTTCAACACTCTAATTACTTTAATCAATCAGCCGTTTTAACAGCAACAATTTAAACGATCAGGATATTTTTATTTGTTTTATATGTTTGTCCCAAAAACAGTGGCTTAAAATTTGTGGTCGTTAGTTACTTTCTTTAAGAAACATTTATGTAATTTCATAAAAAGATTACAACTTTCTTTACCATACGGAGTGTCACATAATTTTTTATTGTAGGGTTTGACAATGACCCGAGTTACAGTCTATTCCCCCAATCAATGAATTACTGAAAAATTAGTTCATTAAATAAAAATATTGTAGTGAAATATACGCTATAACATTTACATTTCGTTCTTAGCATCAATATGTTTTATTAACTTGATAATCCGCGGCATCGCAAGCAAATTCCTGTAGAATAACTTTGAGATCATGTGCATATCCTTTTTAAAATAGCGTACGAAACTCCTCTAAATGATGTCGATCGCTGGGAGATATTCCAATCTCCTGATCCATTTCAGAATAATTAAACTTTAAAGGGAATGGTATTCTCAAGGTAGCCACCATTGGGATCTAAGAAAGTATTAGTTTTACAGCAAACTTTAATTAGGAATATTAGATTAATTTTATTGCTCTTAAAATTACGTAGCTGTAGTTAATATTTAAAATTTCTGTTAGCATTTTGCAATAGGGTCGTCGACTTTAATATTCCTTAAGGAAATCTATAGTTTTTGTGATGGATTTTCATTTACCATAGGCTCATAAAATTTGTTTACTCCTGATGTTATTTTGATATACTTAACCGTTCAGCCGCTAGGATCGCTGAAAACGTTCCAACAGTTATTAAAGAGACATGTTTTTCCATTTGCAAGAAAAGCTATTTTACTCAGAATGAATTATGTTTTAAATGGAATATTAGAAAGAGTTTTACTTTCACAAATTGTTTAATTTATACAAAAATATACTTTAATTACTGTTAAAATGAATTATGTATGTGAACTTATTATGACTAAAAACAGGTTACGTTTTTACGGCTCATGATAACGTGTTATATTTAATACTTATACTTAAAAATGACGTTGTTCGCAAAATATTGTTCAAACAGAATATAACTTGACCAGCAAGGTCCTATCTGCACTACATTTCCGTCAGTGGGTACACTTAAAGGACGAACTTTGCAGCGACAGGTATGCTTCGGTGGAATAAATATATAAAAATAAATATATAAAAATAAATATATAAAAGTCATAAAAACACGTTAAATTGAGACGTAAATGACATAGGACGGCGAATGCATGCATTTATCGAGATCATTTTGAAAAACTGACTTAAGTAATAATTAATCAAAATAAATAATAAATTTGTTATTATAAATTAAAATATTTGTTAAATTGCAACAGCTTCATAAAATGTCAAATGAAAAATATTGTAATCTGAGTTAAATGTTATTGCTTAAGGAAAACAGGCTTCTTCAATCACTGTTGAAAAACATCTGAAATTCTCAGCGCTTGTAGCGGCTAAAAGCTAAAATATATTAAAATAACGCCTAGACTAAAAAGTTTCATAATCCCACATTGAATTATAATCAGTCAAGAAAAATAGGTGTTTCCAAAAGAAGTTTAAAATTCGACCAGCACATTGGAAAATGGTACCGGTACAGAATTTTAACTACGTGATTGTAATAACTAACCAAATACAATAATTCCTAGTTCCTAATTTAAAATTTCCTGTAAATTAAATATTGTCTAAGATATAAGTGTTTGGCCACCTTGATTTGATCACTCTGTCTCTATAATCATCAACAATACTAAACGAATTTATATGCATTTCACAATGTTTTATTGTATACCTAACATGATTTGGGGCACGAACTATTGTAGTTTAGAAAAGTAGATCGAAGTTGTGATACGACAATGTGTAATCCGAGTCAGTGTGTAGAGAGAGAGTGGTGAACCAAGTGCGTGGGTTGCTAAATTGATGGGACAATTACCTGTGATTAGAGGAGTGCTACGTGAAATCTGTTATGACTAGCGCCTACCAAGGTCTGAGGGTAATGTTAGAACAAATCTATTATTGTTTCAGATTGTTAGAGATTGTGAAGGTGAAACAATGACAAGCGCCTAAGGTCTGAGGGTTATGTTAGAACAAATCTATTACTGTTTCAGATTGTTAGTGATTGTGAAGGTGAAACAATGACTAGCGCCTACCAAGGTCTGAGGGTTATGTTAGAACAAATCTATTATTGTTTCAGATTGTTAGTGATTGTGAAGGTGAAACAATGACTAGCGCCTACCAAGGTCTGAGGGTTATGTTAGAAAAAATCTATTACTGTTTCAGATTGTTAGTGATTGTGAAGGTGAAACAATGACTAGCGCCAGCTACGGTCTGAGTGTTATGTTAGAAGAAATCTGTTATTGTTTCAGATTGTTAGAGATTGTGAAGGTGAAACAATGACTAGCGCCTACCAAGGTCTGAGGGTTATGTTAGAAATCTATTATGTTTCAGATTGTTAGAGATCGTGAGGGTGAATCATTGTTTATTGTTTCAGATTGTTAGAGATTGTGAAGGTGAAACAATGACTAGCGCCTACCAAGGTCTGAGGGTTATGTTAGAACAAATCTATTATTGTTTCAGATTGTTAGAGATTGTGAAGGTGAAACAATGACTAGCGCCTACCAAGGTCTGAGGGTTATGTTAGAACAAATCTATTATTGTTTCAGATTGTTAGAGATTGTGAAGGTGAAACAATGACAAGCGCCTACCAAGGTCTGAGGGTTATGTTAGAACAAATCTATTACTGTTTCAGATTGTTAGTGATTGTAAAGGTGAAACAATGACTAGCGCCTACCAAGGTCTGAGGGTTATGTTAGAACAAATCTATTACTGTTTCATATTGTTAGAGATTGTGAAGATAAAACTGTATTGTGGAAGACCACTTGCTATATAGATTGAAATACTCAAGCAAATGAATTGAATGAACTTATCGTTTACGTAAGATGATTACTTTTACAATGTACAATCACGAAGAGAACCTTTTAGCTAAAAAACCATCATGCACTTATGAGCTAGATTTTAGTTCTAAAAACTACCGTTTTCATATATACTCATATAGTCCGTTGAAATTGTAATGGAATTGGTCAAATAGTCGGTGTCTAGAGCATCTTTGATAAATATGCTGGTTTTCTTCTTGTTATTTAAGTTTACATAGTTTTAACAGGCGCTATTTTGTTAATATTAAAGACAATAACACAGTTATATTTTATGAATTGTTTTCTTATATATTCAAACATATGTTCAAAATTTGGATTTCTTAGCTTAAATACTTCTAGAGATATTATTTTTTTACAAAAATAACAAAATGACGGCTAGCGGCTACACGACACATTTTTCGAACTATATTGATAGGACTTTTTGCTTGAAATGATGAATAATATCTCATAAAATATGTTGGTGACACCATTTTGTGAACACTCTGTATATTTAATACAGAAGTTACACACAATTATCATAACATACTTATGGTGGCGCTTTACATGTTTCTACTAAATTTATTATAAAACACGTATAAAAAGTTACATTGCACATAAAATGTACTGGTGGTATATACAGTGGTTGTCCTGCCAAAAAATTATATACAATTACAGTATCTAAATTTAATAGATATATTAAAAAGTTGAGTGTGTGAGTTTAGCAGTGACACAAATTCTTTTTAGCCTTAGTCAGCTCATCCAACCATAGCGATCTGTGAGGGGTTTATAAAACAAAAGACTCAAAGAGTCAGCACAGTTATGAGTGGGCAACAACCCTACTCATATATAGTGTCTCTATCTAGTTCCTCGTCTGCACGCAGATTTAAAACCCGACATCTTAGACCGTCTGACCCATAAATATTGTTAGAATCCATCGCTGTACATCAGTGAGGATTTGATGAAATTATACTTCTCCATCACAATCAGTATTTAATCATCTAGTCTCTACTCTGCACATAGATCGTAAACCAGACACCTCAGACCGTCTGACCCCCCAAAAATTGTTATTATCCATTATCCTCCATCAGTATAGATTTGTTGAAGTTGTAGTGCCGCAATCATAGTCCTTACTCTGAAGACAGATTTAAAGCCCAACACCTCAGACCGTCTGATCCCTCAAAAAATTGTTAGGGTCCATTGTTCTCCATCAGTATGGATTTTTTGAAGTTGTAGTGCCGCATCATATTCCTTACTCTGAAGTCAGATTTAAAGCCCGACACCTCAGACCGTCTGACCCCCCAAAAATTGTTATTATCCATTATCCTCCATCAGTATAGATTTGTTGAAGTTGTAGTGCCGCTATCATAGTCCTTACTCTGATGACAGATTTAAAGCCCTGACACCTCAGACCGTCTGACCCCCCAAAAATTGTTATTATCCATTATCCTCCATCAGTATAGATTTGTTGAAGTTGTAGTGCCGCATCATATTCCTTACTCTGAAGTCAGATTTAAAGCCCGACACCTCAGACCGTCTGACCCCCCAAAAATTGTTATTATCCATTATCCTCCATCAGTATAGATTTGTTGAAGTTGTAGTGCCGCATCATAGTCCTTACTCTGAAGACAGATTTAAAGCCCGACACCTCAGACCGTCTGACCCCCCAAAAATTGTTATTATCCATTATCCTCCATCAGTATAGATTTGTTGAAGTTGTAGTGCCGCATCATATTCCTTACTCTGAAGTCAGATTTAAAGCCCGACACCTCAGACCGTCTGACCCCCCAAAAATTGTTATTATCCATTATCCTCCATCAGTATAGATTTGTTGAAGTTGTAGTGCCGCATCATATTCCTTACTCTGAAGACAGATTTAAAGCCCGACACCTCAGACCGTCTGACCCCCCAAAAATTGTTATTATCCATTATCCTCCATCGGTATAGATTTGTTGAAGTTGTAGTGCCGCAATCATAGTCCTTACTCTGAAAACAGATTTAAAACCCGACACCTCAGACTGTCTGTCCCCCAAAAAGAATTGTTGGTATCCATTATTCTCCATTAGTATGGATTTGTTGATGTTATAGTAGTCCGATCATAAACAGTAATTAAACATCTAGTCCCTACTCTGAACACAGATGTAAAATCGACACCTTAAACCGTCTGAAGCCTCAAAAATGTTTGAGTTGTTGAAGTTATATAGTATTCCTAATAACATTAAATTTCATATGACCGAATCCTGATTTACTTTAATATGAATAATAATTATAAAAGGTTAAAATTTCAGGGGAATTTGAAGTACAATATGTTGATATATGAATCAGTGAGTAAATCATAATCCAGATAAATGTACAGCTTTATGAAGCCATTTATCACGAATCTCTACCGGCCAGGTGTGTGACAGATCTTAACCAGCCAGACATTGATTCTTCTACAGCGTGGGCAGAAATTAATCACATGTGCGTGATATGATAAAAACTGTGGTATTTAGGTAAGTTTACTTAGAAGGGTAGTACTTAGCTTTTTATACAATAACTAGCATTAGAGTGTGATTACATGGAACGCCCTATATTTAATTGCAAATTTTCATCTACAATACTTTACAGCTTTGCTCAAAAGCTAACTGAGATACACCACTGATGTCTGGAAATAACCAGGGGTTACAAAGACATAACAATTGAGACCGTGTAGTGGAAGCGTTTGTCGTAAAGGTTTACTGAGCTGGTCAGAATAAAGATACGAAAAGTAATAAGATTTCCTGCTATTCAGCTCGTCTTTCTGAAAAGGTAATTCAAGGACCTACAGTTGACAATATAGGTATAAGAGTTCTGTGTATAACCTTCGCCTGAGATTCTATAGGTGCACTGGGATCGTAAACTAACTTTTAGTTATTCAATGCTCTTTTATTATGAAGTTGGTAGGAATTAGGTTTGACAATTTTATTAGTCGTATAATATTTCCGAATAATAAATCTCAAAATACGAACCTGTCATCTCCCACACGTTACGTAAGCACCCTTTTAAAGTCGATTTAGACTACTAAATTTATGTTTCCGTGAACTATTTAGGATAAATAGAACTCTAAAATCCTTTATTTGACGAATGTTTCTGTAAAAAGTAAAATAACTGCTAATAAAGAAAATGTAGTTTAAAAAAATAAAAAGTCACACAATTCCAACCTTTTATCACATTTAGATTATCATAGAAATCGTTCAATTATAAAATGGAATCAACTCTAAAAAAGAGAGATCGCGTTAAATTAAAAAAACAATCGCGTATACAAAAGTGCGCAAGCGCATTGGCATGATTATTATGCCGTCCTTAAAAATCAATTAAACTTTTTTGTAAAGGCTATAATCGGTTCTTAAGTCACCTTTTTTGTGGCTAATACTGTGCAGATGTTATATCACCGTGAAGACCTTGCCATCTGCTCGTTTAGCAGTTTGGTAATTCCTATTGTTTACAAATACGGCAATTTACATCACTCAAGGCCAAATGCGATGTGATTTAATGTGACTCTAGGCACTAGGAACACTACGTACAATATGGTGTTATCTATCTACTTGGAATGGAATGTATACTATGGGTTTAGCGTTAGCGAAGCCTATCATTCTAAAGACTGGAAAAATTAAATTTCTGTCTGTATGTCTTGAAAATAACCGTACCTACAGACTTGAAATTTTGCAATTTTTGAAATTCATTTTTATACAGGGTGTTCAGTAAAATTTTTTCAATACTTCGGGATTTTGAGCTACACAACAAATGAGCAAAACAGTTCATATATAGTATGTCCTAACACTATTAGGACGGGCGCACCAAACATGTCACAGTTAAGTTACCAGTAGTTTGTTGCTCCCGGCTTGTGCAAGTGTACTGTATCTTTAAAGTAGCCATGCTCGCTTATGCGTTGACGGATTTCTTTGAAAAAGATACCGTTAGAATTCGTATAAAAATAACAAAATATTTGATCTCCATGAATTTTTTTTATAAGTATACCAATCTTTTTATTTGGCTTAAAACATTTTAAAAGACACCCTTTTGAAAGCGGTGAAAGGATTTTGTTAATATTTAATTGTGAAAAATTTATATTAAAGATTATTACAGTTCTTAAGTTTCTCAACTTTATCTTAACAGGTTCAAAAGATATATTAAAAAAGCACATATATACAGATAGACGGAACACTAAAGGTTTTATGACATACCTTCATATGAAATGTTTTGTTTAATGTTATGTGTAGAAAAATCCCAAAGTATTGGAACACTTTTACTGAAAACCCTGTATAAGAAACACTAAGAAAATTATAGGGTATTTAATACATGGGATTTGGCTGAACTTGGACTTATGGGTGACCATGATAAGTAGAAAGTAGTGAGATAAACGAATTTGTAAGCTAAATTAATACAATCAAATGAGATTCTCAAGTGTGAAACTTTTATTTATAATGTAAAAGAAAAGCAATAAACTGGAAGATAATGTTAAAATTCGGTAACATGATTTTATCTCGGTGCACACTTGCGTTGTAGTAACTTCCTTAGTTCACGGAAACTTTTATAATTGACACACTGCTATGAAACAAAACTTAATGAACAAACTTTGCATGAAACTTCATTTTTACCTAGACAAGTATTGTTTCTATGATGATGCATATCCAACCGTGTAATTCGGCTAAGCGTTATTAAAGCCTATCTATTCAGTAGGATTACACAATTTTATTTTCATGTGGGGGGGATACAAAAATTTCTTTTGGGTATTATCACCAGTCTGGTATGATAGTATTTTATTTGAAATTTTGAAGCCAACTTGAGAATGGTCTACAAGCAATTAAAAAAATTACGAAAGCATAGCTCAAGATGTAAATCGTTTTAAAGTGTAATGTAAGATGTAAATAAAGTAAAGCCCGAAGCCCAACCTAAAAATAAGAATGTTTTCTTTAATAATGTACAAATTAACAACACTTGATTTCATAAAAACTCAGCCTCTCTGTATTTCATTTAGCGACGATAGCCATTCTATTTCAAGCATTTTAGTTCTCTTGTCAACACCAGAGGCAAATTCTCTTCCAAGCTCTGTGAAAGAGATGAATTCCTTTTGTAAAATGAAAACAACTCAATCATCCATATTCTTTGACTTTTACTTCAACTTTAGAATATCCTTTATAACATGTACTATTATTTAATAAAAGATTCTTGTCACTGTTAAGTTATCGAACGATAAATATATCAGTGCATAAATTAAAAGTAAATTATTGTGATTAATAAACAAAGTATGTCTTTTCTGTTAATTACAATGATAATATAACTAAACTAATAATGATTTATAGTTTTTTATTTAAAATTCTTGTCAAAGTGAATTAAACGATTGTTATGAGATAATGTTTCACTTCTTAAAAAGAAAGAAAGATCAAAGAACCATCAAAATTCTAAATAATAGTAAAATTCAATATTAAAATGTGTTTTTCCAAGATTGTTTTCTGAATATTTTAAATCTGTGGCTTATAATATAGCTGTAAAGAGCCCTTGTTCGTACATTTTGAGAATGCCTCAGCACAGGACTGTAGTGTTTGATTTAGTAATTCCATGTTTGTGGTGAAACTGAAAGATATGTATCTTACGCGGTTGGCCAAGGCAGATTCGGTCTGAGATGCTGTGGGCGTGACACTGTCAGAGGGATGAATTTGAGATTGTGTGTAATAAAAGTTAGGACTTATTAGCATTAACTAGTTATAATAACTACTTTAGTTTTATTTGTATATTAAAAGTATAATTTATTTTATTTGTTTTAAGAATTACAGAAGTAGTTAATTTATTATTTTGTTAAGTTTTTATTTTTACGTATAAAAATATTATATAAATTTTTTCACATTGTTTAAATTCAATTGTTTCTTTAATTTTTATTCATAAGGTAATATTTAATTCATTTCTGTAAATTTTACGTTGAAGCAGGTTAAGTGTAAAAAGGGCCAAACAGCCCCAACGTTGTCTGTATAAATAAAGAGATTTTCATTTCTTTTTTCATTAAATTTTCATTTCTTAGGATATGATTTAGCATTTAAATGTTACGGATTCTCCGAACCTTGTTTTTTTTTTTTTTTACTTTGGAACAATAATCCTGTACCTCCTGTACTCCAACGTTTTTTTGTGTTGTAAGCTGTTGTAACACACAAGACAAACCCCATGGAATTTCAACTGCCACCAATAAAATCAAGAATTGAGTTTTAATAGATTCATAAAGCCGCACTTTGTACATGTTACATAGAGAATTTATTATAAGGGAAGGTCGGAATTTTATATACCTTCTTAACAATTATTTTCTACATAGTATGGAATACTATTGCGATTGGCTGAGCATCAGCGAAATCTATCAGTAAAGGGTCCAGTAAAATTTCATTTATGTCTGACTGTCTGTCTGTTTCCACGATATCTCTAGAACGAAATGATCTATAGACTTAAAAATGTACAAGAACATTTCTTTCTTTATAAGCAACATTTTAGTTCGATGACGGTGTATGTCACTCCATGAGACGTGGCTGAGCATTAACGAAAACTTTTAAATTAATGTTGTGGGTTACCACAATGGCAAAGAGAAAACGTGGAGTAAATTAATGTGTAATCAATGTGAGTACAATTACATGGTAACACATACATTTCATGTCTATAGCCTAATGAAATGGGCTATAGACATGAAATTTATGTTTTAGAAAGTGACACAGTAAGACTTGTATCTATTTATCACACAACACGTTCTTGGGAAGCCTATAACTCAACACGTGTTGTAGCGTACTCCTACCTTGTAATAATCAGTTGAAAAAAAATATTCAGTTTTTAAATCCTAATCAAAAATCGATTGTTGGAATATGCTAGTCCGTCTGTGTGTTCTGAGCATTTACCACTAAAAACGGATGGATCCCAATCGTACCTGTATTTATGTCATGTTTAGTATTCAGTAAATAACACCCTGCCGTAATCTACGACAAAACAAAAACTTGTGACCAAGTTGAATACGGTCGATACCGTCATGGCATCACCATTGAATGTATGTCACTCAGTCTGCGCTTGGTTCAAAACTGAGGTTATGTCCAAAATAAGGATTCTCTAGTTCAGAATAAAATGGTACATTGGTATTTTTTGGAGACCACTATTTTTGAACGAGCTTTCCTTATTGGGGATCACAAAAAATTGCAGTGTTAAAAAGTATATACTCTATTTAACATATTTTAAAATTCGCAAGTAATTACGACGAACGGTTATCGCATTCCGCTTCCCTTCAGGGCGAAGGAATTGAGTTGAATGCCTCCCCACCAGTCGCCGCTACTCCGCCAATATAAAACTTTCCTGCTCAGTTCGAGGTAAATCCCAGAGGCAAAGATAACTATTCACGATGAAATCATAAATTAACCAAGCGCACGACAATCGATGAAAAAAAAACTAAAAGAACAAGTAATGACAAGTGATTCGTGCGCCTAGGCCTATTTCAAGGGTCTAGGCGTATTTGGAGACGATTTGGTGACAGGATGTATGACTCATCGGGTATTTTTCGATTCATTATAAATCAAGGAAAGTACTAGTAACATATAAAGAAATTTTCTTCGTCCCCAATAAGGAAAACTCGTTCAAAAATAATGGCCAGATAATACTCAAGTATCAATAAAATTTCTGAAGGTTTCATTGACTCTCAAATTTGAATTTGGCTCACGAGTAAAGAGGGAGACCCGGTACTCTAGAATCGTCCAGTAGAATACTCGTTCCAATAACCAAAGTTCGCGCCCGCCATTGTTACAAGCGGTGGGGCGAGAACTAACCACTAATTAAATACTAACTCTCTAAGTCTTTAGTTCCACCTATAAATGGAACGGACCTTTAGAATGTGGTTTATTATACGAGAAGTATATTTTTTAAGTAAGAACAGCTTTGTATTGGATCAAAGGAAACTTTATATGTAAACGTAAATAGTGTCCCACACAAAATTATGAACATTTATTCAATTTCTTACGTAGCGCCATGTACATTTAGACATTTTTGAAGATGTACCGCCATCTTTTCGATCCCTCTATGAAAGAAATTTGACGCCTGACCGTTAAACCAGTTCGTAAGTTTTTCTTTAAAAGCAATAATTTTCCAAGAGCTTCTCACCCAGAAATTTCTTTGTTTAACCTAGATTTTAGTCATTTTAGTTACTCACCTGAGGAAGACATCAGATTGCAGCACTCGAAAGGTAGTGTTACTGATTTTTGTATCATTGAACGATGGCAAATTTCCTAACATTCTGTTTCTTTGATAATGAATATACAAGACAATAGTCAACATGTGTCTGGCGGTCTCGCCTCTTCAGGTAGTAGAATGAATGTTTTAGTGTCTCCCGTCTTTATAATAGATGAGGGTCATGCTGAGCACATCGCATTTCATGTCATGTCCAAGAAATACGCTCGCCGTATAGCGTCCTTGCGTGATGGACTCACGAAGTAATTATAAAGTGGTAGACAACATCTTGTACCCTTTGTTTACTTTTTTGTGTAATCTAAATTTTTCACAACCCCGTTTTCGCACAGTTAAAACTATACGAATCACGTAAGTCATTTTTAAAAGTTGTAACATAATTAGTTTTATTTCTGTTCATGCAATTTATACCGTTATAGAGAACCTACAGAGTATAGATTTTTTTTTTTATTAAAGTTATAATTTATTCCTAATTCCCAAATATATTTAGACAAATTTAATAAGGAATTTAACATAAGCAGTTATACAACAAATGTTTATACAATTCTAGAATTGTAAAGACCCATTACATCTAATTCACCTAAAAGTTAACGTAATTTAAAAAGCATCCAGTGATGTAATAAAGTTTTATACGTGAACACCCTAAATTGTCTAAATATCGGGTTATCCGCATCCCACTATAAAAAATATGTTGAAGAAACATTTCGTTATAAAATGGAAAAGACAATAAAAAATTTCGGTTGCCAAAATAAGGTTCAGTTCAGTTTTAAAAGAATTGCCTTTAAAATTACAAATCAAAAAGGAATACTTATTGTATTTACATTACTTAATATGTAAATTCGGCGTTCTTTTAAACACTTTAAAAAGAAAATTTCTTATTTTGACCACTACAATACGACTTTAAATTTCACCACATGAATTCAGATATACGATATACTGCATGTAAGGACTTATATGACAAAACGAATCACAAGTAGGTAAATATATATGTTAAACTGAAGGCAGACGGGAATATAACCTTACTGTCATGACTTAATGAATTAATTCAATGACATACTTTATGGAATTTAGTGATTGAGAATTCGGCTTTGCTCGCTTATTACTGTTCTAAAAAGATGTAACAAATGGACGAAACACATGGGGTTGGAGATCTCCAAAGTCGTAGTAATAAATACCCAGTGTTGCAAAGTTTACTTAGAAGTTTAATCATGGCAAATAAAACCTACAAGCACCACTTTTGGAGGTTAAAATAAAATTATGTCTTGCCACGTTGCTGCCAAAATAGATTAGTAGTAATCATCTAAGATGATGTCTTGGGAGTGGGCGTAGTGGTCCAATGTTCTTTAGAATTTTGCCTTCAAACTTAATTACTTATTAAAACTTTTAAAACATTTCCTTTCACGTTGATGTTGACTCACACACCGTGGTGTCAACGTCTTGGCTTGACATTGCAGCTGTAGTAAAAAAAAATTAGAATCAAAGTAATCATCAAAGAAGAATAATTCTAGAACTTAATGATGAACTCAAAGTTGGACTCAAAGTACTTGGTCTCTCCTAAAACAAAATCGCGACAGTATTAGCCATTTATTGATACAACGTACAATCACGACAACGTGGTCTCGCCGAAAAGACATAACCACAACTAATATTTTTAGAAATACAGGGTGGCGCAGAGAGACGGGAAATTTTGAAATAATCATAATAAACCAATGAATTGTATATAAACAGCTTTTTAATGCTTAAAATGTGTTAGGCAAGAGTGGAAATTACATGAGAAATGTTGGAAATAACAATAAATCTAAAGTCACTTTTTAAAAATAACATCAATTAAGTGCTTTCCATTGAGCCTAACACATTCAATCAATCGATTTCGAAAACTTATCGTTGTGTGAAGCAATGTGTTCTCTGGGATGTTGGCGACGTGTTCTTCAATCTGAGTCTTGAGCTCAAGAAGATTTCTTGGCCTAGTCTGGTACACATCGATCTTTAGATGTAAAGAAATAAGTCGCATACTGAGAGGTCTGGAGACCGTGGAGGCCAAGTGACGTTAGCCTCCGTTAGTCCTTTAAATTATGCGCTCCCCAAACAAATGCCTCAGTGCTGCCATTGACAGATTGGCAGTGTGTGAGGTGGCTCCATCCTGTTGAAACAAGGCCGTGCAATATTCTTTGCACACTCCGATGTTCAAGTCGCAATGATGAGGCGATTTTTCGTACAGAACGACGCAGACTCCTTTCCACTGGACTCGCACTGCATCACCATTTTCTGTGGTCACTATACGACCAGGAGGTTTTTTCTTTAAGGCCGAACCAGTCTCTTCAAAATTTCCGAACCCATGATGATATGGCATGTGATGAAGGAACTCAACCGCGGGGAGGAATATCATAATGGTGTCGGAGCACTCGTTGCGCAGCTGTTACACTATCACCCTTTTTGTAATACGCTCCCACGGCAACGGCACGCTACGCACCACTCCACTGCTCCATCTCAACTAAATGACCGTTACTACTTGGCATCATGACTTCCGACCCCAACTCCTACGAGACTTGCAGGTGTACCAACGAAACAACTTCAAAATTTCCCGTTTCTCTGCGCCACCCTGTATAACAAATAAAACATCATCATAGGTAAGTTACTTTACTATTTACAAATTTACTTTATATTACATTAAAACTAGTAGTCTCGCATGAAAAGAAAAATTGATTATACGAAAATGTAAATGTAACTTACGGACAAGGCGTGCGAGGTGGTAACCAGTGACCTATGGTACGGCTACAAAGTTCAAGAGAGACATTATAAATACACGTGCCAAATAGGTTAATATTATACCATTAATTTAGCATCGGAGAAAAAATTATACCAACCAGTAATGAGTAATAGGGTTGCGAATATGGATATATATGACACCTAAATAACGTTACAAAGATCAAATCAGTCCTTGTATTCAGTGAAGCCAATCCTGGGTGAGATGAATAAAAAGTTAGTAGATGCTTCTCCTTTACTGTTATGGAGTTCTAACTCTATTTGGCGCGAATAAAACGTATATGCCTTTTCTTTGGAGGAAGTCACTACTTCATATTTCTGTCACGTACCAAACAGATTCAGTTTGAGTGCGCCATGACAGTGTTTTTCACATTGCAGAGCCAGTAATAATAATGATGATACTAAATATCTTTATTGAAAAGTTACAATACCATCGTTTTGCATTGAATTGTATTGTAATCGTAGATTTTACTGAATACGATTTAGTCATTCATTCCTTCCAGTACCTCATTCAGTACATATGTGTCATTCACTCGGTTCTCATTGATTCTCTAACTTTTCCACATGTAACTTCGAGATCAGTTCCCCAATCATGTGGTTCCCCAGTTGTGTGCCTTAAATTCATCTATATTCTATAAAACACTGTTTTAAACGGGTTATATACTTTTTGCATTTGGCACATTTGTTCGTTTCCGACAAAGTATTGGCAAATTCGACTCCTGGTTGAACGGGCAAAAATTCATACCCTGTTTTTTAGACCGGTATTCCTCCCTGAGATTAGTTTCATACTAGTTTAAGTGTCTACCTCTAACGTGATAGCACTTCGACATAAAAAAGCGACGTTTCCAAAATATAGAGGCAGGGAAGGGTCAAAAGTTGAAGACTTTTGAATGTTTGCTTGCGGATCCTTCTCCAGTGAAGTATGGCAACCATTCAGGCTGTTTTTATTGTGTACGTGGTTGGCACAATGAGTAAGAACTTTGGACAACTTTTAAGTTTTAAAACTAAAAGTGTTGATTTTTCACAATAATATTTTTTTCTGCGAATCAAAGAACGCGGCAGGAGCGTTATTGCCACGGCGTCGAATTGAGGTGCTTTTGAAAATTATTGAGGATCCTGGATTCTAAAGTGGTATGACGAGGGATTTAGAGATTGACCGTTCCACGGCGAGTAAAGTCATTTATGATGTCATGAACCCCGTGACTGAATAATGTTCTAAATGTTCTCCTAAAAGATCTTAGCTAAAAGCTTAAGGGTTTGTTTCCAGTTTTTTCTTCGTTCGTATTATTCTTTATTTTAGTCTTCGTATTGTTAAATATATAAAGGCATTTTATTTAAACGACCCCAGCTTCAAGTGAACCGAAGTATATTATGTAGAGTCTATTACTAAGGGTACAAACAATAATCTGGCTAGTAGTCAGATTTGGAGGACAAAACTAATAGTATAATACTAAGTGTATAAATAAACGTTGATAAATAAATCAAAATGGCAGAAACTGATGGACCGGAATACAAGATGTCTAGGCAAACACTAAATTATACCACTTTGTAAGTATGAGAGGAGAAGATATGCAAGTGAGGAGTGGTTAAATAAGATAGTTAGGGGATGCCAAACTTACCGAAGTAGGCAGCACAAGAGTAAGAACCATCTCCTCACGTGCGGATTAACATAGGGTCCGTCACACCATCTGGACCCTTGAGAGTAATAGAGTAAATAAAACTGAGTACAATCACAGTTCACAAAACTTAGTCACTCGGCAGTGTGGTAGAGGGAGAGCGAATCTTGGAATTTCCCACGAGTGCATTGAAATGTGGTACGAGAGGGAAAAAGGTACGCAACTTAAAAAAAAAACAAGATTCAGTCATTTCGTGGGGCTAGCGACTTCACCCACGAAACCAACTCTAGACAACCAACTAGGGGGAAAGGGACGCTCCAGCCCCGACTCCGAATACAATCTGTCTATGGGGGTTTTTAAATTGCTTCGGTGGCTGATCGGAGAAAAACAACGATCACAAATGATACAAGAACCATTTGCCTGTATGCAGCCACCTCTAATGTAGCTCATTTTGAATTATATATAAAATTACACATGTAATCAAGTACAAATCTTAGATTGAAAATTACAGTTTTATTTTATCACGGAATGATGTTATAAATATACCTAAAGCCTTAGAGTATTGCTCAGCAATCGTGCCTAAGATTCGTCTTTTTTGAGTGACAGCTTTAGAACTCTTGAATTTCCACTATGACAGGACGGTCTGAAATTAACGTTACGAAAAACAATTTACTCATTACTATCTTCTTGTCTTCAAAGTCTTCGTCTAATTTGGAGATATTTTAAAATAAATCAGTTCTCACATATGTCTCAAATCACAGACAGGTTACACATAAACATTCACGACGGAAATAGTTAAGTGGGGCGAGGCAAGAAGCAACAACTACCGCCGGAAGTAGTAACAACCTCGTAAATGCTCCAGTACACCCGAAGGACTCGGATCGTAGTTAATTCAGTAGCTACCTAGGATTGGAATCGGTTTATTCACACTTAAGTGACTAGGTGACGTTGGATATCTATCGCTACTCTACTCATAGTATACCAAATAACTGAAGTTGAATTGTTGTCATTTCAGATATCGGAGCATAAACTAAGATCAGATTTGAACGAAAATTTAAAGGCGCCCAAAATCTGTTACTCCACTCATAGTGTACACAGTGTATAATTTAAAATATCCGAGCCCAACGTGACATCAGATATCAAAGACGACTACGACTATTTTGAGGCCCTCAATATCCGTTACCCCACTCATAGTTTACGCAATGCTCATTTCAGATATCGGAGCCCAACGTGACATCAGATATGTACAAAAACTACGACAATATCGAGGCTCTCAACATCCTCTACTCCACTCATAGTATACACAATGTCTCATTTCAGATATTGGAGCCCAACGTGACATGAGATATGTACAATAACTACGACAAGATCGAGGTTCTCAACATCCTCTACTCCACTCATAGTATACACAATGTCTCATTTCAGATATTGGAGCCCAACGTGACATGAGATATGTACAATAACTACGACAATATCGAGGCCCTCAACATCCTCTACTCCACTCATAGTATACACAATGTCTCATTTCAGATATTGGAGCCCAACGTGACATGAGATATGTACAATAACTACGACAAGATCGAGGTTCTCAACATCCTCTACTCCACTCATAGTATACACAATGTCTCATTTCAGATATTGGAGCCCAACGTGACATGAGATATGTACAATAACTACGACAAGATCGAGGCCCTCAACATCCTCTACTCCACTCATAGTATACACAATGTCTCATTTCAGATATCGGAGCCCAACGTGACATCTGATATCTACGACGACTGCGACTATTTTGAGGCCCTCAACATCCTCTACTCCACTCATAGTATATACAATGTCCGTTTCTGATATCGGAGCCCAACGTAACATCAGATATCTACGATGATTACGACTATTTTAGGCCTTCAACATCTATTACTCCACTCATAGTATATACAATGTCCGTTTCAGATATCGGAGCCCAACGTGACATCAGATATCTACGATGATTACGACTATTTTAGGCCTTCAACATCAGTTACCTCACTCATAGTATATAAAATGTCCGTTTCAGATATCGGAGCCCAACGTGACATCAGATATCTACGACGACTACGACTATTTTGAGGCCCTCAACACCTACTACTGGGAGGAACTTCTACCTCCGCTGATCGTATACAGTGTGACCTTGGTCTTGGGAGTTGTGGGCAACTCTCTGATCATCTTCACCATCTCCCGCTATCGTCGTATGAAGAGTACAACAAACGTATTCCTAGCGAGCCTCGCCTCGGCTGACCTTCTTCTCATCCTTGTATGCATTCCCGTAAAGGTGAGATATGTTATAGTTTAATAACGTCTTAAGGAAGTGCTGTGCATGTAAATGCAGTTTAATACCATTAAAATATAACAATTAAGTAATCTCATAACTTGAACACCAACTTTAACTAATATAGTGACACATATTATAGTCAAAAACACTTTTTATTCCTCAACCTCTTAAACTTTACTATCCTGATTATAGTGTAAGAGGTGGAATAGTATTACTCCTCTTGATTACAATGTGTATTATTGTTAACGGTTAAGAGGATGCACCTATAGGTAAACCGCTCGAAAAGAAACCTGGCCAGAAGCAAATATTTGAGTAGTCTGGTCTAAGGAACCGTCCATGTAAAATTTCAGTACCATCAGTGGAGTAGTTTGTGCTCGAAAACAAATAAAAACGAACAAAAGAATTTCGCATTTTTAATATTATTGGGATTAAGATATCTCAATTAATAATGTTAATATTAGCGTTGTGAATGCTGTGTTCAGCTCCAGTTTAACCTCCTCTTAGTGCAGCGTCTGGCATCTGACACTCACATACTTGGGTCCTGGAATCTGGAGTCATGTTCATTTGAAGAGATAAAAAAGTTCGGCAACGAAGAATCAAAATGAAATATTTACATTGTTTCGACATCAGAAATATCTAGACTACAAAATACTAGCGTTGACGCAAGAAACTAATATTCTATACTCTTGCGAAGTTTAACTAATAGATCTCATTGCTAAGTACATTAAACATTAGTTAATTTGCCACATCTCAAACTTGCAATGATATGTTGGCTTGTACTAACTAGTCTAAAATGTATCAAGACAACTGTGTGTTTGCACGTCATTTAAATGTGTTGGTAAGCCATAGCTTCAGTGCCAAAGATTAAAAAATAAGCGATAGGCTCACATTGTTTTATTCTTTCAATCCACGACCTATTCTTGATATTAATTGCTATTACATCAAAAGTGTAATACAAATTTTAATGAGGTGGACTTCGAAATGACTTTTAATTTATTGAAAGTAAACTAACTCAAGCTGGAGTTTATTTGCCTGGAATAAGGGCTTACGGAGATACGCGAGTCTACAAGAAAGGGCTTTCCTTCCGGATTGTTGAACTATCGAGCGGACCCTTAACGACAAGGATAGATGAGAACACGGTCGGCCGTCTCAGTTTAATGGCGCAAGTTCACTCTCCGGACATGGAAACACTGTTAGGATACGATCTGGATTAGAGAAAAATAAACCCTTTACAAAAACATCAAAACAATTAACCGATATATTTTTTATAGTTGACTAAAGGATTTTAGTCAAGGATTTTAATTAAATCAGTATCCTAATTATGCAACCAAAACCCAGATGAGAAGGACATACCGGAGGGCCTGTAGGAAGGTAGGCAAGCTACCAAATCCTGTGCTGGGTTTAACAGTTAAACCTCAAAAATTGATTTGCTATATCAAACTTGCTAATTTTGTATTACAAAATCTGTTCTGAACGAACTATCAATACCAATTTCAATGAAATTAAGAACAAAATTGGTGAATACTGGTTGCAAAGGTTTTTGGTTTTTGTGTTTTAAAAAAGAAGAGCACAATCCCCTTTTGAGCCTTATTCTGCCCGTCCTCATGGGCCACTGGCCTGTCCGAGGACCTTATCAAACAGAATAAGGATGATAGTCGATACAGTACAAGGTTGATGGTACTGATAAAAAGTGCAATGGCCACAGACAGGATTTAAACTCTCGCTGTCAAATAAAAAAAATGGCAAACGAATTCAAGTTTAATTTTTTGTCTTTATTAACGCATACGTACCTACCTACTTAAAAGGCTCGACGGACCTGAACTAACCTGATGGTTTAGTGCTCATATTAGTTCAGAGCGTTACCACTAGATATCGTGAAAGTCGTAAAACATCACACTACCCCTACTCACTATCATTTTCATGTGGGTGGCTCTTTAAGTCAAGTACTTCTTCAGAACAAATAACTGTAAATCTCTGTCATATTCACTGCTCCAATTTCCATATATTATACCTTACTGTCTACAACTGTACAGTGTTATAGAACAATCAACAGAACGATTGCCTTCTTTTATATTTTCAACATTTTCTTTTTGTCTTACCTGAAGTTTATTATATTCAACATGTAATAGATGAATTACTAAAATTAGTTTAAAATTGATTTCAGTAAAGATAATCGTACAAAATTTTTTCGTTATTATTAAAAAAAATGCAAATAACATTTAAATAAAAACAAAAAATTGAATTGATTTCCTATATTCCTTCATACTAATGTCGTAAGAAATAAAACTCCTGCGTTACAGTATCAAGTTAAACAGTCGGATATTTTAGATTTGTATTAAAAACATATGAAATGAAAATATTTTGCAACCCTTCAAAGAACTAGGATAAAGCTTGTCCTCTCCTTAACACGATGAATGAATACATTGCAAACAATAAAGTATTAATGAATCCACAAAACTACATAATGCATGTATTTGTTATAATAAGCAGAGTATACAATGCGTTGTATTGTTCCATTATACTGTAATTTTAGTTTAAATATAACGTTCTGGGATTTCAACTAGTACAGATTTGGCCCAAAGTACCAAATTTAATTCTTTAATTTTGTTTATATTTCTAAACAATATAGGTGAGGTATATTTTTAAGGTTACGGTTATATTATTTATATTTAATATTACAAATTAATACTGTATATAACTTACAAGTAATACAACTTACTGAAACAAATTTACTAAACATAATAAATTCAGAAAATGACTAAACATTTTCTGGTGTAAATTTCTACTGCATACAAAATATGTTCATCTATATATCTCTCAGCTCGACTAAGATAATTCAAGGGTTTTGTACGATTATAATTTCTTCCCTTTACAAAGCCAAAGTTCCAGAAGCGACTGAAGTTTTTATTTACACACTATATCCAATTGCAGTTACTGGAAAAATAAATACTGGGAGTGCCGATGGCCGAGTGGTCTAAGACGCTGGACTTTGAGTCTGAGTTAGAGATAGCGCAAGTTCGACTCCTGTCACTGACCGTTGCACTTTTTATCAGTACCATCGACCTTGTACTGTATCGACTCTTCCCCTTATTCTGTTTGATAAGATCCTCGCACAGGCCAGTGGCCCATGAGGACGGGCAGAATAAGGCCAAAAGGAGATCGGCTTCTCCTTTTTATTAAAATAAAAAAATAAATAAAAAAATAAAAACCATCCAAACTAAGAATCCAGATTAGCCGCTTTGCAAAATACTAAAGTGTTTCCAAATTTCGGAATGTTCTTTATGAGGTAAGTAAAAAAACTGGAAGAAATAAGCTTATCTTCACTTTTTCTTATGTAGCAGCTTTCCTCGTCGAATACATTTGACCTAAAAAATTAAAAAAAACACAAGAGATAACAAACCTGATCGAAAAGTTAGAAAACAAATCATTGTAAAACTCTACTAGATTAGAGGAGCGTTTCGTTAATTTCCTTATCATATACAATGTTGTATGTTATTAAGGTTTACGTTTTCCTATTAATCTAACATTGTTTTTTACCAACGTACATTTTTGTTAGTTCAGATTAGACGTTTATGCAACGGTTTGTTTACGTTTCGGTAAAGCTATCATTCCACTCATGTGGAAAACATAATCATGCGTGACGCGAAACAAAATATTTTCCCGTGAAAAACACACATCCATAGCCCGCCAAAAGAATTAGTTAACTCAACAAAGAGCGACAGTAACCTTCTCACTAGCACGCCTGGATAGCCACTGAACGGAGAAACGCACTGACATCAAAATGGGAGAGTGAGACTTTGTACTTAGCCTGTATCGGCTATAACAAATCAACGGATCAATACAAATACGCTGTCGTCATGAGGAATATTAAAATTCCCTTGGATTACTCTCGCTCCAAGAGAATAATCACACCAATTTCCGCATGAGGGTTCACTTCTGCTGATTACATTATACTGTTGAACCTACAGCAAAAAGCAATATGTCACTAAATCTCGCCCAACTCTATGGATGTTTAGTTGCGGCACATACTGAGTGCACTACGATGTTTTTGACAGGATATAAATAAGCACGGTGGAGCAACCGGGTTTTCTACACATAGCTTAGCTGTGGTAGGACGGGTTGATTCAATTTAAATGTTGAACTTAGCCCCAGTTCACTTCATTTTTATTGCAGCGTCTAGTATCTCAACATTCAAATTTATGCTGAATCAACATATTTTCATTCTTAGAGACTTAGAGTATTGGAAAAAACATTACATGACAACTGATAGTCAAACAGTGTAAGAAACGTGGTACGTTTATGGCTTAGTTCATGTCCAAACTATGGAAACCATCATCCTAGCACAAAATCAACTAACTTTCCAAACTATTCAACTAGGTTATGTAGCCTCTGTAGGGCTCTATACTCACTCAGTAATATTCTTTCCCTGATTTATGCTAAGCCAGTCAACTTGTGCAGTTCGCTGATGACCCAATTCGCAGTTCAGAGGTAGATGAAAACATGATCTAGTTTGAAGCTACAAAAGTTAACCTCAACGGGCTTATCCAACGTTAGCATCAAACGTTCCTACACACTCAAAAGAAACAAAAACGCAGAAAGTTATATTTTTTTATTTAAGCTTACATCTCAAGGAGATAAATTTTTAATTTAGAACAAAGAGACTGATGCAAGCGCAGATGTTGGAGGATGGCCCGGAGATGTGCGGACACTGCTGACATCCTACATTACATCACTTGACTTGACCTTACTTTATGACTCTACCATGTAAAAACAGCCACTTAGACTTTTTCTTTTAGTGGTAGAGCTGTTCCGAATACCTGTCATATCAAATAAAAAAACTGTTTGTAGCAATTAATTAGCTTATACTGTCTTTTAATTTATCTTAAAAATATATAACAGGATCTTATTTATTCAATTCAGATTCCTTAGTAATGTTTTAGGCACTAAATTTGTCAATAGTATAATTTTTTATTTCCTACATTAAAAATAATTGTCTACTATTATTCCAAAACCAATAAGAAATTCTAGCTACCATATTAATTACTTATTGAAACTTCGTTCTTGATGATTATTAAGGTAACCCGATTTTTTCGGGCGTTTGCTTTCAGTGGTGAGATACTAGTTTCGTGACTTACAGTCTGACCTCTTCATCAGGTGAATAATTAACTTAACATTTAAAATCCAGGTTAAAATAAAGAAACTAGCACCTTGTTGTCACAACAATCGTGTTTTGTATTAGCCCCAAGCGCACTACTAAAACATACACTAATTATTAAAACTGTACAGGAAAATATACAGGTCACAACATATCTGCACTGATCGACCAACCACAGAGAACCTAACACAAACCAGTATTATTTAGCGATTTTCATCGCAGAAAGAAAATGACGGAACATCAGGAAACGGAACTGGGACTTTTTATTTGTATTATTCACTACATATTAACTTTTCAAAATAATATTATGAATACATGTTGTTGTAAAATAAATCTCTCCGTTTGATCCGTTTGAGTGCCTTTGTTTGTAAATTTTTAAGCCGTTATGTCCTTTCTCTGTACTTTGGAGAAACATATCGTACCAAAGCGTTTAGACACGCAGTCAGGAATCACAAAAACACACTAATTACTAAACTTTAACCTAAAAAATGAATGACTCAATAGATCTGAAAGAAACGACCACTGGAACTGGCCAGGAGCCATTGGTGATGGTCCAGACGTTTCGGCGGTAAATCAGACAACGGGGCGGGTAATTTTTATTGGTTCATTTGATGAAACTTTTACAAACTATACAGTGCTTCGCATTGGTTTATTTAAGGTACCCTTTCTATTTTATACGTAGGTTTAATTTTTGGTTTGTGTTTGAGAAATGGCAGCCAATGAGGCCTAAGTTAATCTGCCAGTTTGACTGGGTGGTTGGTCCGTCTCAACAACTTTGCTTTTAAAAATTAAAGGGCTCGATGTAGAATAGTCTTGATTATGGGTCTAACTTAAGTGAAAGGAACTACTCTGTGACCGAGAACTACACTGTTTACACTTACAGTTTTATTCGTTTTATATTATTTGCAGCCAAACGATAAATACGTAGTATATTGGCTTCATCCGAGTTCATGCAACGAATGATCTCGGTACCAAAAATCATGTAAAATTTTTAAATGTTTTATTACTTTCTTTTTCGTGCTTTCTTTGCGCTCTTTTACTTCAACGTCTAATAACGTTTATGTCTCATCTATGATTTTATGTTAATACTTTACACTTCTATATATAAAAGTCAAAGCCCTCACTCACTCATTCTTTCATCATTAATTATCCAACTTTTTAATTTAGGACGCATCCATCACTATCAAAGTAGAGAAAATAAAGCATTTTCATAAAAATTAAACATCCATAGAGGTTTAAATGGAGTTTCAATCCCTAGAAGAACTGTATTTTGTTTTTCAACTTCACGATGTCCTACAACGATGAAATTTGATAAACATACGCCTCATGTTCGCAAAAAAAAGAAAATTTGTCGAAGCAAATAAAATCCATAGTGACTGAAATAGGGTTGAAATCCCTACAACTATATTTTTATTTTACAAATTCCCGATATCCAAAAAGGATTAAATTTAAGACACACGTTTCTTGAATTACAAAGAAAAACAGAAGTATTTTCATAAAGACTAACCACTCATAGAGATTTAAAAAGGGTTTAACCCCAGAAAAACCATATTTTTGTTTTTTATTTCCCAGTGGCGCAGAATGATGAAATTTGAAGCCACTTACACGTGGCTGTAGCTCTCAAAAAAAGAATTAAAAATTGTTAATAAAGATCCAGTACCTATTGCCGCTTAAATAGGTTAGAAATCCTTAGAATAGCTATATTTTATTTTATTTTACTTCCCGCTGTCCAAGAACGTTGAAATTTGACACAAATGTGTACTTTATACTCAATAGACTACCAATAAATAAAATGCATTAGACCGGAAGTAGGTTACAATGGTCGGAAGCAGTCACTTTTTGACGATAGTAGACTATTCAGACCAAAGTATGTAAATAACTTCTTGATCAGGACAACAGGGCAAATGCTACTACGGCGCCAGAAATACCTTAGAGACCGGAAACGTGTCAATGGCAGGATGTAAACACCTTTTCACCGAAAATGAATTTCCAGAAATGTTTATTCATATAAGACTCAGTGGTGATTCTTCTATTCAGTTTGATTATATTTTCTTACTTCTGATTTCTACCATTCTCCCAAAGATCCGATTGAAATTTCTTAATTTTGTCTCGTATTCCATCTCTATCCGAGCATAAACTTTTTGCTTTATCTAATTATGAGTGGGAAATACTTCTTTTGGCAGTCGTTTTTGGGTGGTGTTATTGTTAGTAAAACTAGGCGTGTTTTCTTTCGAAAAGTTTTGGTATGAAGAAATAACTCCTAATCATACACATCCAAAATAAGGAAGCTTGTTTGAACTCTCAACACCATAAGGTGGTTAGAAATATAATTTACTCAAAACTGCTTCGCTGTTACTCCGGAAAGGCAACATTTAAAAATAATAATATAAGAGTTCTCGACTTCAAAATGTGGGGTACTTTACTATATTACCTCGAAAATGCGTGAACAGCTAAACAGATTTTGAGAAACATTGTGTTATTTAAATTGTATATTGTACTTGAAAACTGATAATAAAGTACTTAAAAATAAAGGGAATGTGGACAATTTCACCGTTGAGCGTTTCTTTCATCATAGTGTTTCCTGAATGTTTACTTAAAATGTTTACATTACAGTTTTTACATGTGTCAATTAAAGCATTGATCTTGAATATCTACAATCCATATAATGATGAATATCTCCGTTAACACTCTTAATATCTATGTTTCTTTTCTATGGTGTATCATAAAAAAGCACTGCATTTGAATATTTAGAGTTAGGGAGGCCCTTGATTTCGAGGATATTTTCTCAGATGTATTAATAGTTTAAATAATACATGAAATACGAGCAGGATAATACCCCAGTTATTGGATAGCTAATAATTAAAATGATTAATCAGTTATAAGTGCAATAATTTATTTAAAAAGTATTACTATTATTTCGGCACAACTGCGCCAACATGCTTGCTAGTCTCAGTTAAATTTTCAAATGACTGATACTTACCATTTTGTAGCTAAAACTAAGTCCTGTCAGTAGGTCGTCCTTTTTATGAAAACCACATGTATATATTTTTTTTTTAAAAATTTATTACCTCAGATCAAAGGATACACTGGCTATGCCAATACATCAAATCTGCTGTTTAGAAATATCTACTCTTACTTCACAACAGAGTCGATACTTTCAAAAATATTCATTTCACGCAAGTAATGTAATAAGAAGTTATTGTTTAAATAACTTTACATTTAAATTTAAGTCTAACGTACTTCTGTAAACCAATACTCTTTCTTTTTAAACACGTTAAAAATGTAGATTGTTATAGTAAACGTAATTTTCAATAAATACAAATTTTTCTATACTTCTGTATAAACAGTTGATTATTGAACTAATAAATCCATATTAACTTTAATAGAGCACTTTATATACGAAATCTGGAAAACTAATAATATGTAAGTAAACAAGGAGCGCAAACTAAAAATGTTTCAACTAAAAAGGTATCGAAAGGCTTTACACTAAACAGTTAAACCTTTGTAATGTAAAAGGTACAATTCTTGGTACTTTTCCTCCAGTACCTTGATTTGTAACCAGAAGTCACGCTGTACTGAATTACGTACAGCCTGGTTTTGTCTAGTTTTATAACTTTACGAGTTTAGTGTAAGAGTATTTTCATAAACAGTTAAGCAATGACATAACTGTATGACTCATTAATTTGAGGGTTAATGTAAATTAAAATATAAAGTACAAAAGAAAATTATAAAAGAGACAAAACCTTTTACACAGCCGTACATATTTCAGTGTAATGAATTCTAACTTGGTGTGGCGCGCCCTGAATGCCACTGACCGCCGCTGCAGGGAAGGGACATTTTTCTGTGTTTGTCATAAAACCTGAACATGCATTATTGGAGACGTAGTTTATTAATTTTGTGCTATATTTTGCGAAAGAAAATCCCAGATGCTCTAAAGAGCATTTTAATGGATTTTGTGGACTTTATTACAATCCTCTAACATTTCATTATCCTCATAACATAGAAATAAAATTCTACATGCTCATGGCTGAGTGATCTGAGACTTTGGATCAGAGATAGAGATAGTGCAGGTCAAGTCCTGTCTGTGACCGTAGCTTTCTTATCAGCACTATCGATAAGATATCTTGTACTGTATCGACTCTCCCCCTTGTTCTGTTTGATAAGATCCTCGCGCAGGCCAGTGGCCCGTGAGGACGAGGAGAATAAGGCGTAATGTAGGATCGATCGTCCTCTACTTAAAAAGATTAAACTTGGCGCAGAAAGTATCTCACTTTTATTAAAAATGTGTTTTATAATTTTTTTCTTTGCCAAAGACGTTAATTAACATAATGTGATGTCGGGCTTGTGGCTCGTGACGGTATTCTGACCTTTCAGAGTTGTGAAAGGTATAAAAAGATAACAAAGAGGGTGACACAATGAGGTCGTCAAGAGCAGATAAAAAGTGAACCTTGTTTCAAACAGATGCCTTTGACGTTAACTCCGCTCCTGGTGATATACATAATAACAAGTACTGAATACATTGTCCGGGTAGTAGAACTGATTATAATCTAATGCATTTTCATGGATATGTAAACTGCTGCATTGAAAACTTGAGAAGTATTTGAAATTTGTATAATAAGACAGTGAAGCTTTGGCGCTCGAACAAGGTTACAATAGATTTGCACAAGATAGGGTGTTTATAATTCCCATTTTAGCATTGTTGTAGCTAAATGGTTTAAATTTTTGTCTATCTATCCAGTTAGCCAAATATTTTTCATTCTTTTGATATTTAATGGTTTCGCCGTTGCATTGAAATAAATGTATAACAAAATTATTAAAATCAAAATCTTTCATATTAATCAAACAAATCATAATATTCCATTTTATTCCATCAAACCAACATAACGAATTTTGGATTCAAAGTTAAAAATTTTAGACATATGCAATATCTAATATACCATTTTAAAAACTCATTGAAATTTTAAAAACGTATAATTTTTTATTAAAATTAAATTGTTCTACCTTCAGATTTAGAGGCTTCTTTAAAACTCAGTCAATAAAGTGATAGTAATTTTTATGAAACTTATAAAAGAAGAGATAATTGATATTTTATGATATAGCTTCAGTAACCTAATTACCACCTGAATCATATTTTCTGTTAATTCCCCAAACTTTTGACAAATGATGTTTTTATTAAATTTTATGAAACTTTTTTTATTTAATTTATAATTTAGATATAAATATTAACATTATAAATACATTTTAAAGATATATGTATTTGTTATTTTTGTTATATTTATGGAAGAGCCGGTGAGCACATAGTATAACATCTAGGATTCTTGACCTCAGTGGCAGGTTGAAACCCTGTTTGGTGTTCTTAGCACTTTTAGGCTGCCAGTACTGTATTTACTGAGTCTTTCCCTTTTTCTGTCAAAGTCAAAGTCAAAATCTTTTATTATCATCCGACTATAGGAAGCATTGACAAAGGTCAATTAAATATTATCTATCTATAAAACTAGTTGACATAAGAATTGGATTCTAAAGCACCTGCTTACAGTCTAATTGATATTAAATATCAGATATGATAATTATGTATTAGATATATTATTATAGTATCGCTAGTTATATATGGATTATATAAATCACTAGCTGAGGTGGGAGCATAAGCTAAATACGTATTCAAATCACATTTTAATAGTTGAAACTGATTTTTTAAGAAACAAACAAAATAATTTCGTAATCCAGCACATAAATAGTGTTAAACTTACGCAACAGATATACACAAAGTTAGGGTAAAGACATATAATACTGTAACATTTTAAGGAAATTTAAAATATTACCATATTTTTGTAAATTTTGGAAGCCATTCCTTGCTCCGAAATCATTTCCAATATATCGGAACGATGAAGTCGGAAATAAAACTCTTTCTCTAAATACCTATAAAATAATATAAAAATTGGAGTAACAATATAATACTGATCATTAAAAGAGTAGTGCCTCCTTGAAATAAAATGTCTATACGCAACGTTATTGTATTTTTTCAATATTTGTTGGCCTTTCATTCGTTTTTTGTAACTTTATATATACTGACCAAAATCAGAGTGCCCAGCCGTTTGTAAGAGGAAGCCAAATGTAACATAAATTGAAGTAAACATTTAATTTATTGTATTTTTGGTAATTTTCTAGTTTTTTATTAAATTGTAATATCAATATATGGGAGAAGTCATACATCAAAAGGGACTGAGGTGGCACAAATAACAATATGTTATATTTCCAGCCATTTATTCTTATTATATATATACTATTTATTATATATACGAGCCCGGTGGTCGGAATAGGAATCCGAGTTATTGTGTTTATAAGAAGAAACACATTATTATTATTTTGTACTCCATGTAATAACATACCGGAATTTAAAATATCGTAAGAAATATTATTATAAATTAGCACTGGTGGTTAGGAAAGGAGACCAACACGATTGTTTTGTTAAATTTTATATAGACTAGTAGGTTAGGTTAGGTTATACTAGTCCTAAATTTCATGTTGTAAAACACGCAAATATGTATAATTAAATATACTTTTGTGCAGTATCGGAAAATCTCACCAGTTACATTGCGAACATTTCGGCACTACTTCACAGAAAGGTGAGAGTGACTGAATGATACCGAACGTTCCTAATCTCATGCCTCATTGCCCAATATTGAGGAGGATTCCGCAATACCTCAATAACCGAATCCAGTCGCGGTTATCCGCAGATTCCACCATCGGTTATGAACCCAAGCTGAAAATATCATTAAAGTGATGGTTGTGAACTATGGGCACAGTATCTAGCTACACTAAAAATTCAGGTTTTTGAAATTACTGATACACTCTTTAGAAATAGCAGATAATATTTTGGTTACGTCAAGACCCTGTAATAGTTGTAAACATAAATTAATATTAATATAATCCTTATGTATATAAATGAGTCGGTTTTTTTACCATTTATCTGAAACTTTGCAACATTTATTATGCATGTAATATTCAAACTCCACAATTAATAAACCATCTGTAACCCTATTATTGTACACATAGCTTGTTAAAGTAACTAGAGTGCAATATCTGTTTCAAAGACAATGTGATTTTTGGAATAATTCTTTAAATTGTAATAAAACGTTCATGATCTGTAATAAAATGAATTAATTTAAACCATCAGGATGATTTAAGATATGACATGATCTTCAAATAACTGTAAATGACGTTAAAAATGTCGTGACAGTTTTTTGTGAACTTTTTATGGTGGAAGAAAAGAGAGAAAACCCACAGTTTGTAGTCTTATATCACAGACTTTAGATCACTTCCATAATTTTATAGATAAGGCAGAGAGGAAGTACTCCGTAAAATTACCTTTGTCATATGTGTGTGTGTGTGTTTTTTTTTGTGTTTTCGCACGAGAGATTGAACAAATTAGAAACAATAATCGTCAAAACATAAATCATAGGCTGTAGTGAAACACAGTTTCAAAACCAAACATGCAATACAATTCGACAAAACACAATTACTTGCGAAAATTCTTGTGATAGGAGAAACTTTAAAAATAATCAAGAACGAAAATAACTTGGAACAAGGAAAATAGCGTGGAATTGTCTAAAAGCTGGAAAAATGTGATATAGAACTCACTGATCATGTGAAATTAGTTAAATATCTGAAATTAGTTTCCACAAAATGGACATACTTACTTTCATGTTGTGATACTGTGTTATATGATATTTTCTTAAACAATCTAGTTTTTTCTTGGATACAAGTTTCTAATTTTTTGTTTAGGGGGGGGGGTACAAATCATTTTATTTTGTGAATAATGTTTTTCTTCGATTAGGGCGTTTATGCAGTTGGGAAAATTGCTGATTCTTGGTGGATTTGAGTATTTTCAGATTTTGTATTAGGAATAAAAAGTCTATGAATAGAAAAATCATATGTGTATTATAGGAGTTTATTGAGTGCCGAAAATTATCGTTTTATTTTTAACGATTAAATGACAAGTTTTAAAACTTTTTTTAGTGCCTATCTCTACAGCATTTGAAAACCCAATATGCTAAATTTAAACCATGGGTTTTTTATTGTAGATATACAGTTACGCGTTGCACATTATATCTTTAAATTATGCGTCGCTTCTAACGCCTTTCTGGCATTATTTAGGCTTAGGACAAATTGTGACTAATAACAGCAATTGTAAAAGAAAATACCCAATAGGCTAACTAGCGGGACCCCTTAACGACCCGGGAAAGACGTGACGTGAATAACAATACTTTCAAGTAGAATGCGGTTTTACATCGTTAAAAAAACGAGTCGTTGAATTTATTCTGGTACTATTATTTCAATTAAGAAATAATAATGCATATCGAATCTCAGAAATTTGGAAGAAATACGGCTGTGGCTATAGTTACAAAACATATTGAGGGTATATGAGTAGTTAAAGTTTAATAGACAAAAATCATTGATATACTGTAACAACTATATAAAAAAGTGAAGCTTACAATGTCCATAACTTGTTAAATAAATAAATATTTACGAATCCAGAAATAGATCTAATACTAACCGTTTTAAAAGACATTCTTTTCCCTCTATATGGAAATACATCAAGTGACTACTTGTATCTGGCAATACCATTCTTACAAGGTTTTCTTGCAAATTGAAAACGACTGTATTTGTCATGTTCCACACTATTGGTGGTGCGATATTATGCATCTTTAAAAACTTTAAATGTCTGCCATCTCGAATGCCGCCTTTTAATACATGAACAAATATGGTGGATGACACTCAAGAATTCGCAATTTTGTTGAATACGGCGTCACGTGAAACTCTCGAAATATCTTCAACTTTTATTATTCTTTTTACAACCACTTTACACATGAAACTTGCATAATAAACAGCTAGTTTGGATAATGTTTATGGGCACGATTTGTAAAGAAATAAAACTGGAAAATACGTGCAAGTTTTTATAGTTTTCTTTAGTTATTAAGATTGTTTTCAACTTATTTTATCGTGTCAAATATTGCTTAAGCAACAATTTTAAAGTGGTAACTTACATAAGTACTTATACCATATTTACAAATACGATCTCATTGGTAGAAGTTTATAAATTAAAGTTTATTAGAATGTGACGTATGATTTTGCCTTTTGCCACAAGATGGCTTGTTAGTTGGCAAAAATTGTTAATAACGAATGGTAAAGAGGAAAATGTATTATTGTCTAAGAATGTTGAATTTGAACCGATTTTACCCTGTAGAACACACGTTTTTGGGGTATAGTTCAAAACTGTATATAGAAAAAAAAACATTTCAAATGCATTTTATTTTAAATTTAAGGACTCTATTAGTTTGAATTATATTAAAGTAAACTTTCAATGGCGAGGTTTAGTTATAGATAAACCATTAAATGTCTACATTTTTTCACACGCAAACTGCAAGCCATATTTGAGCTGAAAACTTAATAACAATCAATATTTTTAATGTCATTCTTCCTATACATTTTTTAACTGTACACGTTTAAAACAAATAATACAATTCATACGTATAATTTAATAACTTACACAAGTTTCGCATTTATGCAATATGCACTTATGGTTCTTTCACAGCTAGAGAAAAAGTCTAGCAATAAAAACCTTTGTACGTGTAGACTCACTCGAAGCTCCTAAAACTTCATTTTTAATAATGTGTATTAAACAAATTAATACTGTATTTAATTAGTTATTGATATTTTATATACATATCCTAATTTACTATGTGTGCCTAAACATATAGCGACTAAACTTCAAATGCATACCTCTCAGGAAAGTCTCCGATTGAGTTTGATAGATATATTTTGGTAATATCTATTTTATATTTATATGGATACAGTTATATACTGCATATAACGATACCATTATTTTGCCATGACATTGGTTTAACTGTGTTAAATCAACTCTGCTTCTCTAGGTCAGTTCCAAGCACAACGGTAAAACCATGTATGTAAAGAAACAGTCAAGTCTGCTTTTATAATTTGTTATCATTAGTATTCTTATCCTTGTTGTACAATGTTAGCCAAGAGTAAGAATATTAGTTCCTCCTTTACTTTAGTTGGAACTCCTCCAGTAAGCTATTCATAAACAAAACTGAACGAGCTAGAGTTTCCCTACTAATTGAAATACTTGATCTTCCGCTAGCAAGTCGGTTCCTTGAGTACACACTATAATAATTTTACTGATATTTGAAATATTTTAAAACAAACATGATACATAAAACATATCCAGCAATTAAATATTGAAATGGTTCTCAGATTGCCCTATATTTGGGAAATAAAAGCAATTAAAGGTATAATACAGTAAAATTTACATATTCTGATAACAAATAAACGGATAGGGACCGACTGATTATCCATCAACGTTCTCATCCTAAAATCAACGGAGCTATTCATTTGGCCAATACGAAACTATGTACCAAGTCTTATATATATCTAGGATCATTCTACCAAGAGTTACCGTATAGACAGACAGAAAAAAGACGTACTGCCTGAGGATAAAAAGGGTTCTTCTTTCGATCAAGAGGAACCTATGTAGCAAGTTTCAAGTCTAGTTTATTCAAAGAGTTATCGTACAAATTGAAACGGACAGACAATCAGTCTTCCTCAGAATTTAAAGGTTCCTTCTTTCGATCTAGATGAACCTATGTACCAAGTTTCTAGTCTAGTTTCTTCAAAGTGTTCTGTGCGATACAGGTGGGAAAAGGACAGACAGACCGACTGCCTCATAGTTAAAAATATTCTTCTTTAGATCAAGAGGAAGCTATCTAAAAAGTTTGAAGTCTAGTTTTATGAAGAGTTATAAGATGGCCAGATGGAAAACGGACATACAGACAGACTAGGCAGTCCATTTTGCATTTTGGCAGTCCCAAAGCCAACAGCGTTCTTTCTCCGACCAATTGAAACCGAAGTACTAAATTTCAAGTCTCTTAGACCTTTTCAAGAGATCGTACAAACGTACGAGCAGACGGACGGGCAATGGCACGATTTCAATAACGCCTTATCGGGTGCTCAACAATGCTGAGTACATCGTTCTCTAACTCTGACTCTGCTGTTTGAAAGCCTCAGCACGCTTCCAGCCAGCGCCTGCATTGTGTTCGCTGCATTAATTTCTCGATTCCAGACGATTTTCCTGTCGTTAGCAATCTGTATGGACAGGATCTTTAAAGCAATTTTTGCCATAACTCACGTTTCCTAAATAAGCAATATAGTTTTGTCGGATTTCCACAACTTATAAATACTGATTATTTTGTTGAACAGTTACTGTATTCTGGTTTAATGAGGAGAAGTGCTAAAATTATTCACGCTGTATTTATACTCAATGGGATTTAAAGTTTAAGAAGAAATAACACAGACATATTCATCGCCCTCCTCAACAGCTACTTCTCCTCAAATGTCCCATTATATTACGGCCTCCTTTTATGGGGGCTCTAATCTAAATATTTGATTTTTTACATATTTCGGTGATACCAGCCTGATGTTACGTAAGTGGGTTCAGAATCATGTCTGATTAAAGTATTGTCTTAGCTAGAACAATCATCAGCAATCTAAACACACAGTTTTCAGTTTTTGGATCTTTTAACTATGTCAAAATGCCCGAAAAGGTTTTACACTACGCCTAAATCTTTTTCAAAATCAATAACACTAGCAACAAATAAAGAGATTTGCTTAACTTTCATTACTGGTCTCTGGAAGCCTTTGTAGTTATTATTGGAAGTGGTTTTACAGGTTTTGTATTAAATACTGATAAGAAACGCTTAAAAGATTCTTCACAGTCGGTTTCAATTAGTTATTAATCTTGTCCTTTCCTAAAATTTTGGTTTAGGAAAATAACATTTGGAAGCCTCACATTTTTTTTAATTACAATATATCCAAGCGTATTTTAGAAGGTACAACAAATATTTTTGCCTTGTAGAACTCCCTACTCTGTTATTAATACGTCATACGTAAAGTATCAAACTGATTGATCAAGTAGCATGCAGTTGCAGACCGGACGTGTTCAACTGTGAACAGACTGGACTTAGCGATAAGACTAAAACTGCACGTGCTTCAGTCCCGGACTAAAAAATGTGATACTGTAATGGGATTAATGACTATTGCGTCCACACTCTATCAATATTGTCTCATGTAAAACTACACGTACTTTAGTCCTGGACTATAAATGTGATACTGTAATGGGATTAATGACTATTGCGTCCACACTCTATCAATATTGTCTCATGTAAAACTACACGTACTTTAGTCCTGGACTATAAATGTGATACTGTAATGGGATTAATGACTATTGCGTCCACACTCTATCAATATTGTCTCGAGTAAAACTACACGTACTTTAGTCCTGGACTATAAATGTGATACTGTAATGGGATTAATGACTATTGCGTCAACACTCTATCAATATTGTCTCGAGTAAAACTACACGTACTTCAGTCCCTGACTATAAATGTGATACTGTAATGGGATTAATGACTACTGCGTCCACACTATCAATATCGAGGAAAACTGTATGTGCTTTAGTCCCTGACTATAAATGTGATACTGTAATGGGATTAATGACTATTGCGTCAACACTCTATCAATATTGTCTCGAGTAAAACTACACGTGATTCAGTCCCTGACTATAAATGTGTAATACTGTAATGGGATTAATGACTATTGCGTCCACACTCTATCAATATTGTCTCGAGTAAAACTACACGTACTTTAGTCCTGGACTATAAATGTGATACTGTAATGGGATTAATGACTATTGCGTCCAACACTCTATCAATATTGTCTCGAGTAAAACTACAAGTGATTCAGTCCCTGGACTATAAATGTGTAATACTGTAATGGGATTAATGACTATTGCGTCCACACTCTATCAATATTGTCTCGAGTAAAACTACACGTACTTTAGTCCTGGACTATAAATGTGATACTATAATGGGATTAATGACTATTGCGTCAACACTCTATCAATATTGTCTCGAGTAAAACTACACGTGATTCAGTCCCTGGACTATAAATGTGTAATACTGTAATGGGATTAATGACTATTGCGTCCACACTCTATCAATATTGTCTCGAGTAAAACTACACGTACTTTAGTCCTGGACTATAAATGTGATACTATAATGGGATTAATGACTATTGCGTCCAACACTCTATCAATATTGTCTCATGTAAAACTACACGTATTAGTCCCTGGACTATAAATGTGATACTGTAATGGGATTAATGACTATTGCGTCAACACTCTATCAATATTGTCTCGAGTAAAACTACACGTACTTTAGTCCTGGACTATAAATGTGATACTATAATGGGATTAATGACTATTGCGTCAACACTCTATCAATATTGTCTCGAGTAAAATACTACAGTGATTCAGTCCCTGACTATAAATGTGTAATACTGTAATGGGATTAATGACTATTGCGTCCACACTCTATCAATATTGTCTCGAGTAAAAACTACACGTACTTTAGTCCTGGACTATAAATGTGATACTATAATGGGATTAATGACTATTGCGTCCACACTCTATCAATATTGTCTCGAGTAAAACTACACGTGCTTCAGTCCCTGACTATAAATGTGATACTGTAATGGGATTAATGACTATTGCGTCCACACTATCAATATCGAGGAAAACTGTATGTGCTTTAGTCCCTGACTATAAATGTGATACTGTTGTGGGATTAAGAACAATTGCGTCCACACTCTATCAATATTGCCTCGAGTAAAACTACACGTACTTCAGTCCTGGACTATAACTGTGATACTGTAATGGGATTACAACATCGAGGAAAACTGTATGTGATTTAGTCCTGGACTATAAATGTGATACTGTAATGGGATTAATGGCTATTGCGTCCACACTATCAATATCGAGGAAAACTGTATTTGCTTTAGTCCCTGAGTATAAATGTGATACTGTTGTGGGATTAAGAACAATTGCGTCCACACTCTATCAATATTGCCTCGAGTAAAACTACACGTACTTCAGTCCTGGACTATAAATGTGATACTGTAATGGGATTAATGACTATTGCGTCCACACTATCAACATCGAGGAAAACTGTATGTGATTTAGTCCTGGACTATAAATGTGATACTGTAATGGGATTAATGGCTATTGCGTCCACACTATCAATATCGAGGAAAACTGTATTTGCTTTAGTCCCTGACTATAAATGTGATACTGTTGTGGGATTAAGTACTAATGCGTCCCAACTCTATCAATATTTTCTCGACAACACTTAGTGTTTATAAATATATTTTAAAGTTCAATTTATAATAAAGAGCATATTTGATCAGTAACAGTAATTACATGTCAAATTCAGACACGCTACACAGAAATTCATCTCCTAAAATCCTGCAGGGGTTCGTAGAATTCCATTTAAAGCTACAATATTGTACGGGGTGCCTCATATGTCAGCTTCCCCAGAAGAGAAATTGCGTTATAAGTTAATTTAATAAAACACTTTTAGGCAAGAAAAAAAATTAATTATATGGAATTACTTACATAATACCATGTTATAGCAGTTTAAAATGTCCACCTTCATCCTGTATACACTTCATACAACGACTGAGAAAAGAATCACACACTTTAAGCAATAAAGGTTTTTCGTTATTAACAAGTACAAATGCATTTTTAATTAGGTTTCGGAGTTCGTCAAGATTTTGCGCATTTGAAGTCTCCTTTACAATACCCCACAGTGAAAATCACATGGGGTCAGGTCTGGCGAACGTACAGGCTAATCGATTGTACCACGGCGACTAATACATTCATTTAAAAAATCTCGAAATGTGCAACTGTAAGTAACTTTCTGAATAACATTTCCTTTAAGAAATAGGGACCAAACAGTGCAGTACTCGAAATACCTCCCCATAACACCAGGCACTTCTTCTGCTTGGATTACGTTATGAGGATTTATATCCGACCAGTACACGCAGTTTTGCCGATTAAAGAGTCTATTTAGTTCGAAACATGCCTCATCACACCACAAAATTGATCGAAAGAAATTTGAATCAGCCTCTGAACGGATTGTTATTGTCTTACAAAATTCCAATCGCCTATCGAAATCATCCTTGTAAAGAGCTTGGAGTAAATATGGACGGTATAGCTTAAACTTTAACTGCTTTAATATTCTTTGCACACTTCTTCTTGAAATTTGTAGTTAGCAGATGCCTTACGAGTCGATTTACCGGGACTGGCTACAAAAGCTTGAGCAACTGTCTGCAGGTTTTCTTCTTTGCAAATTGATCGTGAACGACCACACTTCAGGGCATTTAAAACGCTTCCTGTGTTTTTAAATTTCTTATTTACCTTCCACATATACTTTCGAGTGGGTATCGCGACACCTGGATATTTACCACTACATTCTTCAATTATTGTAGCAGTATTTTTATTAAGCTTCCCCCGCAACTTAAGGATTTAAACTCGTTGTTGGGTTGTAAACATTTTAAAAACACACACAAACAAATAAAAGATGAAAAGAGCGTCATTTTACACTAGCCACTGGAACAGACAACAATGAACTTACTCCGTGTTGCTGTCAACTTAACGTTGATACCAACCTATCGAAATAAAATATCCCAATTTATGGGGAAACTGACGTATGCTCCACCCTGTATAATATATATAGCTATAATACATATATAGCTAGATTAATACGTTGTACCACCTAATTTTGATAAATTAGATTTTAGTGAAGTGGTCAGTATTGCTTAAATGATAGAAAATTAAATTATAGATATACTTCTCATTCCTGAAGTAATCTAAAACACTTCATGCTTCTATTTGCATTTAGGTTTACAATTACTGTTCTATTATTTAAAACTAGTTTCCACTGGCAGGTGTTTCCACGTGGATAAGAGTGGTATCACGGGGCTCATAGATTTACATTAGTCTGTCCCGTAAACACAACTCATGGTTATAATAGTGCGAGTTTGTCCATATTAAATAACACCAATTGTGTTTAACTCCCGCATTACTCCAATATACTCGGAACATGAAGCCTCTTGATTGCTTAGTTAATTAATATATGTCATTTTAACTTATATGATGTTGTTTATACACATGTCGAATAAATTCAATCATATTCAGCCACTACTATAGGACGACTTATTCATGTTACAATTTCCTCTTAGTTTGTAATTATTCATCGTTTTATACATTTTGCCAAACAATGAGTATTTTAAAACTATCAGTTACTCAAATACTGGATACAAAAAATATAGTACAGCTACGTCTTCCTGTGTGGTTTCTTGATTAAAGTTGGTTTCAAATAAATACATTTATAGGATTGACCAGGTAAGGAAATTATGATATACTTGTAGTATTGAATTTTATTATTCGTGCCAATTTAATATTTTTAACTACGCAAGGTTATATTATTATAACGCTATAAAGGACAAACGTTAATTCATTAGAGATATCATAATAGATTATCATAATAATACTTCCTGGAAAATGAAATTTAATTTAAAATGCTTTTATTAAAGAGGCTGAGCTATGGCTGTCAAGCACTCTCTACTACGCAAAATTATGTCATGTACAGAAGCGTAACAATAATTTAATATTCAGACAAGGTAAAGTATTAACATATAATATTTTATAACAAAATGTGGAAAAAATGGAGGTAAACAATGTACTTTGTAGCTACGTAAAGTTATATTATTATAATTTTATAAAGAACAAACGTTAATTCATTAGAGACAAGGTTTTGAATCATAATAATACTTCTGAAAATTAAATGAAATTTAAAATGCTTTTATTAAAGGCTGAGCTATGGCTGTCAAGCACTCTCTACTACGCAAGCTTATGTCACGTACAGAAACGTAACAATAATTTAATACTCAGACAAGGTAAACTTTTAACATATAATATTTTATAACAAAATGTGGACAAAATGGAGGTAAACAATGTACTTTGTAGCTACGTAAAGTTATATTATTATAATTTTATAAAGAACAAACGTTAATTCATTAGAGACAAGGTTTTGAATCATAATAATACTTCTGAAAATTAAATGAAATTTAAAATACTTTTATTAAAGGCTGAGCTATGGCTGTCAAGCACTCTCTACTACGCAAGCTTATGTCACGTACAGAAACGTAACAATAATTTAATACTCAGACAAGGTAAACTTTTAACATATAATATTTTATAACAAAATGTGGACAAAATGGAGGTAAAAAATGTACTTTGTAGCTACGTAAAGTTATATTATTATAATTTTATAAAGAACAAACGTTAATTCATTAGAGACAAGGTTTTGAATCATAATAATACTTCTGAAAATTAAATGAAATTTAAAATGCTTTTATTAAAGGCTGAGCTATGGCTGTCAAGCACTCTCTACTACGCAACCTTATGTCACGTACAGAAACGTAACAATAATTTAATACTCAGACAAAGTCAACTTTTAAAATGTAATATTTTATAACAAAATGTGGACAAAATGGAGGTAAAAAAATGTACTTTGTAGCTACGTAAAGTTATATTATTATAATTTTTATAAAGAACAAACGTTAATTCATTAGAGACAAGGTTTTGAATCATAATAATACTTCTGAAAATTAAATGAAATTTAAAATGCTTTTATTAAAGGCTGAGCTATGGCTGTCAAGCACTCTCTACTACGCAACCTTCTGTCACGTACAGAAACGTAACAATAATTTAATACTCAGACAAAGTCAACTTTTAACATATAATATTTTATAACAAAATGCGGACAAAATGGAGGTAAACAATTTACTTGAATGGAGTAAATGTAGTCATTAAAACATCTCATCACGAACATCAACGTGATCCCGCCCATTGAAAGTTCAAGTGACTCATTATTTGAGGATTACATGTTTAGTTTGCCGTATCACTTGAAGTGATTCTAGTATTAAACCGCATACAAATACCAATGCAAAATACGTTACTGATTCTGTGATCGTTTTATAGTAAAATGTATCGCGTGTAATGAATCACACAAAAGCCACAATTAGAGATTTTTAATACCCAACTTAAATAAATAACTTTTAGGATTTCTTTCACTTAAACTGTAATTAAGGTTCTGATGAGTTCGTATAATTATGTAACTGTAATACTGGGTTCGTATAATTATAAAAAAACTTACATTTTAATTAATTTACTTAGTTAATGTTTATACATACCTACTGGCGAATCGGGATTATACTTATACACGTAAGCTTATATAAGTAGAGTTCATCTTTCTAATTTCCGGCTTTGCAAACATAAGTATAATCTACATTTACATTGCGCAACATAAAAGTCTTACTAACTATTCAATAGCAAGAAATTGGATTATATATAAAACCCCTCTTCTTAAATTTGATGGGATAGTGTAAAAATATAAAAATGCTCAACATTTCTGATCAAAAAATCATCAAATGAGTAAGATGTACCTAACTTCTGTACCGAATGACGATAACACATGGGGGTGGTGACTTCTGAGGTCGTAGTAATAAATACTCGAATTGCTAAGTTTACTTATAAGTTCAATTTAATTAATGACACTTACAAGCACCACTTTTAGTTGTTAAATTAAATGTATGCCTTGCCACGTTGTTGCCAATTAGAGTAAAAGAACTAAAAATGTATATCTGATAAGTGGGCCTAAAATATCCAATGTTCTATGGAATTATGCCTACGATATTTTACTTTATAAAACTTTAAGATTTTACTTCCCTTCGCAATATGTAGACTCACAACCCAGGCGTCGGCGTCTTGGCATGAGACATTGAAGCTGTAGTCTAAGAAGGGTTATTTCTAGTCGGTAATTACTAGAAGAGGAGTAGAAGTTATGAAAATGGTAGCCATCTACTCAAATAATACGTGAGCTCGCCTAAAACAAATTCGCGACGGTATTAGCCATTTAATGAGACATAAAAACTTATCACGATAACGTGCTCGTCAGAAGGACGACGCCACAACTTGAATCCATTTCAATCAAGCAAATAAAAGATCTTCAAGGGTAAGTTACTTTACTATTTACAACTTTACTTTACGTTACATTCATTTTTTATATGTTTGGCATCAAAGTGACTAATTTAATAATACGAAAATATAAATTTTACTTTCGGACATAGCGCGCGAGGTGAAATCGGTCACGTAGTTGGGCTGCTACGAAGGGTTACAATAAAATATTCATACGAGTGCCAATTAGGTAATTTAGTTAGTCCATCGATAATTTAGTTCCGGAACATTGGATAAAAAATAATATTAAGTTGTACTGGCTAACTAGGTTGTGAAATGTTGCATTATATAAAATGGAACTAACGGTACACTTGAAGAATTTTTTTTCAAATGTAAACTAATTAAAGTGAATGACATCCTTCAATATTGCATTTATTCACCACATTTAAGTCTCATTCATATAAAAGTGAGTAATAAATTTTATACTGTAGAACGCTTTTGCCATCAACGTTATTTTTATTGAATTTTGCGGTTAAATGCCAAATGATCTCCTATATGAGAAGCCAAATTGTTCAAACACTACCGTTCCGTGTCTCCCAGTTCGATAGTTATCCCTGTCTCTAGTGCCAGAAGAGTGTATGTCTCTACCTCTTACAGGAATGTACTTTGTATTAAAAAAAGATAATTCTCCAAAATATAAAGGCAGGTTGATGTCAACAGTTTCAGATTTCTGAATGCAGATCTTCACGATCGTCTAAGTTGCAGTTTTGCTCTAGTCTGTTGGCTTTGATTTAAAAATAAACATTCTACAATATGTGTGAACAGCCTCACGACATAGCTACGCTAAAGGATGGATGTGAGTAGATTAGGAGGAGGTAGGAGCTGATTACTCAGAGCTGCTAATCTACCCTGATTATGTTTGAATGTGTCAAATTGCTGACAGAAACTATCCACACAAGCACTGTGCTAAAGCTGGTCTTCTCTCGTCTATGCGAAAATTGTTATAGCAACTTTTAATTTAAATCGGGGTTTGTAGTATGTATTGTTATTTATATTTTGTTTTATATTTTAGATTTTGTAAATATAATTTTTATTGTTTATTTTATAAATATTCTCATATAGATACTATTCTAAAAAACCTCTGATTTAAAAACAGGAAGAAAAGTATTTCTGTAATGCTAGTCAATTTACGGAAGTTGATGTAATTAAGTGTGGTTACAACTATTCTGAAGCAGTCTTCGTATGAACTTACTTACATTAACGAATATTGTACATTATGTTTCTAAATTTATTGTGGTTTTCAGTGCTATGATTTTTTTCTTTCTCTTTATGTAGTAGGTGATAAGCGCACAATTTTTGAATATAACTTTTGAGGACCACGCACAGGATTTGTCCCAAGTGGCTCTTTATTCATATTTTAATGTGTGATTAGAAAGAAATAAACATTTTCTGATTTCTGAATCCATAATACGCTGCTATCAGCACCTGAATTAGATTATCGCGCACTTTCGCCCTCTAGTGACCTTCCTAGCTCCGCGGAAGTGGTCACCATATAGTTTGTGTCACCAGAACAAAGGGGCTAATTACAAATTTATAGATGTAATATTTCTTTTGGTAAATATTTATATATCCTACTGTCTTTGGTTTACAAACGGGTATTACAGATTGCCAATTACTTTCGATTGAACTTACATTAATTATCCCATAATAGTGTTAGTAACATAAGCACTTTTGGCTAAGAATAATATATGTAGCATAAATAATTAGTTTACAAAACACTAAATCAAAAAGATTTTGGCAATGTGAATGACCAATGTTAAGAGCAGTTTAAGGATGAAAACTGGAAGAAAGTAGACCATGATTACTCGCATTGATGTTGATGCTTTAACATTCAAAATAAAACACGTTCGTCCAATAAAAACGTTGTAACTTAAATAGCGTTTCTGTTAGTGCAGTATCCGGCTAAATTTCATAAATGAAGAAGAAGAATGAATCGTAAACCGATTACTATGTGTTAGTTAATTGGGTCTGACGTTACCCACATGTGTTTGCACATGTTAATCGTAAACCGATCACTATGTGTTAGTTAATCGGGTCTGACGTTACCTCACATGGTGCTTACTCATGTTAATCGTAAACCAATCACTATATGTTAGTTAATCGGGTCTGACGTTCCTCACATGGCGTTTACTCATGTTAATCGTAAATCGATCACTATATGTTAGTTAATCGGGTCTGACGTTCCCTCCATGGTGTTTACACATGTTAATCGTAAACCGATCACTATATGTTAGTTAATCGGGTCTGACGTTCCCCACATGGTGCTTACTCATGCTAATCGTAAACCAATCACTATATGTTAGTTAATCGGGTCTGACGTTCCCCACATGGTGTTTACTCATGTTAATCGCCTTGGATCCTGAGCCATTTCTTTAACTTTTTGACGTGCGTGGTTTTCTGTTGTTAATTTTGAATTTGCAAGTCCATTGCCACACATTGATTTGATCTTAATCATTTTGTACTTGCGTTACGTTATTCCATGTCTCTTGAATTTAAAGACGATTATTAATCGCAGTCTTCTAGACGTAAAGATAACATTGATAGGCAATGTCAAATGTCCAAAAAAATAAATCCTTTCAACTGATTAAATCTTTTATTCTGTTATTTAACTGATTGTTTAAATGATTTCCAGCATTAACTGAATGTGAAAGGTAATTGCTTCCGCCAAATTGGGGTCAGTCCCACGAGTGCTGTGTGGGATGGATTCTGGCAGATATTACCAACCTAGTTGTTCAGTCTTAACATTAATCTAAATCTCTGGTTTGCATTTCATATCCATCCATATCTCGAATTATCCTTCATTATAATATAAAAAAAAATTTTTTCAAAGTTAAGTTCGAATCTTTTATTCATTATGAACAAATACATTTCTTAGATCATTATCAAACTTAAGTCCAACTTAGTTCATCTTCGTCAAACCTTAGTTCTCATTAACTTACTGCCGACCCGAGTACGAGGGTTATCCGGAAAGTAAGTTCCGTTTCGTGGTAACTATTCGAGGAGCGAGCGAAAAAGTGCAATGAGCATGCGCGCCGACTCCCAGCATGCCTTGCGTACGACATGACGCAATTTGCAGTCAAATCATTGTAGAGTGCTGTTTTACTGTGCAAATGTAAGATTTTCAAAATAACTGATCAGCCCGCCGACTGTGAAATAGAGTTCACAGTTCACAAAAAACTTTATTTTCCAAAAATTTTACAAAAAATACAAGTCCATGTGCTATACAAAGCACGCGTGGAAGAGAAAAACAATATATTGGCATTATATATTACAGTTGGCAAAGTATTTTCAAAGCTTATTTAGTCATCTTTTGGCAGAGGGTGAACTTAAATTTAAATAAATTATATGTTTCAAAATTTTTAGATATTATAAATAAATAAACCATTACTCAAATAAAAAACACCAATTAATAGTAAAATACTTAACAAATATAAGGAATAATTAAGCATTAAGCATATAAGGAATAATTACGCTCGTACTCAAATAGAATATATATATATATATATATATATATATATATATATATATATATATATATATATATCTGTAATACAATTAAATAAAAAATGAATCAACTGTAAACAAATATATTAAGTTATTTAAAAATACTTTCAAAAACTAGAGCTTGGCAGTAGACGTTCAATAGTAAAATTCTTTTAGAACATAAATACCAATTATTAATATTGTGCTAACTCAATATTCAGATAGTGGTACAAATTTAACAAATCCAAGGTCAACCAAGTTCTATACAAGTTCAACAAAACAGGATTTAATATAAAATATATAAAACAGTAATAAATGCAACAATATATTGATCTAAAAAAATTTCAACTACAGCTTCAGTGTAGACATATGATAACAAACTGAAAAACATAACGATCAGTTATCCGGTTTTTGTTAGCAAGAAATGTTCCACAGCGGATGTTCATAGACAGATATGTTAAGTGTACGGCTCTAAGGCGATGAATGACAGCAAATTGTTGAAGTGGTTGAGAAGTGGGCCCAAAGATGGACGAGAAAATCTCCATAATGAACCGGGATCTGGCCGGCCATCAGTGAACACGGAAGATTTGTCAATAGCGTTGATAAAAAGATTCGTGAAAAATAATGATTTGAATATGGATGGAATATTGTTTTTCGAATGTATGGAACGGGGAACTGCTGACAAATATGCGTTACGCTGACTAAACTTCGACGTTGAACAAAGAATAAGCCACGTGGCCTATTGAAATCTGGAGTTCTCTTGTTGCATGACAACGCCAGACCCCACTCGGCCATCCAAATCCAAAATCTTATCAGATCATTTGGTGGGAACGGATTTGGTTGGACCACTCGCCCTTGGCGCCGAGCGATTTTCACTTGCTTCGCTGACGTTTCATTCAAGGCGTTCTCGGAAGTAAGCGCTCAACACTGATGACGAGGTGAAAAGTTTTTTTTTTTTTAAAGGAGAAGCCGATCCCCTTTTATGCCTTATTCTGTGCGTCCTCATGGGCCACTGGCCTGTGCGAGGATCTTATCAAACAGAATAAGGGGGAGAGTCGATACAGTACAAGGACGATGGTACTGATAAAAAGTGCAAAGGTCACAGACAGGATTCGAACCTGTGCTATCTGTAACTCAGACTCAAAGTCGAACATCTTAGACCACTCGGCCATCGGCACTCCCATTTTGTAGTTAAATATTGGTTATTCTCACAGACGTCTACGACATAGGCATTCAAAACCACGTAGAAAGTTATTATAAAGTTTATACAAAAAAGGAAACTATGTTGAAAATTAAAGAAAATGGCAGGAATAAAATAAAACAAGTATTTTGAAAAACTTGTCATTATTTAGTTTTTACATGAAATCAGACCATACTTTCGGGAATACTCAAGTATTATCCTTAAACAGAAGGATACTGATCCAGGATAGTACTTATCTGGGACATAAGACCCAAACGTATCAATTGAAAGATTAAATCTTTATCTTTCAAATCTGTGAATGAGGACTGGAAGAATAGGTAGGTTTTTGAAATTGTGCACTGTTACAGTATGTATGAAAATGAATGCCAGAATCAACAGCTTCTCATCAGAAAGATTTGTGGGCAGCTTTCACGACCACGTAGGCCACATACTATCTAAACTGCTCTTTTCTGTAATTTAAATACAATTTGAAAATAAAATCTTATAGTGATATCCCAGAACTTGATACCATAAATCAAAAGAGGATATAAATAACTATAAAATCAACACTAAAAAGTATGTGTTTGTTAAGGAAAGTATCTTCAAGAGTCCTAGCGGGCCGTCCCCCTGAGGAAGTAGCGGATCACAAACATCAATATGATGGTTACCATCGATATAACGACCAAGAAAATTCATAAAATTTTATTTCACTATGAGAATATTATTCAGAGGGGCAGTTACCTGAGATGGGGTCGGCAATATATATATATATATATATATATATAGTTGTAATCATGTTAAAAATACACAATTTTTGTGACACCAATCGTAGATATTAGTAACATTTCTGACGGATACAATTTCCAATTGAATAAAAGAAAATATTTATACATTAAAATATACACTCACTGTATTTAGTTGTAGGTCCACAGAATACTATCCAAGCATTATATTTCATACCAAAACAAACCATTAAATATCCGAATGATTGATGAATAAAAACTCATTAAGACAAAATTTATTGAAATGCCTCTCTTACACGTTATACGTTGTCAGATAAGCGATATATTGATTGATGCACAAAGTATCCACGTTGATGTATTCGTCCCCAAACAACTCTCTCAAGTTAGATTGGTTGCTGTGTGTGGCCAACATATTAAATCATCTATTTAAACGCAATATCCCCCTACATCTCCTACAACTTAGCGGGCATAAAATCTCGTATTTTTTTCTTTTTCTTGGGCTCATAGCTGGCCACCAAGAATATTGAAAATACCAAGAATATTTCATATTAAGGCAAAGATATAAATTGATATTACCCAATCTTAAATGGATCTCAATAGATGCCATGATAATATACCCTTCAAATACACTTTTAATGTGGTTATATTAATAAATAAATATTTATTATTTATGCTTTGGATGATCAGATTATTCTTCACTCATAAAGCATAAATGTTGAGATAGAGTTGGTGTTTCCTATGTGGGATCATGGTTTTCTACATATTATAAAATACGATAGAAATTCTATGTTATATATCACGGTGTAGCCTATAAAAAAATAAATTGTTTAATAAATTGAAATATTTCAATCAACTTTTACAAAAGCCTTTTTCTGTTTAATATTGATTAAATCCTTTTTTTAATTTCCTGAACCTAACTTGAATTGGTACATCCAGACAAAAATAAAATACTCCTTTCTTGTTATTATTAAACAATCAAAAAGACTAAATACACATTTTTTTTTGTTCTCCGATTAAAAAAAAAAATGAAAACATATTACTACAAGTATTATCAAAATTTTAATATATTTTAAATGTTATTATTTTTCAACAATGAAATTTTGAGTCATTTACAAATCTAAACATACAACTTTATTATTATTAAAAATTAAGTACAGAAAAAATGTTTATTATATTTTTTTTTACTATTATCTGATATGTTCAAAGATAAAATAAAATGTATATAACCGTAAACTGAGGCGTAATGAACCGTAATGTATTTTACCAACCCGGAGGAAGCGCTCTGTCTACACCACACCAGAAATTAAACAGAGGCTCTATTAATTTTGACAAACTACATCACATGTAACCAACTAGGTTTCATATTGGCCAAAAAGATCCACTACTCAGAAACAATAAAAAATTAGATTTTTAAATTCAGAAACATTGTTTTAAATGTGTAGATTCGAACTTAGACAGTTTAAGTTACTTCAGGGATTATTTGTTTTTAACAACGATCAAATATAAATTTTGTATTGTATTACATTGACTGTTTTACGTAATAATTACGGGAACATTTTTCTTTTATCTTTAATAAAAACAACTATTGAAAAATATATGGTAAACGTCCAGACACGACTTTTGTACTTACAGAGATACAACCATTGACAAAAGTAATGCTTACATCCATCACTGTTTAAGGCTCGTCTGGACTCTGACATAAACGAGCTAATAACTTTGTGCTTTGAAATTCCTCCCGAAATAATCATTCACATTGTAAGACTCCCTAATATCGTAGTTTTGAAACTAATTAATGCTAAAAGTCCAAAGCGATATGAAATTGAATGCTTCTCTTGTGTGAAAGTCATTAACACCTAACTTGCTATGATTGTAACATTTCAATTAATATTAACACATGACTTCGTTAGACAGTATTCATATAGCTTCATATTCTGAATCCTCACTTTTAATGCTTAATGACACCAGGAGATGATTCACTAGAAGTTGAAACTATAGTTGAGTTATGACTACTGTTTGAACAGTTCGTCGAAAGTATGTGTTATTATTATTTGTCTATATGTAGGTCAGGGCTATAATAATATAGAGCATATTCATACATTTCAAAGCGTACCAGGATTATGTGCGGTGCAACCCTCCATCCTTCTGTACCGCTGTGCAAACAGACATCATTCATGTGTTCCACAAAGTGTTGTGTGGTAAATGTTTGGGCTGGGTCAGTGATATTTCCATAATATGGAAACTACAAGGATGGCTATTTGTCTATATCTGTGTTAGATTTTAAAGCATACCAGCATTATTTACAGGGCAACCCTTCATCCTTCTATACCGCTGTGCAAAAAGACATCATTCATGTGTTCCACAAAGTGTTGTGTGGAATATTTTTGGGCTGGGTCGGTGATATTTCCACAATATGGAAACTATAAGGATGGCCATGTGTCTATGTCTATGGTACATTTCAAAGCATACCAGCATTATTTACAGGGAAACACTCTATCCTTCTCTACCGTTGTGCAAACAAGCATCAATCACGTGTACCACCAAGTATTGTGTGGTAAATGTGTTGGCTGGCTCAGTCTTCCTTCCACAATATGGAAGCTATAAGGATAGCCATGTGTCTATATCTATGTTTGCTTTAGAATCCGACAATGTCAGTAACGAGTGTTGAAAGTACTTTTCACTGTAACAACTCAAACTAGGTTTACGTAAAACAATAGAGAAGTTCATTCTGAAGAAATATTAATTCAACAGAAATTCAGAAAAAGAAAATAATTCAGATATATTAATCAATAGATCACGCTGATCTCGGCAACAATTGAAACGAGAGTATAGTGAAACAATCGCCTCTAACGCGATCATATGATCGATGATTTCCTTAGATAAATTCATCTATAGGTTTCACTAAAAGTAGTTTGTATAATTAACTCTTAATTCCCGAATATATATAGTTTTATTAGATTAAATATAACGATTGTGATTTTAGTATGTTATGGTTTTTGAAATTCCTTCTTTTATACACGGGTTTTGAACGATAAATTTCATGATACTAAACATTTAAAATTGGAATTCATAACAAAAGATAGATATATAAGAACTATACCTTGTTTGTTTAATGTTGTATAATGGTATGCATTAAAAATTTGTATACTGTAAATTTACTAAAACAACAATTACAGAATTCAAACAATTGATGTTTTATTAGTTTAACCAAAAATATATGGTAAAGAAATGGCAATACTACTAGAATTAGTCATTCAATTGAAATTGAGCAAAAACAACAATCAGTTGACTGAATTTCCCTTGGTATTAAGCATGCAACTACTAGCAAGCAGTAACTAATGTTCTTGTCAGATGTTTACAAATACCCGTACTTTGGTAGGAGTTAATTGAAATAGTTCCGAAACGAAACTTTAGAATTAAACTTTTAATTAAGCTTATCATCTAATTAAAAAAGAAACCCTTACAATAATTTTCCCCATTAACAAAGCAAATGTAATGCAGTACTCAAGTTATTTTTTCGAAGAAATTATAAGTAGGAGGAAACCCTATATATGAACAAATTCCAAAATTCCAAAAGCTTTAATATTTATTTTTGTAGCTTCAGTTACAATTATAACTACTGAGGCTTTATAAAAAGAACTGGTAAAACATAAGGAAATCTACCTGGTCAAAAATAGGCTTAAATTATTTAAAAATGCTTTTCGCAACACACTTCTCTTATGTAGATAAAAACAACAATGTATTTACAGCAGTTCACACAACCTTTGCATCGTTCAAAGCAATAGAATCAATGATTTAAGCAGACCGTAGCAGCAGTGACAGTGGTGACAGTAGATCCCACATTCATCTTGTTTGTGGCTGGACCCTTGTGTGGGATCTCTCTACTTATTAACATCTTCTTTGTATAAGCTGTGACGTTGGTGACAGTACACTCCACATTCATCTTGTTTGTGGCTGGACCCTTGTGTGGGATCTCTATACTTATTAACATCTTCTTTGTGTCAGCTGTGACGGTGGTGACAGTACACTCCACATTCATCTTGTTTGTGGCTGGACCCTTGTGTGGGATCTATCTACTTACTTATTAACATCTTCTTTGTGCCAGCTGTGACGGTGGTGACAGTACATCCCACATTCATCTCGTTTGTGGCTGGACTCTTGTGCGGGATCTCTATACTCATTAACATCTTCTTTGTGTAAGCTGTGACGTTGGTGACAGTACACTCCACGTTCATCTTGTTTGTGGCTGGACCCTTGTGTGGGATCTATCTACTTACTTATTAACATCTTCTTTGTGTCAGCTGTGACGGTGGTGACAGTACATCCCACATTCATCTAGTTTGTGGCTGGACACTTGTGCGGGATCTCTCTACTTATTAACATCTTCTTTGTGTAAGCTGTGACGGTGGTGACAGTACATCCCACATTCATCTTGTTTGTGGCTGGACCCTTGTGTGGGATCTATCTACTTACTTATTAACATCTTCTTTGTGTCAGCTGTGACGGTGGTGACAGTACATCCCACATTCATCTAGTTTGTGGCTGGACCCTTGTGCGGGATCTCTATACTCATTAACATCTTCTTTGTGTAAGCTGTGACCGTGGTGACAGTACACTCCACATTCATCTTGTTTGTGGCTGGACCCTTGTGTGGGATCTATCTACTTACTTATTAACATCTTCTTTGTGTCAGCTGTGACGGTGGTGACAGTACACTCCACATTCATCTAGTTTGTGGCTGGACCCTTGTGTGGGATCTCTCTACTTATTAACATCTTCTTTGTGTCGGCTGTGACGGTGGTGACAGTAGACCTCGCATTCATCTCGTTTGTGGCTGGACCCTTTGCGGGATCTCTCTACTTATTAACATCTTCTTTGTGTCGGCTGTGACGGTGGTGAGAGTGCACCTCGCATTCATCTCGTTTGTGGCTGGACTCTTGAGCGGGACCTCTCTACTTGTTAAAATCTTTGTAGTGTCAGTTGTGAAAGTGGTATTTGTACATCCTACACCCATCTCATTTATTATATGTACACGGGAATGGAATCTCTATTGTTAATAATATCTCGTTTGAATTCGCTATGGCGGTTGTACAAGTACATCCCACATTCATCTTGAACAACCATACTTTCTTCTGATAACTGTCATATTCCGCAATGTACTCCTTTATTTGCCTTTAATGCACATAATAATTAAAAAAGATCCCAGGTAAAAAAAATTATAGCTGGAATGTGTTTTAATACACATTGTTTTATGTAGACCCGTTAGATTGGAGTATCTTTAGAAGCAATTTATTACAAAGTCCAATGTTTTATAATTACTAAACAATAAAAAGCTTAGATTATTTTCACTATCACCGTTTTGTAGCAAGTGTTGTCAGACATACTATACTAGTAAGGTGGAAAAAACTAAAATACGCCATAATTGTAAATGTTTAACATCTGTATATATAGAGAGATATTCAATGTGCATTAAAAAGGAATTGCATCAAATCATCTTGGTCTTCTTTTGAAGCAACATACCCTTATGAACATAATGACCTAGGTTTTAGTTCCATAACTAATATGTCAGTGGAAGAAGGATAATATTACATATTTTATTTATAGATAGTTTCCTTAACAGAAATCCCTTAACAGGTCACAAACGGAAATCTAAGAAGAATTGTTTCTAAATTTGAAGATTTATACTGACAGACGTGTCAAGGAAAGAACAAACTTTCATTGTCATGGGTGACTTCAAAATCGACATTTTAGATGTGAAAGCCCCGATGACAAAACGCTTCTCTGACATTTTGGGATCTTTCGGTCTTGTAATGGTCAATAGAGGAACCGACAAGAGTAACCGCCACTTCGGCGACAGCTATCGGTAATATATCATCACCAACATAACTGTAAGGTGTTATTGATCAACACAGCCATCTCGGACCATTATCAAAGGCCATAATCAAAGGCCACGATGTTAACACGGCATCCAAACAACAAAAAGACAATCAGAAACATGACGCCCACAAACATCGCGCTTCTAAACTCTCTGCTTTCGTGAGAGAGTTGTAAGTTTATAAATTTTGATGATCACCGTAGAACAGCAATTTGAATCTTTTAAAGAAAAGAAACGTTTAACTTTCACCTGGATGTGAGCTGCACCCTTAAAAATTAACACAACAAAAGCTGAGAACACGAAAGTGCGTATGGATTATCAAAGGTATATTAATTTCGCGAGAGAAATTGTTGTTTCTCTTCAGGAATTTCCAAGTACTCAGCAAACCTAAAATTTAAATTTTATTAAAAACTACAAACGATTTTACAGAAAGGTCATCAGAGATGCTAAAGCATATGACACCACAAAGCATTGCTCACGTAAAAATATGTTTCAAAAACCACTTGGGCCAATAATTAATAATAAAAAATGCACGTTCAGACAAAACGAATTGAAATACAGATTGGAAATGAACGTGTCAGTGATTCCACTATAGTCGCTGACGACGAATTCAAGAAATATTTTGCTTCAGTTGGAGGTGACCAAGGAATCAGTCCGCGTCAGACCCAGTCGTTCTTCCCATTAGTACGGAGCCCAGCAGTCTCTATGGTTTTGCTTCCGGTCACAGAGAAGAAAAATTGCCACAATACTAATAGATATTCCATCCAAAAAGTTGAATGATTTGAATTAGGTGTCATCGTGGCTTCTAAAACAGTGCTCAAATCATTTGTTGAAGCCACTCGAACACCTAATTAATCTCTCTTTTTGCTCTGGAACTTTTCCCTCCTCTCTCAAAACGACCCAATGTCACCCCAGTTTTTCAAAAAAGGCAGCCTGTGTGTGTTGCGTTTAAAAATTACCGCCCGATTTGATCTTGGTCTTTTTCAGCAAAGTTTTTTAAAAGGCCTTCTTAATTCGGATCGTGAATTTTTTGGAGAGTCACAAACTGCTATCAATAAAATCGGTTCGGATTCCGAAGTAGGAAGTCAGCATTAGACGCAGTCGTGTTGACTTGATAGTAGATGGACTTGAAGGTCAAAGAGACACACTTAGTGCGTTTCTAGACTTAAACGAAAAGCTTTTGACTGCATTGACCATTACACCTTGTCTTCAAACATGCAATCGGCGGAGGAGTGTCCTGAGCTGTGGAGTCCCTCAAGGTTCCATTACTCGGTACGCTTCTCTTCTTATTGTATGTCAATGACGTTGGCTCATTGCTTAATAAAGGGAAAATTGTCCAATATGCAGACGACACGCCTCTCTGTCTCAGCTCAAAATCAACCAAGCCCCGAACTGGGAAATTGTGACATTCACAGAGCCCAACAATACAATCTAGCACTTCAACGAGCTCAATCTTAAAACAAACTTATCAAAGTCAACTTTCATCAAATTTTGTTTCCAAAATACAGACTCAAATTAGAATCCAACAGTCATGTTGGATGAAACTGAAGTCGAAAACGTCATCTTGACTGAATTCCTTGGGATGTACCTCGATAGAGGGCTGACATGGAGTTCTCACTTCGACAATGTCTGTTCAAAACTGTCTTCAAGCATTTACGTTCTGAGGCAGCTTTACAAATACTGCCCAATTCAGGAACAGATGACTGCGTATTATGGAATAATCTACCCACATCTCTCGTACGGAGTGATCTTGTGGGGAGGTTGTGCAAACATACATTTTCATAGAATATTCATCCTGCAGAAAAAAGGAGATAGAATAATCGCAAAACTTCAAAAGAGAGTCATGCAGACCAGTATTCAAAAATCTGTAACGCTTCCCTGCCTCTATATTCTGGAAATATCTCGTTTTTCAAATCAAAATGCGATGTCATAAGAGGTAGTAACGTACACTCTTATGACACTAGAGGCGGGAATAACTACCGTACTGGAAGACAACGGACGGTGGCTTATGAACGATTGCCTTCGCAGGCAGGAGTTAGTTCGTTAACAAATTGCCAAATTCAATAAAAAATGCCACAATGCCTTAAGGCATTTAAAACTTGTCTGAAACCCGCGCTGATCTCTAAAACTTTTTATACCACAGGCGAGTTCATGGCAAACGATTGGGGGACCACCAAATTGGCTGACCATGTGATTAGAGTGGGAAAATTAGGTAATGAATGAGAATTTTGGTGAATGAAAAACTGTAAGTCTGAATGAGAGCCACTGTAATGATGAATGCAATATTTTAGCTTTTAAATGTCATGACGATTTCGATGCAATTCATATTGGCTTTTATGCAATAAAACATTGAATTGAAATATTGAATTGAAAAGCATTCAGAATTTATACATTTCCGATACGATACAGATGGAAGAGATGTCGTAAAACAGACGTGCATTCTATTGTGACGTCAAAGAGCTTTATAGCTTGAATGTTCAATGTTTGAGGCGTTTAGAGAGACTAAAGCATGGAGAACCTATTGTTTCTTACTTCACAGCAGATATACGACATGTAATGAACGAGACATCAATTCTACTATGACGCCAAGGAGCTGTACGCCTTCAAAGTTCAAAGCTTGAGGCATTTTGGGAAACTAAAGCAATTTGAACTTATAATTTCATAATATGCAACTGATATACGAGATGTAATAAAGCAAACATCGATTCTCCTATGGCGCTAAGGACCTGTACAGCTTCAAAGTTCAAAGTTTAAAGCACTTTGAGAGTCTAAAGCATGCTGAACTTAAAGTTTCCTAATACACAACTGATAGGTGAGATGTCATAAACAAAGGGATGGTTCTATTGTAACGCCAAGGAACTTTATGCTTCAAAGTTCAAAGCTTGAGGCATTTTTGGAGACTAAGTATGCTAAACGTATAATGTCCTAATACGCAGCAGATATACGAGATGTCATAAACCAGACATCTATTCTACTGTGACGCCAAGGAGCTTTATAGGTCCAAAGTTCAAAGTTAGAGACAGTTGGAGAGACTAAAGCAAGCTGAACTTATAGTCCTAATACGCAGCTGATATACGAGATGGCATAAACCAGACATCGATTGTACTGTGACGCCAAGGAGCTTTATAGGTCCAAAGTTCAAAGTTAGAGACAGTTGGAGAGACTAAAGCAAGCTGAACTTATAGTCCTAATACGCAGCTGATATACGAGATGTCATAAACCAGACATCGATTCTACTGTGACGCCAAGGAGCTTTATAGGTCCAAAGTTCAAAGTTAGAGACAGTTGGAGAGACTAAAGCAAGCTGAACTTATAGTCCTAATACGCAGCTGATATACGAGATGGCATAAACCAGACATCGATTGTACTGTGACGCCAAGGAGCTTTATAGGTCCAAAATTCAAAGTTAGAGACAGTTGGAGAGACTAAAGCAAGCTGAACTTATAGTCCTAATACGCAGCTGATATACGAGATGGCATAAACCAGACATCGATTGTACTGTGACGCCAAGGAGCTTTATAGGTCCAAAGTTCAAAGTTAGAGACAGTTGGAGAAACTAAAACAAGCTGAACCTACAGTCCTAATACGCAGAGGATATACGAGGTGTCATAAACCAGACATCGATTGTATTGTGACGCCAAGGAGCTTTATAGGTCCAAAGTTCAAAGTTAGAGACAGTTGGAGAGACTAAAGCAAGCTGAACTTATAGTCCTAATACGCAGCTGATATACGAGATGGCATAAACCAGACATCGATTCTACTGTGACGCCAAGGAGCTTTATAGCTTCTATGCTTAAAGTTTGGCGCATTCTAAGAGACTAAAGCATGCCGAAATTTGAGTTTCGTAATACTCAGAGGATATACGAGATGTTATAAACCAGACATCGATTCTACTGTGACGGCAAGGGGCTTTATAGCTTCTATGCTTAAAGTTTGGCGCATTCTAAGAGACTAAAGCATGCCGAAATTTGAGTTTCGTAATACTCAGAGGATATACGAGATGTTATAAACCAGACATCGATTTTATTGTAACGCCAAGAAACTTTATAGCTTCAAAGTTTGAGGCATTTTGAGAGACTAAAGCATGTCGAACTTATAGTTTCCTAATACGCAGCAGATAGGCTAGACGTCATAAACCAGACATCGATTCTATTCTAACACTAAGGAACTTTATAGGTTCAAAGTTTGGGACATTTTGAGAGACGAAAGTTTTAGAACTTAGAGAAGTAAACTAATAGTTGTAAAATCAATGGAATCTCAGCAAAACTGGTGTTATGGTATAATATAATTTCATACAAATGTGTAAAAAAATTCCGTTTTGTCTTTCAACCTATAGACTGGTGTAATGTTATAGATTGCATTATTCATGCCTAATGTATATACTTAGTTTCCATATGTATGTTTTAATTTAACCACTATTCTCGCCCTTTTCATATTTGATGAAATATATTATTTTAATTTTGAAATGTATATGAAAAGAACTGTACACTATTATACGTAGGGGATAAGTTAAATATGTCATTAACTCAACAGCTCATAATTACTTACATATTGTATATTGCATGAAATTCCTTTACTATAAAGTAAATGCCTTCTACCGTTTTCTGCATATCTTATCCCTCTGAGACTGCAGAGAGAGGAAGCATCGCGCTTTAGATTGGTCCCAGAAGGGAACTCATCACGGAGGTTTGTTACCGCACGTCGCCACGTCTTTTGTTACAGTAATTCTATTACCGCACATACCGCTTTCTGTGTTACAACAGAACTCTGGATGCTGTTACATTAGTATATAAAGATTCTAGTATCTTTTTGATTGTTAACCGTGTCTTACATAGACATGGTAACAATCAAAAACCATGAACTGTTCTCTCGCACACTCTAACCGCGTTATAAGATACTTTTAGCTTTCTGGAATGCTCAATACTGATCCTTCCTCCCTTACCTTTCCTTGTATGTTTAGGCCGCGTTAATGAGAGAAATATACAATGTGTTGTGATGCAGATGTGATCTACTATTTTAGAGTGGGTAAAAAAAAATAAATGTTTGGAAATTTTTGAAAATTGTGAAAAATATCATTACTGTTGCCAATCGTACTGAAAAAAATAATACAATATGTGTAACACTTCTTTTCTTTTAATGCCCTCAAGCAAACAACATTGGTGGCGAAACTGTTCTCATATGGTTGGACACTAGGTCTGTATATTAGTAAGCTATTCTATATTCAGTGTGTATGCTTTGTTCTGTTCTTATTTTGGCTGCCATAATGGCCGAGAGGTTGGTATACCTGCTAATTGGTGGCTTAATACTGTTACAGTTGGCGAAACTGTTCTCATACGGCTGGACTCTCGGCTTGCGTATGTGCAAGCTACTCCACTATATGCAGAGTGTGTCTGCTATTTGTTCCGTTCTTACTCTGACTGCCATGAGTGCCGAGAGGTTGGTATACCTGCTAATTGGTGGTTTAATACTGTTACAGTTGGCGAAACTGTTCTCATACGGCTGGACTCTAGGCCTGTGTATGTGCAAGTTACTCCACTATATGCAGAGTGTGTCTGCTATTTGCTCCGTTCTTACTCTGACTGCCATGAGTGTCGAGAGGTTGGTATACCTGCTAATTGGTGGTTTAATACTGTTACAGTTGGCGAAAACTGTTCTCATACGGCTGGACTCTAGGCCTGGGTATGTGCAAGTTACTCCACTATATGCAGAGTGTGTCTGCTATTTGCTCCGTTCTTACTCTGACTGCCATGAGTGTCGAGAGGTTGGTATACCTACTAATTGGTGGTTTAATACTGTTACAGTTGGCGAAACTGTTCTCATACTGCTGGACTCTAGGCCTGGGTATGTGCAAGTTACTCCACTATATGCAGAGTGTGTCTGCCTATTTGCTCCGTTCTTACTCTGACTGCCATGAGTGTCAATAAGTATACCTACTAATTGGTGGTTTAATACTGTTACAGTTGGCGAAACTGTTCTCATACGGCTGGGACTCTAGGCCTGTGTATGTCTAATTTACTCCACTATATGCAGAGTGTGTCTGCTATTTGCTCCGTTCTTACTCTGACTGCCATGAGTGCCGAGAGGTTGGTATACCTGCTAATTGGTGGTTTAATACTGTTACAGTTGGCGAAACTGTTCTCATACGGCTGGACTCTAGGCCTGTGTATGTGCAAGTTACTCCACTATATGCAGAGTGTGTCTGCTATTTGCTCCGTTCTTACTTTGACTGCCATGAGTGTCGAGAGGTTGGTATACCTGATAAAATATTATGTATAATAGTTATAAGTGAATTTCTTATAAAATATGAAACGGATTCGGGGTTCATAAAACTGTATTAAACATCCAATCACTGGAAAATGCTACCATAGCAACCATACTATGCCATTTATAACATGGTTTTATGTATTATCTTTAGACATATCTAGTCCAAACAGTAATGGAATTGTTAAGGAAAGTTTTAGCTAGATGTACACCATAGTGGTCAGAAAACAAGTTATTATTGAAATAAAACTAGTGTATTTAAATAAAACTGTAGATAATTTAATAAACAATAAAACCGATTAAATTATTCATAATCTGCGATGTTTATTCTAGTGCAGTAAATAAAATACTCATAATCTGTGATGATTATTCTAGTGCCGTAAATAAAATACAATATTTACTGATAGAGGTGGGTGTGTGCAGTAGCCTAGATCCATGTATAACGATGTAAACAATGAAAGGGTTATTATCTGCGTGTTCTCTACCTTTATAATAAGTATAAAATGAAATGTTTTTGCGTGCTGGGATACAATATAGTCTGTGTGTTTAATTCTAATATATATAAGTACAAAAATGTAATACTAAACTCTTCAAGATAATGTTTTGCTGATGATTCATTATTTAGACTTACACCTTTGGCCTAAACAGAACGAAGTGGGAGGTGAAGAAGTTTTGCTAGTTTCTGTACTATTTTTAGTTCACAACTTTATTGTCCCGACTTCTTTTAAGCAGTCTAGGAAAATTTTCTAAATTATATATCCCTAAACAAGTACCTTAAATTGTTATTTGTTGATTTTTCTAAAGAGCTCACATTATCTTTGTACTTCATACAAACACAAAAAGTCCCAAAATAAATACTTATGGGTTACAGTTCTAACAAAAACTTTATAGAGACAAGACACTATTCATCTCTAACACGGCCTAAAAATCAAAGCGGAGGCTCCAAAAAACAAAGTGAATGCTAAAAATCTCTTTAGTTATATTTACTAATTACTCTTTCAATGGCATAACCATTAAAAAATAGCCTAAAGTATTGTTAGCAAGAATATAAACTTATTTATGCCATAGAAATACTGAAAATGCAGTAAACAAAATCAACTTGTAACGATACTAAACTCATGTCATCGAACAAACAATAGCAATAGAATAAAGATACAAATTTAAGATCATGATATATCAAATGATAGTAATGTACTTAATTATATTATTGAACAAGCAAGGTAAATATCTTGTCGTAAAATAAAGTTCAACAGCATATACGAGGCTGCTATATATCTCAATACCTTACATGTTATGCAAACCCAATGTCTCTTGAAGAACCAAATTCCGAAGACAACTGAGGATCAAGTTTACAACACTTAAAACGCAAGGATAAAAAATTACCTGACTATGAAAGCAGCCACACATAGATAGTCACAAACAAGTTTCGTGTTCCTGCAAACCTTCCAAAGTCACTAAAAACTGAGGGAAGAGTTACACACAGGAGAGAGGGTAAATAATTACATAAGAATGGAGGTTTGCAAAATCACCGTTGTTGTATTCATATGGCACACAGCACGGCTTTCACCTCCAATCGAAAGGGTTGTAACAAGGTCTTTACATGGTTTGGACACTTGTGAATAACAGAGTAAATTACAGTTTGCAAAGTTTAGGGTCCCTTGGTAGAAGGAGGGAGAACGAGGGTTTAGAATACCCACATCAATAAACAGTTACAGCTCTTGAAATACAAAAGGGGTTATACGGCACAATACGTTTTAAACAAACGAGGACCCCGGTGGGAGCGAGGGGACAAAGGTCACACACCTCTATGTATGAAACCATTGCAAGACTCATAACGAGAATGAATACATGTCAGCAGAGAAACAGACCTGAAGGGGCGGTACGGCTTGTGGTTTCTCCGAACCAATAGGAGACGGGGTATTAAATCATACGACTGTCTGCTAACAGCTGACTAACTGGTCAGTAAATGTAAAGCAAACCGCGTCAAAACGGCTTTTTACAAAATTAACCTCTTGAGAGCCGATAATAAGCAACCACCTGTACAGGAGGGTTGAAGAGGTTGAGTTGGTCGTGGTTAGCTAAAGATTAACAAACCAACGACTAGTTTTGATCAATATTGCTTCTGTATCAGAGTTTGCCAGAATATTGACAATTTCCACGAAGAAGGCGTATGGAATTGTCTATAATCATAATGGGAATAAGAGGAAAATAAAATAGAAAAACTGAAATTCTCCACAAAAGAGGAGATTACCGAATAAATAAAATGTGTTTTTAGTGATCAGTGTAAATAATATCAGAAAGACCTCTTAGCTTAATGCAGGAAAGATTAGCTTTTGCTAAAGATGGCAAGTATGCCTAATTCTTTTTATCTCTGATGAAGCGATAATATTGCAAAATCTGATAGTATGACAACTTAGTTTAGAATTTCTTCGACATAGTACTAACATTAGAAATTAATCTAAAATAAAAAAAATCATTGACCAATTTTGGAAATCAGGTTGAATGTTGGTAACTTGATTAAAGGAGGTAATCTTTATCAATAAACCATACTGAACAGTAATTGTATACCTTTGTAGTGGAACAAAGTGGCATATTGAAAATAGGAAATCGCTACGTATTTCAAAGAAAATTTGTTCTCCGTCTTCAAGCAAGTTCTCCATCAGCAAGTTCCTCACGCAAATGACTAAAAGATTGGCAAAAGAGAAGTACTCTGCGATCATTAGGTATAGAACCTAATTGAACCAGGGAGAGGTCTTCAGAAAATAACAACCAAACCCTGAAAAATCTGCTTCAGACCGTTGTCAGAATCCTCTACCTGTCAGCCTTGCAAGTGATAAGATCTGGATTGTTCCAAAATTGCATACTTTAAAAACTTTAGCTCTGTTTTAGAAACCTTGAAAATGTAATATATCAAATTCTTCGTTGGCTCTGTGGAAGTAGAAGATCCTAAGCTAAGACTTGGTTTGTTCAAGTCAGACTATTAAATTGGATAAGGCCGATACGTGATTCTTAACAGAAAATGGCAGAGTAATTAATAACTGCGTTTTTAATTAATGCTATTATAGAAACATTTACATTTGTTTAAAAATAATTGTAACAATATTTTAGCTGAGAATTTCTGCAATAAAGTATTATGTCATATTATTACAATAATGTACACCTGAGGCGTAATGTGCGTGTGTTTATTCGTGTTGATGTTTTCCTGTACACGTATAATAACATAATTTTATTTCAGATAATTGAATTACGACGATAAGGGCAGTGTTGTTTCATCGTGTATTAATAAGTGTATTAACAGTGTTTGTACAGTTCGGTCTCTGAAAAAGCGTTGAATTGAAATATTATGGCTAAACAATACTAATTATGAAACGAAGTATTACAGCATGATTCATACATATATCAGTAGTTCATATCTTTATAAATTTCCGATATTTACGTTCATATTACACTGTTTACAGAGTGTAGTGTTATTTGAAATCGGGTAAAATATTATGAAATCCTGCTGTGTTGTTAGGTTTATTATAAACCTGCTGATATAATTTATCTCATTATAGAATTAAAGTACATAATACTAGAGTTAGTAGCGTATGGTTTCTAAAAGGGACAGTCTGCTTTGTTTGAAACCAGAACTTAAGTTTATTGTTTAGCAAGTACACGTCTTGAGGTGACTCCCAAACCACAACCAACGGCTGGATAAGCGGATTGTTTACAGCATCGATCGACGAACTTTTGCTCAAAGAGAAGTTACGCTCGCTTCGGGGTTTGGTATCTTGATAAAACCACCGCCAAAACACCATCAACCAAGGCCTTTAAACTCATCATGCATGTTAAAACTTTAATATTAACATCCTGTTGAATGTTCTTACCTCTGGTCTATCTTCTATGTTGATTAAGTTTCTCCTTGACCAATACTTCTCAATATTTGTGAACTGGAGAACACTGATTTGTGTTCACCTCATTTTCAACTTCCACTTATTGCAGCATTTGAAATCTGACGCAGTTACACATTTTACTCCTGGAATCTGTAGACCGCGTCCGTCCGATAGAGATCCAAAACAAGTTGGCAACGAAGAGAAACTCAAAACGAACATTTTGAATCGTTTCGACATCTGAGACACCCAGACTACAAAATTAAGTGTAATATAGATGGAGAAGTGTTCTCGTTACAAATTCAGGCGCACAATTGTGTGTAATATAATGTTTTGGACACAATCCAAAAACACTAAGCGGAAGGTAAAAATGAGCTGAACTCAAAAATCAGATTAAATTAACCCATCCCACCAGACCAATACTATGTCATACTACGTGTAGAAAACATAGATTTTTTAAATATTCACCACGTTTTTATACGATGATTTTCTACCGAATATCTAAAAAGATTTACAAAATATTAATTTAAACTCCAAAATATGACATGTTTTTTTTTAAAAATCAATCATATTTTACCTAAACTTTAATTCACCAATATGTTAGTTGACAATGTAACATATGGGACCCAATAGAATTTCTGCATCAGTTTTTAATATATTATACCCAACCCAACAGGTTTTCAAATGATTAATGGCACATATAGTTTAAATCATTTAAAGTGCTCAGCACTCCATGAAGAATGATGAGCACCTTAAAGTTTGAGTAAATAATACGATCCGACTTACATCAATAAGCATATTCTTATTAGGCTTAGCCTATTTACTCAAGTCTACCTTCTTAAAATCCACATTATTAATTGGCAGCGTGTTAGAGCAACCTATCCCTCGAGGGCCGGAAGAATGTAACTTCTGTCCGTATGTCCGTAAGGTATTTCCTTTCCGAAAACTAAGTAGCCAATACACTTGACGACATTTTCATGAAGCTTCATTCTCATGTAGACTACGCAGAATCGATTTTGATGTATGACACTCTATTGGATTTGGTTGAGCGTAAGCAAACATTTTTATACAGGTCTATAGGTAATCATTATGACAACGATAACATAAATTGGTATTAAAAAATCAAATATAAGAATATGATATTTGACACATGGCACACTGTCATGTAGCCTGACTATGTTTGTAACTTGGTGCCTAGCGTAGTGTAAACGAATAGTGTAGGCTTTTATTATTAAATTACTGCCATGAAACATTATTTAATAAACAAAAATGCGAATTTATTATATACCAATCTCCATCGAGAAAGATTTCCCCTGTAAACCTTAAAATTTGTATAAAATTTCATTTCTACATATTGAAGTATGAATTCTAGGAAGCTGCATTTCCTACCAGGAAAGTTTGCTTAGCGTCATGAAGCATCACACAGTAAACCGACAATTTCATTTTTCACACATCTGTTAGAAGTTTAAGGGGAATACTTACTGAAAGTCTTTTAAAGTGAAGGGTGTTCAAAATGTTCACCATCGGTCGTCTGGCAACGTGCTAACCGGTTATAAAAGCCGGCTTCGTGCATTTTGTATGTATTCTCGTGGAATAGCTTGAGCTTCATGTGATATCCTATGTCTGAGTTCGTTTCAGATCTGTAGGCTGAGTTCGATACACTTGATGTAGCCCCATAGGAAGTAGTCAAGCGGAGTTAGGTCAGGGGAACGAGCCGGCCAATCAATCGCACCACGTCTGTTTCCAATCCACCGGTGTATTAGCTAACACCTACGGTATTAGTCTATTTCTTAAACATTTTTTAAGTCTTCGTGCAACAGCGATTTCTTCCGACTGGATCAACCTTTTGAAGTCCGGTTTGCGGCATTGTTTTCAGTTCAAGTATAAATTAAAAATGATGTACAACTCAACATAGGCTGTCATTGAAGATTTTGTTATAACCCCCGTCGGGCCGTCTCCCAAAGGTGAAATTTGACCACCATGTACACAGAAAAGCAGCTTACAATTTCCAGTAACGGTATACCAAATTTTTGTTGCGATATCTCTTGTCGCTTAAAAGTTATAAAGTCGTCCTAAGACTTAATGGTCACCCTGTATATTATTTTACCTAGCCGTAAGGGGTAACTAACTGAACAAACATTTTTTTTTCAATTTCAGAATAAACATTTTAATAAAAGCATGAAATTGATTTATTCTGTACTTTTCAATAGCCATCTCTGGAAACGCGAATGTACGAGTACGGCATTATTTTCCTGAAAACTTTAACCACTACAATAAACAATGAAGGCCAAAATATGTTCACTTTAAATAATATTATGAACAACAAATACCTAATTTCTTGGGTCTGGATAACACCAAAACTTTTTACCTTAAATTAATTTATAAAATTAGAATTTACCGTGAAATTATTCGTGTTTTAATTTTTTATTAGTACTGACCATTTTAATAACTAGTTATTGTTCCCATAAAATGACTTAACTCCTGCAAGAGAAAATACAAATCCACATAGACAACATTATGTAATTATTTATAAAATATTCTACTCGTATCAACTCATATTGTGATCCTCATGAACCTTTTACACTTGTCACTCCACATTACCGAACATCCCTCCGAATAAACGTCAGATCCACTTTATTCACAGTTGCAAGTTATTCCAGTTTTTAAAACTGATAATTCCTTACAAAAACGTTACTTTATCCTTTTATTTGTACACACCTCAAATCTAAATTAAAATGTAAATGTTCCATTTATATTTTTACAAAATCCTTAACAATCGGAAGACTATCACGTCTACAACAAATTACGTGTAGTCTCGCAAAAAAATTGGGGCACAATAGAAAAGGAAAACCAGATTCAGAGGGTTTATTTTACTTTGAATATGCAAAGTTTGGTATAATATATTTTAGTTCTAAAACATTCTTTACAGTCTAAACTAGAAAATGTACAAAAGATTTTTACTTTAATTAGTTTTATTAAAATTAAATGCATTTATATTAAAACACTTGGACGTTATTTTCCATTACATTAATCGTTATCTTCCGTGATCTTTATCACTTGTGTACTAAAACTTCCTTATCGACTGATGATCACTTACAAGTAAACAGAACTAACTATTAACAAACAGGACCCACAACCCATTTATATCACATTAATCGTTATCTTTGTGACATTTATCACTTGTGTACTAAAACTTCCTTATCGACTGATGATCACTTACAAGTAAACAGAACTAACTATTAACAAACAGGACCCACAACCCATTTATATCACATTAATCGCTATCTTTGTGACATTTATCACTTGTGTACTAAAACTTCCTAATCGGCCGATGATAGCTTACAAGTAAACAGATCTAATTATTAATAAAGAGTACCCACAACCCATTTTCTAAGTGTATTACTGGGTCCCACAATTCGCCAATACTCGTTCCGCTGTCATTACTATCGAGGTCAACAGAGTTCCATAAATATTTTAGCATATAAAATTTAATTGTCTAAAAGGAATTATCCAAACTTCCTCTATCTTTATAGTACCATTTCCATTGTTAAAACTTATTCGGTTATCAAAGTTCTAATAATTTATTTTAAAATAACATATATTATAATGAACATCCTTTTTAATTTTAAATATGGTCCAAAATAACATAATTCTTATATATAAAACATTGCTTTCTTTTCTTCATACTCGTAAATAAACATTTGTCAAACAATACTACCAACATTCGGCCTATGTGTTTGTTTAAACTGTTTTACGTTTTTTTAATTACTACTGCATTGAAGGAAACCTCATACGAAATACAGAGTGTCGCATATGTCAGTTTCCCCATAAATTGGGATTATTTCTTTCGATAGGTTGGTAACAATGTTAAGTTAGCAGCAACTCGGAGGAAGTTCATTCTTGTCTGTTACAGTGGATATTGTAAAGTCACGCTCTTTGCATCTGTTATTTGCTTGTGTGTGTTTTTAAAATGTTTACAACCCCAAAACGAGTTTACATCCTTCAGTTGTGGTGGAAGCATAATATAACATTCTGCTATAATAATGGAGGATTAAGTGGTAAATATCCAGGTGTCGCGATACCCACTCGATAGTATATGCGGAAGTTAGATAAGAAATTTGAAAAACACAAGTGTGGTCATCCACGATCAATTTTCAACGAAGAAAACCTGCAAACAGTTGCTCAAGCTTTTGTAGCCAGTTCCAGTAAATCGACCCGTAAGGCATCTGCTGAACTAGAAATATCAGGAAGAAGCGGGCAGAGAATGTTAAAGCAATTCAAATTTAAGCCATACCATCCATCTTTACTCCAAGCGATTCACGAGGATGATTCCGATAGGCGATTGGAATTATGTGAGACAATAACAATCCGCTCAGAGGATGTACAAATTTCATGCGATCAATTTTGTGGTGTGATGAGGCATGTTTCAAACTAAACGGACGCGTTAATCGGGATAACTGAGTATACTGGTCAGATGTAAATCCTCATAACGTAATCCAAGCAGAACTCAATGTGCCTGATGTTATGGTATGGGGAGGTATTTCGAGTACTGCACTGATTGGGCCTCATTTTCTTCACGGAAATGTTTAACTCAGAAAGTTGCTTACGGTTGCTGCAAGAAGTAGTAGTTCCCGAGCTTATAAACAATCCTGTTTTCAATATTCACTCGCTCCCTGGCAACAAGATTGTGCTCCAGCACATTTGTGTATCCAAGTTCGAGATTATTCTAAATAGTACATTTAATGGATAGATTGGTACAATCGATTGGCCTGCGCGCTCGCCAGACCTGGCCCAATGTAGTTTTAACTGTGGGGTATTATAAAGGAGACTGTGTATGCTTCAAAACCACAGCATATTGACGAACTCAGAAACTTAATTAGTAATGCATTTGAACTTGTTAATAACGATAAACATTTGCTGGTAAAAATTTGTGATTCTGTTGTCAGTCGTTGTATGAAGTGTATACAAAATTAATTTCGAAAAACTGATATAACATTGTATGGTAATATGTAATTAATTTCACATAATTAATTTTTTTTCTTGCCTAAAAGGGGTTTTTCAATGATCCTAAGATTCTCTTCTAAGGAAACTGACATATGCGCCACTATGTATATAAATATATCTCCCACTATACTCTCCTTCAAAACAAAAAACATATGGTTGAGGATTTATTTACAGCCCTCAACTTCACACTAATTAATTACCTAGAAACTTCTACGAATTATTTCAAGTTTAAAATTCTCTCACTCTTAAAACATTTGTTGACTAATAAACTCCAAGCCAGAGTCATGAAACACGTCAAAAATAATAACGTATCACTTTAAAGGCCTTAATAAACTATGGGCGTTGGGAATTAAAGTTCATGGGTCCTTTATCCGAGGCATAACAGTTCATTACTTCCTTTCACACGGTTACATTACGTTTATATTAATATACTTCGAGTTATTTTCTACATACACAGCCCCATTCTTCAGTGCATCTACAAGATTACAATTAAAGTAAAACCATCCCTTGTCAAAGTGCCTAAAATAAATGTCAAATTAAAATTTTCGAAATAAAAATTATTTATATTTTAGTATTTATTATTATTTATTCCTCATTCAAAATTAATTTTTAAAGTATTTCACTTTTCTTGATTTCCCTCTAAAATTTAAAAGTTGAATACATACATTTTGTAATAACCAACAATTTTGTACATTAAAACATCTAAAATTTACTATAGACATATCTTCACATTATTATTATATCCATATTTTATAATACACACACCCGTTAATACACTATAGTCCTGACAGGAACACAAACCGTACACGCCACGGAATTTCTGGTTTTTGCATGTCTCTTCATTTTAACACTAACAACGGGCAACATAAACAAACACTGAAGTCCTCAAAACTTTCTCAAAAACTACAGCAGTATTCTAACTTTTACCAAACATAGAGTTAAATTTAAAAAAATTAAAGCAAAGTTTGTTTAAAAATTTAACTACTTGATATTTTGAAATAAATTCAACATCTGAATTTCGATAAAAAAAGTTGTGGCGAAGAATATGAAAATGATCTGTTTACATCGTTTTAACATAAGAACATTCAGAAAATGTGTTCTTATTGTGTCATTAGGGGCATAATTGAGTTAACTTCTATGTGAAGTAACCGAGATTTAAATCTTTTCAGACGAACTTGACTAGCGATTCCATGCATCAATTCTTTGATAACGTCAGGTTTCAAACGCTACACTAAGAGAAAGTTGATCTGGATCTATACACATCATTCGCGTCTATTCAACCTTACCCTCCATAACTAAGTTATGTATAGAAATTCTATATATTGTCCTATTACCTTTTAATCAAAATAATACATGTACTTTTATAAACATTTTGTTTGTTCTGCAAAATAAAAATTAGTTACTCGTTAAACTAAATAAAACCATCACCTAGTTCTCTAAAATGTTTAATATGTTTGAAAACTAAAACTGTATATCTTAATTTGTTCTTTAAAACTTAGAAACGTGAAATCCTCTCAATAACAAAAATGTTGAACTTAAACTTTCATTTTATTTGTGTCATAAGGTCGTTATTCATCCTCGAACTAACATTAATATTTAAGATTTTGTTATTACGTTAAGTTCTTACAAGTTCTTACAAAATTATATGGCATGTTACAATTGAAAAATACAAACGATTAAAACGTTCAGGAAATGTTAGTGTAATGATGCTCAATTCACCAGACTTTAGCTACATTCCCAGTATATGTTCCGGGACTATATTTTATTATGATGTAAATAATTGAAAATTTTCACAATAATTATCAAATTCCATTCATAATTCACACTTATCTCAGTAAACGTATATTCCTTCTAATATCTCTTTTTTATATTTGTAAATTTATATTTATACATTCCAACGGAATCTCCTCAAATTTAAAAAGGGAAGACCAAGTCCACTGCATGTCTGTCCGTATACCGCGCGGCAGACCAAGTCCACTGCATGTCTGTCCGTATACCGCGCGGCAGACCAAGTACACTGCATGTCTGTCCGTATACCGCGCGGCAGACCAAGTACACTGCATGTCTGTCCGTATACCGCGCGGCAGACCAAGTACACTGCATGTCTGTCCGTATACCGCGCGGCAGACCAAGTACACTGCATGTCTGTCCGTATACCGCGCGGCAGACCAAGTACATTGCATGTCTGTCCGTATACCGCGCGGCAGACCAAGTCCACTGCATGTCTGTCCGTATGCCGCGCTACATGCACGGGATCTGTCAAATTACTTCTAAAGAAATCCTATCAACATTTTATTTGAATTTAATAAAACATAAATTTAATAATTTATTTTAATAAAACTTAAATTTAATACTTTATTTTAAACTCCTACTTCCAGTTAAAATGGAACGCAGTGCCTCCGTCACTATGGTTATCAATTATAAAACAGCTGCAGTCATATCTTGTTTAGTTTACCGTCTACTTGTGTTTTATACATAAAAAGATTAAATAAAAGTTATAAATTCTAAAATTGTTTATTCCTAAAATAAAACTTTTTTGAAAATTTTTACAAGCTAATTATATCACGTTTCACCATGGTGGGTTTGCAAAGATTCAAACTGTATTAACTCAAGGGATATTTTATTAAGGTTTAATAGACAACATTAATGACCTGGTAGAAAATATTACATTAGCTATAATTATGAAAATTAAAAACGAATTCCTATTGCAGATATATGGAATACAGTGTATATGCGTTTGTGTAAATATTTTTTAAGTACTCAATTGTTTGGCTTTATTTAATGTATTGGATGTTTTTAGTTCACCTACTGACGAGGTTACTTAGTGAAGTGAATAGTTTACTTAGTTTATTTTACTTACTCGTATTAATGTAAAGTGTACTTTGGTTCAGTTAAATAAATAAGTGCTGACACTGCAGCGGACCGCTAGGTTATAAGTAATATTTAGACTGTTTGAAGTAAGAAGTTCTTGTTTATTTTCATTGTGCTAGTCACCTTTACTTGATGCGGTGACTAGTCATTCCAAGTTTTTTTACATATGTTTTACCTTTGTTATTTGATGATGGAATAAATACATTCTTATTCTTATTCTTATTCTTATTCTTAATAGGGTTAATGAAATATGGATTACCTTTAGATAAACATTTTGATACCAAGTTAATTTCGTTTCGACCATCAATAACCGAGTAATAAAGGTTTTCTTGAGCGCAATCCATCACTTAAAATCCACCATTCGAGTTATCCATGTTGTTTAACTGTTGATATAATCTGGCTGTTGCTTTTCTACACTCTACACTACATGTGAATTTTTTAGATGCAGCTTTTAAAAGTAACAATTAACTAAAATTTAATTAGTGAAAATTTAACTTAATTAATATTCTTTGGTAAATATTAAGTATATTTAGTTTAAAAATAGCAACAGATTCATTTTGTTTGTGTGGTTTTCAAAAAAAACTTTACTCATTTGAAGTAATAAAAATTAATAACAAATATTTATGTAAGCCAACGAATCTTATTTTTTTAAAGTAGTAATTTGATTTCAATACATACGGAGAATTTAAAGATAAATTTGGCAATACAACGTGTAACTAATACAAAATTCGTTGCAATTGTTTCTGTTCAAAATGACAACAATGAATAGTAATCTCTTCTGTTGAATTCTACGAACAACTGATAAATCAGCATTTAAATTGCATCATCAGCATTTATAACTCGATTTAAGTGAGGGATAGTGTTTTGGTGAAACTTGTGTTATTAAATAATTATATGAAGAGAGGAAATATAATTATTATATTTCATTGTTCACCTAAAATTAACCATATTTCACTATTCACATATATTGTTAGCAAAATATTTAATTTGTAAATAATTAATTACAGTTTAAAATATTATATAGGTGCCATTTAAAAAACTAATTTATTTTTCAAATCAGGACTTGTTTAGACATGACAAATAAAATGGAGAAGTTGATCCCGTAATAAATTAATACCCTGTATACGCTATGCAACTTTCGGAAACCAGCATTATTTATAACACAAAAACACTCTTTTTCAACTTAGTTGTGCTTTCCTCTATCATCAAGAAGGTGTCCTGGTAACTCTAGCTCTCCTAATGTTGCTGCTCTGAGATCCCTGTATCACCCCCGATTATACGAGGGAACTCCATAGTCGGTTTCTAGAGGTACAAAATTGGATAGTTCACAAACAGTTATGACGACCCCTACATAGTTCCCCAGTACATCAAGAATAGTTGGTATCCTGGTACCTCATCCATTTCTTCTATTGTTTATCTTCTGAGATCCGTGTATCACTTCTGATTATACGAGGAACTCCATAGTCGGTTTCTAGAGGTACAAAAATTGGTAGTTCACAAACAGTTGTGACGACCCCTACATAGTTCCCCAGTACATCAAGAATAGTTGGTATCCTGGTACCTCCATTTCTTCTATTGTTTATCTTCTGAGATCAGTGTATCACTTCTGATTATACGAGGAACTCCATAGTCGGTTTCTAGAGGTACAAAATTGATAGTTCACAAACAGTTGTGACGACCCTTACATAGTTCCCCAGTACATCAAGAATAGTTGGTATCCTGGTACCTCCATTTCTTCTATTGTTTATCTTCCGAGATCCGTGTATCACTTCTGATTATACGAGGAACTCCATAGTCGGTTTCTAGAGGTACAAAATTGGTAGTTCACAAACAGTTGTGACGACCCCTACATAGTTCACCCAGTACATCAAGAATAGTTGGTATCCTGGTACCTCCGTTTTTCTTCTATTGTTTATCTTCGGAGATCCGTGTATCATTTCTGATTATACGAGGAACTCCATAGTCGTTTCTAGAGGTACAAAATTGGTAGTTCACAAACAGTTGTGACGACCCCTACATAGTTCCCCCAGTACATCAAGAATATTTGATATCCTGGTACCTCCATATCTTCTATTGTTTAGGTTCTGAGATCTTTGTATCACCCCCGATTATACGAGGAACTCCATAGTCGGTTTTCTAGAGTACAAAATTGGTAGTTCACAACAGTTGTGACGACCCCTACATAGTTCCCCAGTACATCAAGAATAGTTGGTATCCTGGTACCTCCGTTTCTTCTATTGTTTATCTTCAGAGATCCGTGTTCATTTTCTGATTAACGAGGAACTCCATAGTCGGTTTCTAGAGGTACAAAATTGGTAGTTCACAAACAGTTGTGACGACCCCCTTCATAGTTCCCCAGTACATCAAGAATAGTTGGTATCCTGGTACCTCCATTTCTTCTATTGTTTATCTTCTGAGATCCGTGTATCACTTCTGATTATACGAGGAACTCCATAGTCGGTTTCTAGAGGTACAAAATTGGTAGTTCACAAACAGTTGTGACGACCCCTACATAGTTCCCCAGTACATCAAGAATAGTTGGTATCCTGGTACCTCCGTTTCTTCTATTGTTTATCTTCTGAGATCCGTGTATCACTTCTGATTATACGAGGAACTCCATAGTCGGTTTCTAGAGGTACAAAATTGGTAGTTCACAAACAGTTGTGACGACCCCTACATAGTTCCCCAGTACATCAAGAATAGTTGGTATCCTGGTACCTCCGTTTCTTCTATTGTTTATCTTCTGAGATCCGTGTATCACTTCTGATTATACGAGGAACTCCATAGTCGGTTTCTAGAGGTACAAAATTGGTAGTTCACAAACAGTTGTGACGACCCCTACATAGTTCCCCAGTACATCAAGAATAGTTGGTATCCTGGTACCTCCGTTTCTTCTATTGTTTATCTTCTGAGATCCGTGTATCACTTCTGATTATACGAGGAACTCCATAGTCGGTTTCTAGAGGTACAAAATTGGTAGTTCACAAACAGTTGTGACGACCCCTACATAGTTCCCCAGTACATCAAGAATAGTTGGTATCCTGGTACCTCCGTTTCTTCTTCTATTGTTTATCTTCTGAGATCCGTGTATCACTTCTGATTATACGAGGAACTCCATAGTCGGTTTCTAGAGGTACAAAATTGGTAGTTCACAAACAGTTGTGACGACCCCTACATAGTTTCCCCAGTACATCAAGAATAGTTGGTATCCTGGTACCTCCATTTCTTCTATTGTTTATCTTCTGAGATCCGTGTATCACTTCTGATTATACGAGGAACTCCATAGTCGGTTTCTAGAGGTACAAAATTGGTAGTTCACAAACAGTTGTGACGACCCCTACATAGTTCCCCAGTACATCAAGAATAGTTGGTATCCTGGTACCTCCGTTTCTTCTATTGTTTATCTTCTGAGATCCGTGTATCACTTCTGATTATACGAGGAACTCCATAGTCGGTTTCTAGAGGTACAAAATTGGTAGTTCACAAACAGTTGTGACGACCCCTACATAGTTCCCCAGTACATCAAAAATATTTGATATCCTGGTACCTCCATATCTTCTATTGTTTTGGTTCTGAGATCTTTGTATCACCCCCCGATTATACGAGGAACTCCATAGTCGGTTTCTAGAGGTACAAAATTGGTAGTTCACAAACAGTTGTGACGAACCCCTACATAGTTCCCCAGTACATCAAGAATAGTTTGGTATCCTGGTACCTCCGTTTCTTCTATTGTTTTATCTTCTGAGATCCGTGTATCATTTCTGATTATACGAGGAACTCCATAGTCGGTTTCTAGAGGTACAAAATTGGTAGTTCACAAACAGTTGTGACGACCCCTACATAGTTCCCCAGTACATCAAGAATAGTTGGTATCCTGGTACCTCCGTTTCTTCTATTGTTTATCTTCCCAGATCCGTGTATCACTTCTGATTATACGAGGAACTCCATAGTCGGTTTCTAGAGGTACAAAATTTGGTAGTTCACAAACAGTTGTGACGACCCCTACATAGTTCCCCAGTACATCAAGAATAGTTTGGTATCCTGGTACCTCCGTTTCTTCTATTGTTTATCTTCTGAGATCCGTGTATCACTCTGATTATACGAGGAACTCCATAGTCGGTTTCTAGAGGTACAAAATTGGTAGTTCACAAACAGTTGTGACGACCCCTACATAGTTCCCCAGTACATCAAGAATAGTTGGTATCCTGGTACCTCCGTTTCTTCTATTGTTTATCTTCTGAGATCCGTGTATCACTTCTGATTATACGAGGAACTCCATAGTCGGTTTCTAGAGGTACAAAATTGGTAGTTCACAAACAGTTGTGACGACCCCTACATAGTTCCCCAGTACATCAAGAATAGTTGGTATCCTGGTACCTCCGTTTCTTCTATTGTTTATCTTCTGAGATCCGTGTATCACTTCTGATTATACGAGGAACTCCATAGTCGGTTTCTAGAGGTACAAAATTGGTAGTTCACAAACAGTTGTGACGACCCGTACATAGTTCCCCAGTACATCAAGAATAGTTGGTATCCTGGTACCGGTACCTCCGTTTCTTCTATTGTTTAGGTTCTGAGATCTTTGTATCATTTCTGATTATACGAGGAACTCCACAGTCGGTTTCTAGAGGTACAAAATTGGATAGTTCACAAAACAGTTGTGACGACCCCGTACATAGTTCCCCAGTACATCAAGAATAGTTGGTATCCTGGTACCTCCGTTTCTTCTATTGTTTATCTTCTGAGATCCGTGTATCACTCCCTGATTATACGAGGAACTCCATAGTCGGTTTCTAGAGGTACATAATTGATAGTTCACAAACAGTTATGATGGCCCCCTACATAGTTCCCCAGTACATCAAAAATATTCGGTATCCTGGTACGTACAATTCTTCTAATGTTTTGGTTCTGAGATCCTTGTATCACTCCTGATTATACAAGGAACTACTTAGACAGTATCTCGAATTATAAAATTGCTACTTCACATACATTAGTTGTAACAGCGTCTACATAGTTCTCCAGTACATCAAGAATATTTGGTATCCTAGTACGTACAATTCTTCTATTGTTTAGGCTCAGAGATTCTTGTATCACTTGTGATTATACAAAAACATACTTAGACAGTATCTCGAATTATATAATTGCTAGTTCACAAATATTTGTTGTAACAGCATCTTCATAGTTCCCTAGTACATCAAGAAAATTTGGTATTTTGGAATCTCCAATTCTTCCAGTGGTTCGCCTTTTAGATCATTGTATCACTCTTGATTATACAAGGAACTACTTAGATAGTATCTGGAGTTATTTAATTGATATTTCACAAACATTATTGTGACGGCCCCTACACGGTTCTCTAGTGCATCAAAATTATTCGGTTTCCTGGTACCTACAGTTCTCCTAATGTAGCTACCGTTTTATTCCTATATCACCACAGTTTTATACAGCGAACTCCATATTCGGCATCTCGAATTACGTATTTATAGTTTAAAAACATTGGTTATTGAAATAACTGGATTATAGGGAAAGAAAAGACTGTTATACGAAAGCTTGAGTGTCGGATTACTTTGAAAACATTTGCGTGACGTTATCGTCACCGTTGAGACATCAACATCTTCTTACTGTGAAATATTATTCTCAACCCTTCAGGGTAAAATCATTTATCTTCCATATATCTTCGTTCACTCACAGTATAAGAGAGAAAGAAATTAGAACCCTTATTCAAAATTGAGAAAATGTAATCTACTCATAGTTTTCTTTTACAAGTGTGTTAATAATAAGTTCGGGAATAGGAATTTATATATAGATAATTAAAATTCCAAGTCAAATTTGTTATTTTTTTAAAACTTTTATCTAAAGCCTCGTTTTTCAGTCATGGACACAAAATTAATACATGCGTACTATATTTGAAAAAATCTTTGAACACAAGATATATATATATATATATATATATATATATATATATATATATATATATATATATATATTGTAGAATTTCTCCTTTTCTTTTGGGCGAAATTGCACGGTAACACTTTGATCTAATGCACTGGATTCATATTACATTTTTTTGTTTTTGTTTTTTTTTTTAAAGGAGAAGCCGATCCCCTTTTAAGCCTTATTCTGCCCGTCCTCATGGGCCACTGGCCTGTGCGAGGATCTTATTTCATGGTTTAAACTTGTAACAAAATTGTGACCAGATAGTTACTTGTTACTTGACATAGTTATTAGACATAGGAGTTGTTGATTACTAGTTCCTCAAATGTGTTCGTTTTCAGAAATGTTACTTCTTTAGAAGTTTTCATTTAGTTTTACATTGTTACTTTTGATTCCTTACTTGATTTGACTTTGGTATGAGACAGATTAGTGTTCGTTTTCAGAAATGTTATTTCTTTTAAACGTTTTCATTTAGTTTTACATTGTTACTTTTGACCCCTTACTTGATTTGACTTTGATATGATTGTTAAAGATTGCATACCTTTTTTAGGTAGATTTCTTAGAACTTTGATATTATAAATTTGTGATTGCCAGGTCCGGAAGGTTAATCTTTTTTTACTGTTGTTTGAAAATAATTATTTAACTATAGAATGTCAAGATAAATGCTAGGTTTGAATTAAATTATATATATATTTTTATTTATTAACGTTTTTGGAATGTTACCATGGCTTCGTAAGATCAAATAGTAGCTGAGTTTTAACTGTATACCTAGAATCTTTTGTTTTTCTTAGTATAAACTTAGTTAACCTAAGACATAAACACTGATATCGTTTTTAAAACAATTCTTAACGGTGAAAAAGCATTTATATCATAGTCACAATAAAATCGAAAGTGCATTACGATTCCTTAAGGATGTAGATACAGGACAAAGTCAGGAATCCCAGCTCCCTGAGAGTATTATTTCTTGAATCTCCCAGTGAATTTTGAAGTAATTCGGATATCTCTCTTTTGGCTTCCAAAGAGCTGGACATATATAAATACAGTGTAAAAAATTAGTCCGTTTGGAAAATGCATTAAAAGCATTGGCTGAATATTATTTGCCAACGTCAATCTCTGTTGTAAAACACTTACCAAATTCCATCCCTCATGTAATACGTACGCTCTTGTAAAATATCAAGTGAATCCTACAATACTAAAATACGTATTTTCCAAATGTTTGTCGGCTGATCGGAGGTACCTGCTTCACAACAATGATACAATGATTCCCAGTGGATATTTCACACGTACAACCAAAAGAAGGGAAGTAGAAATCATTCCATCCTACAAACCGCGCCCCTGCCTAGAAATAAAGTTTTTTAATATTCAAAGTAGCAGTTACCCGCGCTTTTGCACGTAATTTCGTACATTTTATAAATATTATTTATTTATAAAATGTACGAAATTACATTTTATAAATACATAATATTTATAAAATGTACGAAATAGTCCTTTTATTTAAGACTTCTAAACACAAGTGAAATAGTTAATGATATTGATTGACGATCAAACACTTGAGTTAGTGATACAAAAATATATATCAACGTCCTGATAAATTTTATATTTAAGGTTATAAAGCAGTATTTTGAGGCCCTGAAATCGAAGAGTGAAATATTTGTTACCAGTAAAATTAAAAGATCTTCAATTTATCTCCACTATTCCATAAACTTTTGACTGAATAACTCCAATGATTTCAAGTTTTTCCGTTAATGTACTTATGATGTAATAAATCGTGAGGCTCTGTAAGATTTTGAAACGGAATTAGGAATATTTTACTTACATAATATTCCAATGCTCACGGATGCTAAGCGAAATTCAGGCATCACTAAACTACCAAAGAATAAGCCTTTGAAGTGTTTGAAACATATATACTCGAACATGGACCGTGCAAAAAGTTGTCCGTTTGGAAAATGCATTAAAGTGCTGGCTAAACATTGTTTGTCAACGCCAACCGACTGTGGCAACAAATTGAATGCTATTGTGGAAAAAGGTTTCGAAAATACACAAACGTGGCATTGTTGGACTTGATTGTAACGTATAGACTGAATACTATAAAGTGCATTTTCTGATAGAGAAAATGTGATATGCAGCTGTGTGAGCTAACGCTTCATCGGCTCTATTACAACTCGGTAGCTCGTATTGTAATTTATCTCGACATATATATCCTTTTTGCTTCAATAGTATAATCGATATAACTCTTTAGAATGGCATATGTTATTTAATACGTATTTGCTTTAGACGCTTGATAGTTTTATTAATTAATAACATTAGCATATTAATCAATTCCAGAACATTCACAATTAACAATTAGACAAAAATTTCACAAGCATTAAATTAGAAAGTAAATTATTGAATCCACGAGAGTTAAGAAATTTTACAATAAGAGTTATTATGTGATTAATTCTAAAGTTGCGAATAAGTAATTAGAGTGTGTATTATAATCACACTCTTACTTCAAGGTAGTCACAGTATACTATTAATACTACTCTACGAGGTTATTAATGGTACAACAACTTATATTAAAAGGCATTGGGAGAGCCAGGATAGAAAGTTGCACTTTCAAAAGCAACTTTTTTATTCCTTAAGAATTTTCTTATGTTCCATCAGAAACAATCACACGGTTTCTTATTATCATGTTTATACATAATTTCAAATTATTGAAACTGATGAATTTCAAATTGGGAGTTGGAAATGTTTTTTCAATTTAAAGCTCCTATAGCATTTATATGTAAAACTACATAAAGGTTATTTATGAGTAAATATTATATATTGTTTTCTTTTTATTTGACACTAAACTAGGGGAAACTACTAAAACTAGACCCCCATAAAAACCACTTCCCACTTAGCAAATTATAAAGTAGCCCGTAAAGTTTGACAGGAATATTCTAATGATACAACCCGAGCCTTCCTATGTGCAGATCGCATTGGAGATGTATTAGTGTATTTCAAAAAAAAAAAAAATTTTTTTTAAAAAAAAAAAACCAAAAGTTTTTTTTTTAAAAATTTAATTTTTTTGGGAAGAAAAAAAAATTATTTTAACCCCCTTTTTTGAAAAAAAAATTTTTTTTCCCCTTTTTTGAAATTTTTTTTTTTTTTTTAAAAATTTTTTTTAAAAAAATTTTTTTAAAAAAAATTTTGGGAAAAAAAAAAAATTTTTAAATTAAAAAACAAAAATTTTTTTTAAAAAAAAATTTTAAAAAAAAAAAAAAAATTTTTTTTTAAAAAATTTTTTTTAAAATTTTTTTTAAATTCAATTTTTTTAAAAAATTTTAAAAAAACCCCAAAAAAAAGGGAAAAAATTTTTTTTTTTCCCCAAAATTTTTTTTAAAAATTTTTTTTTAAAAAAAAAAAGGGGGGGGGGTTTTGAATTCCAAAAACCTTTAAATTTTAAAATTTTTTTCCCCCAAAAATTTTTTTAAAAAAAAAAAAATTTTTTTTTGGGGGGGGTTTTTTTTTGGGGGGGTTTTTTTTTAAAAAAATTTTTTTTAAAAAAAACCCAAAAAAGGGGTTTTTTTTTTTAAAAGGGTTTTTTTTTTTCCAAAATTTTTAAAAATTTAAAATTGGGAAAAAAACCCCCCCTTTTTAAAAATTTTTTCCCTTTAAAAAAAGGTTTTTTTAAAAAAAAACCCCCCCTTTTTTTTTCCCCCCTTCCGGGGTTTTAAAAAATTTTTAAAATTTTTTTTTTTTTTTTTAAAAAAAAATTTTTAAATTTTTTTTTCCCCCTTTTTTAAAAGGTAAAAATTTTTTTTAAAAAAAAATTTTAAAAAAAAACCCCCGGGGGGCCCCCAAAAAAAAAAACCCAAAAAAAAATTTTTTTTTAATTTTTTTTAAAAAAACCCCTTTAATTTTTTAAATTTTAAAAAAAATTTTTTTTCCCCCCAAAAAATTTTTTTTTTAAAATTCCTTTGGTTTTTTTTTAAAAACCCCCCTTCAAAAAAAAAACTTTTTAAAAAGTTTTAAATTTTTTTTGGGCCCAAAAAAAAAATTTTTTAAAAATTTTTTTTTTAAAAAAAAAAAAAACCCCTTTTTTTTCCCCAAAAAATTTTTTTAACCCCCCTTTAAAAAAAAATTTTGGGGGGGGAAAAATTTTTTTTTTAAAAAAGGGTTTTTTTTAAAAAAAAAAAAAAAAAAATTTTTTTCCCCAAAGGGGGAAAAAATTTTTTTTTTTTTCCCAACCCAAAAAAATTTTTTAAAAAATTTAATTTAAAAAACCAATTTTTAAAAATTTTTTAAATTTTTTCAAAAATTTTTTTTTAAAAAAAATTTTTAAAAAAAAATTTTTTTAAAAATTTTTTTAAAAAAAGGGGTTTTTGGGGGAAAACCTTTTTTTTGGGGGGTTTTGGGGGGAAAAAAAAATTTTAGGAAATAGGTTTTTTTTTTTAAAAAAAAAAAGGGGGTTTTTTTGAAAACCGGGTTTTTTTTTAAAACCCCTTTTTTTAAAAAAGGGTTTTTAAAATAAAGGGGAAAAGGGGGAAAACCTTTTTTTTTAAAATTTTTTTTTTAAAAAAAAATTTTTTTTGGGCCCCTTTTGGGGAAAAAAAATTTTTTTTTTTTTTTAAAAAAGTTTTTTTTTCCGGGGGCCCCAAAAGGGGCCCCAAAATAAAAAAAAAATTTTTTTAAAAAAATTTTTTTTTTTAAAAAAGGGCCCGGAAAAACCCCCCCCCCGGGTTTTTTTTTTTTTTTTTTTGGGGGGAAAATTTTTCAAAAAAAAAAATTCCTTTTAAAAAAAGGGGGGGAAAAAAACCCCCCCCAAAAAAATTTTTTTTTTGGGGGGAAAAATTTTTAAAAATTCAAATTTTGGGGGGTTTTTTTTTTAAAAAAAAAGGGCCAAATTTTTTTTTTTTGGGGGGGGGGGAAAAAAACCCCAAAAGGAAAAAAAGGGGTTTTTTTGGGGCCTTTTTTAAAATTTTTTCCCTTCCTTTTTTCAAAAAAAATTTTTTGGGAAAATTTCCCTTTTCAGGGGAAAAATTTTTTAAAAATTTTTTTTTAAAAAAAAAATTTTTTAAAAGAAAAAAAAAATTTTTTTTTTTTGGGAATTGGGGGGTTTTTGGGTTTTTTTTTTTAAAAATTTAAAAAAAAGGGAAAAAATAAAAATTTTTTTTTTTTAAATTTAAAAAATTTTTAAAATTTTTTCCCCCCGGGTTTTTTTTTAAAAAATTTTTTTTAATTTTTTGGTTTGGTTTTTTAAAAAAAATTTTTTTTAAAAAACAAAAAAAAAAAAAAATTTTAGGGATTTTAAAAAAATTTTAAAAAATTTTTGGTTTTTTTTAAAAAAAAAAAATTTTTTTTTAAAATTTTTAAAAAAAACCCCCGGGAAATTAAAATCCTAAAAATTTTTTTTTTAAAAAAAGGTTTTTAAAAAAATTTTTTTTTTTTTTAAAAACCCTTTTCCCCGGTAAAAAAAATTTCAAAAAAGGGGGCCCCGGGGTTTTTTTCCCCCAAAAAAAAAAAATTTTTTTTTTTAAAAAATTTTTAAAAAAAAAAAGGGGGCCTTTTTTCCCCCCAAAAAATTTTTTAATTTTTTTTGGGGGAAAAAGGGTTTTTTTTTAAAATAAATTCACCCCCCAAAAAAAAAAATTTTTTTAAAAAGGGTTTTTTTTTGGGTTTTTTTGGAAAAAAATTTTTTTAACCCTTTTTTTTCCCGGGGAAAAATTGGAATTAAAAAATTTTTTTTAAAAAAACCGGGGAAAAAATTTTTTTCCAAAAAAAAATTTTTAAATTTAAACCCTTTTAAAAATTTTTCCAAAAAAAAAAAAAATTTTTAAAAAACAAAATTTTTTTTTAAAATTTAAAAAAGGGTCTTAAAAAAAAAAAAAAATTCCTTTTTTTTTTTTCCCCAATTTTTTTTTTTTTAAAAAAAAAAAAAAAAAAATTTTTTTTTTTTTAAAAAAATTTTTAAAAGGGGGGGGGGGGGGGGGGGGGAAAAAAAAATTTTTTTTAAAAAATTTTTTTTTAAAAAAAAAAATTTTTTTAAAAATTTTTTTTTCCCCCCCTTTTAATGGCCCTTTTTAAAAGGGGGGAAAAAATTTAAAAAAAATTTTTTTCCCCCAAAAAAATTTTTTTTTTTAAATTTAACTTAAAAACCCCCCCCCTTTTTTTTTAAAAAATTTGGGTTTTTTTAAAAAAAAGGGGGGGGGGCCCCCCCCCGGTAAAAGGGGGAAACCCCCCCCAAAGGCCCCAAATTTTTTTTTTTTTAAAAAAAAATTTTTTTGGCCTTTTTTTAAAAAATTTTTGGGGTTTTTTAAAAAGGGGGGTTTTTTTTGGGGGGAAAAAGGGGGGGCGGGAAAGGTTTTTTTTTTTGGGGGTTTTTCCTTAAAAAAAGGGCCCCAAAAAACCAAAAAATTTTAAAAAAAAATTTCAAAAAAAAATTTTTTTTTTTAAAAAAGGGAAAAACAATTTTTATTTTTGTTTTTTTTTTTAAAAAATTAAAAAATTTTTAAGGGGGTTTTTGGGAAAAACCCAGGGGGGAAAAAAAAATTTTTGGGGAAAAACCCAAAAGGGGACCGGGGTTTTTTGGGAACTTTTTTTTTCCCCTTTAAAAATTAAAAAGGGTTTAAAAAAAAAGGGGTTTTTTTTTTAAAAAAGGGGGGGAAAAAAAAATTTCCCCAAAAAAACCCCCTTTAATTTTTTTAAAATTTTTTTTTTTTAAAAAATTTTTTTTTTTTTTTTTTTAAAAAAAAAACCCCGGGCCCCCCAAATTTTTTTTAAAAAAAATTTTTTAAATTTATTTTTTTTTTAAAATTTTCCCCCCAAAAAAAAAAATTTTTTTAAAAACCCCCCCCCCCCCCCTTTTTTCTTTCCCCGGGGGGGCCCCCCCCAAAAAAAAAAAACCCCCCCTTTTTTTTTAATTTTTTTTTTTTTTAAAAAAAAAAGGGGGAACTTTTTTAAAATTTTTGGGGAAAACCCCCCCTTTTTTTTGGGTGCCCCCCCTTTTTAAAAAAATTAAAAGGAATTGTTTTTTTTTTTAATGGGGTTTTTTTAAAAAAAATTTTTTTTTAAAAAAATTTTTTTTTTGGGGGGGGGAAAAAGTTTTTAAACCAATTTTAAAAAAAAAAAAAAAAAAAATAAATAAAAAATTTTAAAAAAAAAAAAAAATTTTTTTTTTTTTGGGGGGGGGGAAAAAATTTAAAAAAAAAAAAAGGGGGGGAAAAATTTTTAAAAAAGGGGGAAAAATAACCTTTTTTTTTTTTGGGGGTTTTTTTTTTTTTTTTTTTTTTTTTTTTTTTAAAAAAAAAAAAAAAAAATTTTTAAAAATTTTTTAAAAAAATTTTTTTAATTTTTGATTTTTTTTAAAAACTTTTTTAAAAAAATTTTAAAAAAAAAAAAAAAAAAAGGGGGGGTTTTTTTTAAAGGAAAAAAATTTTTTGGGGAAAAAATTTCCTTAATTTTTTTTTAAATTTTTTTTTTAAAAAAAATTTTTTTTTTTTTAAAAGGGAAAACCCGAAAAAAAAAAAAAAAAAAAAATTTTCCCCAAAAAAAAAAAAAGGGGAAAAAAAGGGGGAAACCCTTTTTTTTAAAAAAAAATTTTTTTAAAAAATTTTAAATTTTTTTAAAAAAAAAAACCCCCCAAAAAAATTTTTTTTTTTTTTTTCCCCTTTTTAAAAAAAATTTTTTAAATAATTTTAAAAGGTTAAAAATTTTTTTTTAATTTTTTTTTTAAAAAATTTTTTTTCCCTTTTTAAAAAATTTTCCTTTTTCCAAAAAAAAAAAAAAAAAAAACCCCCCCCGGGGGGGTTTTTTTTATTTTAAAGGGGTTTTTTTTTTAAAAAATTTTTTTTAAAAAAAAACCCCCCCCCTTTTTTAAAAATTTTAAAAAAATTTTTCCCCTTTTTTTGTTAAAAAAAAGGGAAAAAAATTTTTTTTTTTTTAAAAAAAAAATTTTGGGGGGCCCCCCCTTTTTTTCCGGGTTTAAAAGGGGGTTTTTAAAAAAAAATTTTTCCCCCTTTTTTTTAAAAAAAAATTAAAAAGGTTTTTTTTGGTAAAAAAGGGGGGAAAAAAAAGGGGGTTAAAAAAATTTTTAAAATTTTTTAAAAAATAAAAATTTTTTTAAAAATAAAATTTTTTTAAAAAAAAAATTTTTTAAAAAAAAATTTTTTTAAATATTTTTTTTAAAAATTTTAAAAGAATTTTTTTTTCCCCCGAATTTTTTAAAAAAAAAAAAAAAAACCAAAAAAAAAACTTTTTGGGGTTTTTTAAACCCCCAATTGGTTTTTTTTTCCCTTTTTCCCCTTTTAAAAATTTTTTTTTTTTTTTTTTTTTTTTTCCCTTTTTTAAAAAAAAATTTAAAAAAAATTTTTTTTTTTTTTTTTTAAAAATTTTTAAAAAAAAAATTTGGGGAAAAAAAAAAACCCCCTTTTTTAAAATTTTTTTTTTAAAAAAAATTTTTTTTTAAAAAAATTTTCCCCCCAAAAAAAAAAAAAAATTTTTTTAAAAAATTTTTTTTTAAAAAAAATTTTTTAAAAAATTTTTTTAAAAAAATTTTTGGTTCCCCTTTTTCCCAAAAAGGGGGGGAAAAAAAAAGGGTTTTTTAAAAATTTTTTTCCGGGGGGAAAAAAAGGGCCAAAAAAAAAAAAAAATTTTTTTTTTTTTAAAAAAAAGGTTTTTTTAAAAAAAAAACCTTTTTATTAAAAAAAAAAAAGGGTTTTTTTTTTTTTTAAAAATTTTTTGGGGGGGTTTTTTAAGGTTTTAAAAAAAAAAATTTTTTTTTTTAAATCCCCAAAATTTTTAAAATTTTTTAAAAAAAACCCCAAAAAAAACCCAAAAATTTTTAAATTTTTAAAAATTTTTTTAAAAATTTTTTTTTAAAATTAAAAAAAAAAATTTTTTTTTTAAAAAAAGGGTTTAATAAAATTTTTTTAATTTTCCCTTTTTTTTTTCCCCCTTTAAAAAAATTAATTTTTTTTTTTTTTAAAAAATTTTTTTTGGGGGGGGAAAAAAAAAAAAAATTTTTAAAAATTTTTTTTTTTCCCTTTTCCCCCAAAAAAAAATTTTGAAAATTTTGGGCTTTTTTTTTTTTTGGGGGGGGTTTTTTAAATAACCCGGTTTTGGGGTTGGGGTTTTTTTTTAAAAACCCAAATGGTTTTTCCCCCAAAAAGTTTTAAATTTTAAAAAAAAATTTTTTTTTGGGGGTTTTTTTAAATTATTTTTTTCCAGAAAATTTTTTTTTTTCCCTTTTTCTTTTTTTTTTCCCCAAAGTTTTTTTTTTTTCCCCTTTTTTTGGGTTTTAATTTTTCCCTTTGGGAAAAAAATTTTTTTAAATTTTTTTTTTTAAAATTGCCCAATTCCCCCCCAAATTTTTTTAAATTTTTTTTTTAAAAAAAAAACCCGGGTTTTTTTTTTAATTAAAAAAAAAAAAAATTTTTTGGGGGGGGAAAACTTTTGGGGTTTTTTTTAAAATTTCCCATTGTTTCAAAATTTTTTCCTTTTGGGTTTTTTTTAAAAAAAAAAACCCCCAAATTTAAAAAAAAAAAAAAAATTTTTTTTTTTCCCCCTTTTTTTTTTTTAAAAATTTTTTTTCCCAAATTTCTTTTTTTTAAAAAAAAAAAAAGGGGGAAAAAAAAAAAAAATTTTTTTTAAAACCTTTTTTTTTTTAAAAATTTTAAAAATTTTAAAAAAATTTTTCCAAAAATTTTTTAAAAAATTTTTTTTTAAAAAAAAAATTTTTTTTTTTTAAATTTCCTAAAAAAAAAAAATTTTTTAAAAAAAAAATTTTTTTTTTCCCCCAAAAACCGGGGTTTTTTGGATTTTTTTTTTTTTTAAAAAAAATTTCCAAAAAAAAAATTTTTTTTTTTTTTTAAAAAAAAAAAAATTTTTTTTTTTTTTTCCCCCCTTTTTATGGGGGTTTTTTTTTTAAAAAAAATTTTTTAAAAAAAAACCCCCCCCTTTTTGGGGGGGGGTTTTTTTTCCCTTTTTTTCCCAAAACCGCCCCCCAAAAATTTTGGGTTTTTAAAAAAAAATTTTTTTTTGGGGAAAAAAAAAAGGGGGTTTTCATTGGGTTTAAAAAAAAAAAAACATACCTTAAAAAATTTTTTTTTAATTTTAATTTTTTTTAAAGGTTTTTTTTGGGTTTAATAAAAAATTTTTTTTTTTTTTTTTTTTTAAAAAAACCTTTTTTTTTTTAAAAAATTTAAAAAAAAATTTTTTAAATTTTTTAAAATTTTTTTTTTTTTTCCCGGGGTTTTTAAAAAAAAAAAAAAAAAAAAAAAAAAAAAAAAAAAAAAAAAAAAAAAAAAAAAAAAAAAAAAAAAATTTTTTTTTCCCCCCCAAAACCCCTTTAAATTTTTTTTTTTTAAAATTTTTTGTTTTTTTTTTCCAAAAAAAAAACTAAAAAAAAAAAAAAAAAAAACCCCCAAAAAAAAAAAAAAATTTTTTTAAAGGAAAAAAAAAAAAAAAAATTTTTTCCCCCCTTTTTTTTAAATTTTTTCCCTTTTGGTTTTAAAAATTTTTTAATAAAATAAAAAAAATTTAAAAAAAAGGGAAATTTTAAAGGTTAAAAAAAAAAAAAAAAAAAAAATTTTTTTAAAAAAATTTTTTTTTTTTTTAAAAATTTAAAAAAAAAAGGGGGTTTTTAAAAAATTAAAAAAGGGAAAAAAATTTTTTTTTGGTTTTTTTTTTTTTTTTTTTTTTTTTTTTTTAAAAAAAAAATTTTTTTTCCCTTTTTTTTTTAAAAAAAAAAATTTTTTTTTTTTTTAAAAAATTTTTTTTTTTTTAAATAAAAGTTTTTTTTTTAAATTATTTTTTTTTTTTTCCAAAATTTTTTAAAATAAAATCCCTTTTAAAATTTTTTTTTTTTTAAATTTTTTTTTTAAAAAAAAAATTTTTAAAAAAAAAAAACCTTTTTTTTTAAAAATTTTTAAAATTTTTTTTTTTTTTAATTTTAAAAAAAAAACCCCCCCCCCCCCCCCCCCCCCTTTTTTTTCCCCCCCCTTTTTTTTAAAGGGAAAAAAAAAAATTTTTTTAAAAAAAATTTTAAAAAAAAAAACCCCCCCCAAAAATTTTTCCCCCCCCAAAAAAAAAAAACCGGGGGGGAAAAAATTTTTTTTTTTTTAAAAAAATTTAAAAACCGGGGCCAAAAAAAAAAAATTTTTTTAATTTTTTTTTTTTAAAAAAAAATTTTTTTTTTTAAAAATTTAATTTTTAAATTTTTCCCTTTTTTTTTTTTTTAAAAAAAAAAGGGGGGCCCCCCCCTTTTTTTTTTTTTTAAAAAATTTTTTTTTTTTTTTTTAAGGGTTTGGGGATTTTTTTATTTTTTTTTTTAATTATTTTAAAAAACCCTTTTTTTTTTTTAAAATTTTTTTTTGGGTTTTTTTTTTTTTTGGGGGTTTTTTAAAAATTTTTCGGGGAAATTGGGTTTTTTATTTTTTTAAAAAACCCCCCCCAAAAAAATTTAAAAAAATTTTTAAAAAAAAATTGGTTGGGTTTTTTTTAAGAAAAATTTTGGGGGGGGGGTTTTTTTTTTTTGGGGGGTTTTTTTTTTAAAAAAAAACCCCCTTTGTTTTTCCCCCAAAATTTTCTTTTAAAAAAAAAGGGGGGGTTTTTCCAAAAAATTTTTTAAAGGGAAAAAAAGGGGAAAAAAAAAAAAAAAAAAAAATTTTTTTTTTTTGGGGGGGTTTTTAAAAGTAAAAATTTTTTTTTTAAAAAATTTTTTTTTTAAAAAATTTTTTAAAAATTTTTAAAAAAAAACCAAGGGGAAAAAACCAAAAAAAAAAAAAGGGGAAATTTTTTGGGGGGGGGGGGGGGGGAAAATTTTTGGGGGGGGGGGGAAAAAAAAAATTTTTTTTTAAAAAAAAAAAGGGGGGGGGTTTTAAAAAAAAAAAGGGAAAAAAAAAAAAAAATTTTTTTTTTTTAAAATTTTTTTCCCCCGGGGTTTTTAAAAAAAGGGGTTTTTTTTAAAAAAAAAAAAAAAAAAAAATTTTTTGGGGGGGCCCAAAATTTTTTTTTTTTTTTTTTAAAAAAAAAATTTTTGGGGGCCTTTCAAAAAAAAAAAAAAAAAAAGGGGGGAAAAATTTTTTGGGGGGAAAAAAAAAAAAAAAAAATTACCCGGGGGCCCCTTTTTCCTTTCCCTTTTTAAAACCCCCAAAAAAAAAAAATTTTTTTTTTTTTTAAAAAAATTTTCCCCAAAAAATTTAAAAAAAAAAAAAGGGGGCCCTTTAAAAAAAAATTTTTTTGGGAAAATTTTTAAAAAAAAAAGGTTCCAAAAAAAAAACCCCCTTTAAAAAAAAAATTTTTTGGGTTTTTTTTTGGGGGGCCCCAAAAAAACCCCCCGGGGTTTTTTAAAAGGGCCCTTCCGGGGTTTTAAAAAAAAAAAAGGGGGTTTTTAATAAGTTTTTTTTTTTTGGGTTTTTTAAAAAAAAAAAAATTTTTTCTTTTTTTTTGGGGGGGTTTTTTAAAATTTTAAAAAAAAAAAACCCCCCAAAAAAAAGGGGGAAAAAAAAAAAAAAAAAATTTTTTTTTCCCAAAATTTTTTTGGGAAAGGGGGGGGGTTTTTTTTAAAAACCGGGAAATTTGGTTTTTAAAAAAATTTTTTTTTTGGGGAAAAAGGGGGTTTTTTTTAAAAAGGGGAAAAAAGGGGGCCCCTTTTTTTTAAAAAAAAAAAAAAAAATTTTTTTAACGGGGGGTTTAAAAAATTATTTGACCCGGGAAAACCCAAAAACCCCCCAAAAAAAATTTTTTAAATTTTTTTTTTAAAAAAATTTATTTTTTTTAAAAAAAAAAATTTTTTTTTTTTCCCCAAAAAATTTTTTTTTTCCCCAAAAAAAATTTTAAAAAAAAATTTTTTAAAAAAAAAATTTTAATTTTTTTTTAAAATTTTTTAAAAAAATTTTTTAAAGGGGTTTTAAAAAAACCCCCTTTTTTTTTTTAAACCCCAAAAAAAACCCCCGGGGGGGAAAAACCAAAAAGGGCCCTTTTTAAAAAACCCCCTTTTTTTTTTTTTGGAAAAAAAAAAAAAAAACCCCAAAAAAAGGGGGGAAAAAACCAAAAAAAAATTTTCCCGGCCCCCTTTCCCCCCGGGGGCCCCTTTAAAAAAATTTTTTTCCCTTTTTGGGGGGGGGGTTTTTTTTTCCCCCCTTTTTTTTCCCTTTTTTTTGGGAAAAAAAAAAAATTTTAAAAAAAAAAAATTTTTTTTTTTTAAAAAACCCAAAAAAAAAATTTTTTATTGGGGGGTTTTTTGGGGTTTTGGGTTTTTTTTCCCCCTTTAAAAAAAGGGGGGAAATAAAAAAAGGGGAAAATTTAAAAATTTTTAAAAAATTTTTTTTAAAAGGGGAAATTAAAAAGGGAAAAAAATTAAAAATTTTTTTTTTTTGGGTTTTTTTTTAAAAAAAAATTTCCCTTTAAAAACAAAAGGGGTTTTTTTTTAAAAAAAAGGGGGGGGAAATTTTTTTTTTCCAAAAAAAGGGGAAAACCCCCTTTTTCCCTTTAAATTTTTTTTTTTTTTTTTTGGGGGAAAAAATTTTTTTTTTTTTTTTTTAAAAAAAAAAAAATTTTTGGTTTTAGGGGGGGCCCCCTTTTTTGGGGGGGCCCCCCCCCCTTTTTTTTTTTAAAAAAAAAGGGCCCCCGGAAAGGGGAAAAAACCCCAAAAAAAAAAAAATTTTTTAAAAAACCCCCCTTTTAAAAAAAAAAAACCCCCTTTTTTAAAAAAAGGTTAAAATTTTTGAAAAAAATTTTTTTTTTTGGGGAAAAAAAAAATTTTTTTTTTAAAATTAAAAAAAAATTTTAAAATTTTTTGGTTTTTTTTTTTTTAAAAAATTTTAAAAAAAATTTTTTTAAAAAAATTTTGGGGAAAATTTTTTTTTTTAATTTAAAATTTTAAATTTTAAAATTTAAAAAAATTTTTAAAATTTTAAAAAAGGGTTTAAAAAAAAAAAAAATTTTTTTTTAATTTAAAATTTTAAAGGGTTTTTTTTTTAAAATTTTTAAAAAGGGGGGGTTTTTTTTTAAAATTCCCCTTTTTTGGGAAAAAAAGGGAAAATTTTTTTTTTAAAAAAGGGGGTTTTAAAAAAAATTTTTTTTTTGGGGGAACTTTTAAAATTTTCGGGGGGGTTTTTAAAAAATTTAAAAGAAACGGCAAAAATTTTTTTTTGGGAAAAAAAAATTTTTTTTAAAAATTTTTAAAACCCCAAAATATTTTTTTTTTTTTTTAAAAAAAAATTTGGTTTTTTTCCCCTTTTTTTTTTTCCCTTTTTTTTTTTTTTTGTTTTTTTTTGGGTTTTTTTTCCCTTTTGTTTTTAAAAAAGGGGGTTTTTTCCCGGGGGGGCCCCCCCCCCCCCCTTTAAAAAAAAAAAAAATTTAAAAAAGGGAAAAATTTAAATTGCTGATAAAAAGAAAAAACAGAGGTCCCGGAATGTTGCAGGTCGTGAAGATGTGGTGGGTGGGGTTTTTTTTTTGGGGCCCTTTTTTTCCAAAAAAACAGGGGTTTGGGGGGGGGGGGGGTTTTAAAAAATTTAACCCCCCCCATTTCCCCCCCCAAAAAAATGGGGAGGCAATTTTTTTTTGGGGGGCCCCCCCTCTTTTTTTTTTTTTGGTTTTCCCCTTTAACCTTTTTCCGGCCTTGGGGGAAAAAGGGGGGGGCCCCCCCCTTTTATAAAAGGGGGGGGCCCCCCCCGGGCCCCGCCCCCCCGGGGCCCCCAGAAAAGGGAAAAAGGTTTTTTTCCCCGGCCCCAACCCGGGGGTTTTTTTTTTTTCCCTTTTTTTCCCCTTAAAAAATTTAAAAATTTTAATTTTTGTTCCGGTTTTTAAAAATTTTTTCCAAAAAACCCAAAAGGGGAAAAATTTTTTTTTTAAAAAAATTTTTTTTTTGGGGCCCCTTTTTTTTTTAAAAAAAAAAAAAAAAAAAATTTTTAAAAAAAAAAA